>NC_089844.1:64919519-65294519 GCF_035609145.1 Eleutherodactylus coqui | reverse complement strand
ACACGACTATCTCTACCAACATTTTTTTTTCAGGCATGATTTTTTTCCCAATGAGCCTTAAAAATGCCTGTGCAAAAAAAATAAATAAAAAAAAAACAAAAAAAACACACTCAAAAAAGAGAAACACTTCAAAAAAGCAAAGTCATTTATTTTTACATACATTACTTTTAAGTGCGAAGCGGCCAAGCTGAGCAACGCTGCAGTCGTAGCAGCACCCTACTCTAGTATTCTAAAACTTTCCACACGAACACAAACTGCATTAGTATAAAAAGTCAAAAAGTTACTAAAACCTACTAAGCAGAAACTATAAAAATGTCCGTAGTTTATTATACACCAATCTAATAAAACCGATGTAGAAGCAAAAGCTAAAATGTGATACCCAAGTAGCCCCGAGGCAAGTGAATTGCTGACCTGCTAATGAGTCTATGGGTCCAGGGATACTTTGTGACTTCTGCTGCACCTATTGCATGATGTAAGGAAAAGACTCGGGTCAAAGTTCAAATCTGCAACAGAGGGACCGGGAAAGAGAATATCCTGAGGGATTTGATGGGAACCGCCTCTCAGCAGGGATTTGATGATAGTGCTGCCGCACAGTTGGTGTGGAGATTTGATACTACAATTTTCTGGATTTGTAGACGCTATATCACTTAGGCCCCAGCAGGAGCAGGTGCACAGGAAATTCGCGACTACTACCAAGCCTTGTAAACCAAAAGAAAAGAAAATGGCAACGTAATTAATTTTAACAACCCACTGTCATTTGCCCTATTAATTTTAATATATTTCGCTTTGCAAAACAACTTCAATAAAATTAGCATTAAACCCAAACAGTTGCTGTGATGTTAATTTAGGCCTCTAGAGAGGGTTGATAATTAATATCAGGTATTTTACTGGAGAGCTGTAATTTAGGGGCGAGGGGGGGGGGGCAGATATATTTTTCTGAGATTTTTTTTTTCTTTAATGATTACAATTATTAATCACATATTAATAACTGTAAGCAACTAAAAATCAATATTCCTGATACAGTAAGCACGCCTTTCGTTTAATTGCGCCGTTCTATTTATACATTTCATTAAACAAACATCGTGCTGGTAATTATTCTAAACAGTAAATTATTACCTACAGTGTCTGAGTAATGGCGTAAATTGAAACTCCAGATGAGATCGTGTTCATTAGACTAACGCATCGGAAGCATATAATGTTCCCGCATCGGCTCTGGGAATCTCTTAATCCGACAGAAAAAAAAAGGCATCATTAAAGGCATTTTCTATAGGCGCTCATAAATTAACCCCTCATCATCTGAGCTTCTGGGACTGGCAATTAAAAATAATGGCGCATAGTAAAAAAAAAAAAAAAATGTTGGCTATTGACTGTACAAGTTTCATAGCAACACAGAAAAATGATTGCCACTCTGTTTCTTGGCAGTGTCCCTAGAGATCAGATGTAAAGGAATTAGTGACATTAGCATAACAGGCCATGGGATTGGCTCCATCGCCACCTGGACTCGGATTAAAAGCCAAGACACGGCCATTGATTTTTTTTTTAATGTTTAGTATGTTATAATGTATGGCTTGAGAATGAAGGCCATTTGGGTAAGTTATTTGCTCTGTAGGGGTTGTTTATTCTCATAACTGGCAGTAATGAACCGATATCTTAATTGCAAATTTGAGAATTGCTCTCCGGTGCAGACAAATGGTAATGGCGCTGACGGAGATTTAGGTGACAGAATGTTTTAGGCAATGAAAAATGATCAGAGGGAACTTGGGTGACATGTTAGTAGCTTAGTAGAGATAAGCGAACATGCTCGTCCGAGCATTAGCATACTCGATGGTGTTCGTTACTCGAGCAAGCACAACGCCGTGTTTAACCCCTTCCCGCATTACCACTTTCTGCTGTGACGTGCTAGCGGGGGGAGGAAGAGGAGAAGAGAAAGCGAGAGAGGAGAGAAAGAGAAAGCGAGAGAGGAGAGAAAGAGAAAGCGAAAGAGGAGAGAAAGAGAAAGCGAGAGAGGAGAGAAAGAGAAAGCGAGAGAGGAGAGAAAGAGAAAGCGAGAGAGGAGAGAAAGAGAAAGCGAGAGAGGAGAGAAAGAGAAAGCGAGAGAGGAGAGAAAGAGAAAGCGAGAGAGGAGAGAAAGAGAAAGCGAGAGAGGAGAGAAAGAGAGGAGAGAAGAGAAAGCGAGAGAGGAGAGAAAGAGAGGAGAGAAAGAGAAAGCGAGAGAGGAGAGAAAGAGAAAGCGAGAGAGGAGAGAAAGAGAAGCGAGAGAGGAGAGAAAGAGAGGAGAGAAAGACAAAGGAGAGAAAGAGTAAGAAAGAGAAAGAGTAAGAAAGAAAGAAAGAAAGAAAGAGAAAGCGAGAGAGAGGAGAGAAAGAGAAAGCGAGAGAGGAGAGAAAGAAAGGAAAGAAAGAAAGGAAAGAAAGAAAGGAAAGAAAGAAAGGAAAGAAAGAAAAGGAAAGAAAGGAAAGAAAGAAAGGAAAGAAAGAAAAGAAAGAAAGGAAAGAAAGAAAGGAAAGAAAGAAAGAAAAGAAAGGAAAGAAAGAAAGGAAAGAAAGAAAAGAAAGAAAGGAAAGAAAGAAAGGAAAGAAAGAAAGAAAGAAAGAAAGGAAAGAAAGAAAGGAAAGAAAGAAAGGAAAGAAAGAAAGGAAAGAAAAAAGAAAGGAAAGAAAGAAAGGAAAGAAAGAAAGGAAAGAAAGGAAAGAAAGAAAAGAAAGAAAGGAAAGAAAGAAAGAAAGAAAGAAAGGAAGGAAAGAAAGAAAGGAAAGAAAGAAAGGAAAGAAAGAAAGGAAAGAAAGAAAGGAAAGAAAGAAAGGAAAGAAAGAAAGGAAAGAAAGAAAGGAAAGAAAGAAAGAAAGGAAAGAAAGAAAGGAAAGAAAGAAAAGAAAGAAAAGAAAGAAAGAAAGAAAGGAAAGAAAGAAAGAAAGGAAAGAAAGAAAGGAAAGAAAGAAAGGAAAGAAAGAAAGGAAAGAAAGAAAGGAAAGAAAGAAAGGAAAGAAAGAAAGGAAAGAAAGAAAGGAAAGAAAGAAAGGAAAGAAAGAAAGGAAAGAAAGAAAGGAAAGAAAGAAAGGAAAGAAAGAAAAGAAAGAAAGGAAAGAAAGAAAGAAAGAGAAAGCGAGAGAGGAGAGAAAGAGAAAGCGAGAGAGGAGAGAAAGAGAAAGAGAGAGAGGAGAGAAAGAGAAAGAGAGAGAGGAGAGAAAGAGAAAGAGAGAGAGGAGAGAAAGAGAAAGAGAGAGAGGAGAGAAAGAGAAAGAGAGAGAGGAGAGAAAGAGAGGAGAGAAAGACAAATGAGAGAAAGAGTAAGAAAGAGAAAGAGTAAGAAAGAGAAAGAGTAAGAAAGAGAAAGAGTAAGAAAGAAAGAAAGAAAGAAAGAAAGAGAAAGCGAGAGAGGAGAGAAAGAGAAAGCGAGAGAGGAGAGAAAGAGAAAGCGAGAGAGGAGAGAAAGAGAAAAGAGAGAGAGGAGAGAAAGAGAGGAGAGAAAGACAAAGGAGAGAAAGAGAAAGAGTAAGAAAGAGAAAGAGAGAGAGGAGAGAAAGAGAGGAGAGAAAGACAAAGGAGAGAAAGAGAAAGAGTAAGAAAGAGAAAGAGTAAGAAAGAAAGAAAGAAAGAAAGAAAAGAAAGAAAGAGAAAGAGAGGAGAGAAAGAAAGAAAGAGAAAGAAAAAGAGAAAAAGAGAAAGAAAAAGAGTAAGGAAAAGGGAAAGAAAAAGAGAAAGAAAAAGAGAAAGAAAAAGAGAAAGAAAAAGAGAAAGAAAAAGAGAAAGAAAAAGAGAAAGAAAAAGAGAAAGAAAAAGAGAAAGAAAAAGAGAAAGAAAAAGAAAGAAAAAGAAAGAAAAAGAGAAAGAAAAAGAAAGAAAAAGAAAGAAAAAGAGAAAGAAAAAGAGAAAGAAAAAGAAAGAAAAAGAAAGAAAAAGAGAAAAAGAGAAAGAAAAAGAGAAAGAAAAAGAGAGAAAGAAAAAGAGAGAAAGAAAAAGAGAGAAAGAAAAAGAGAAAGAAAAAGAGAAAGAAAAAGAGAAAGCGAGAGACAGAAAGAGAGAGAAAAAGAGAGAGAGAAAAAAAAAGAAAAAAAACTCGTCACCCGGTGGGTGCATTGCAACAATGCTCGAGTCTCCCATTGACTTCAATGGGGTTCGTTATTCGAATAGAGCTCTCGAATATTACGAAAAGCTTGACTCAAATAACGAGCACCCAAGAATTTTAGTGCTTGCTCAGCTCTATAGCTTAGGGACGTGTGCTCTCCATAGTGACATGATAGAACTACGGTATACTTAGTGCTGCATGCATGGTTTTTGTGGCTTTCATTTTTGCCTAATAACTGAACAACCAATGGCACGTTATCATGACTTTAAAAAATGCTCAATAAACTAAAGAAAAAAAAACAAAAACAAAAAAAACCCCTAACACATGAAATTAGAAGAAGGATTAAAAAGTTAGGCCTCATGATTTGAATTGAGGAAGATCCGCAGTTCAAGCCAGCCCATAGGGAACAATGGGCATTCGCAGTTAAATTTACACATGCGGATTTGTACGCGTAGATTCTGTACGCGGAAAACAAATCACAGCATGCTCCATTTTAGTGAGGAATCTGTGCGAACAGACAGGTTGGGGACTTCAAAGCAGGAGTTTGAAAAAAAACAAAAAAAAACCAACTGTACTGCACATGTGTGCCAACACACCGGCCAACACTTCCATACACAAAGAAAAGAACACCTGGACAGGTACACAGGATCCTCAGCCGCGGAGAGGGTCGGATTCCGCTGCGGGCTCCCACATGTGGAATCTGACTCGCCCACGGACATGAGGCCTTAGTGTATATGTTATCCAGTCGGTCTGATCATTAAAAACAAAACCTTGTACTCCAGCTGAGCCCTTCCTAAAATAACTCATGAGGGTATACTCAGCTCTGCTGGGCCCCAGAATGCAGCCAATAGCCAGTGCGGCTAATATCAGTAACTTCTGGGTAGATGGGCTGGACGGGATGTGCATGACTGCTGCGGCTAATCAGAGGCCACAGCATCACATTCCCAAACTCCTGGCATCATGGCGGCCAGGATAGGAGTGTTGATGCCAGGAACACCAACGCTACAGTGATCACATGCTTCTGCCCAATCCGTCCACCCGGAAGTCACCACCGATGTCCGCGTTGGCTGTCAGCTGCATCCCAGGCCCCAGGAGAGATGAGAATACCCTTGTTTGTTATCACTAAGCAGTTACTCGAGAAGAGTGATGCTCGCTTGAGTAACTGCCTTACCGAGTAGGCTCGCTCATCTCTATTGGTTAGTACTTTCTTTCTGCCTGAAACTCCTGGCCACCTTCTCTTCGGATGGTCATGTGATCGCATTCTGACCAGCTCAGATCTACTTGGGTTTATGTGCTCTCAAATTATTCAGTTTTTCAGTCCTCATAATTCCTATGTGGTGGATCCTACTACACAAACTCTTTAGAGGGGGACACAGACACTGCTGATAATCACACAGTGCCTGTCACAGAGTTATAATGAAAAAGATCATCCTCCTGATTGTATAATTAGTGCTATAGATGCCATCTTGCCCTGTCTTGACACCATAACTCTCAAACAGATGCTTCAGTCACTAAACAAAGAAACACCTGGGTAGGGATATAGATATTCCCAATACAAGCGGATATTGACCATACATATTTACAGAACTTCCTGCAGCTAGACAGGACTGTTCTTTTGTAGGCACTTAGTTTATTACTCTAAAGATCAATACTTCTTACCCATAGCGACAAATGCAGCAAGTGATGAATGTAGAACACCGTGTCCTTATGTTTATGACTAATTGCCTGTTGAGACGTTGAAAAGTACATTCCTTCCTGCCATTACAGTGGTGCTCATACCAAAAATTCTAGCCCTTGTATGCACAAGAATAAGTTGAAGCTCCCAATGCAAAATCGGTGCCATTTATTATATTGGTGTCTTCTTATGTGGCAGAGGAAACCTTAAGGCCTCCTCAAGCACGGGATCTAGGTGCAACTGCAACCTTGGCACCCTCAATAACTACATCACTGCTTGTACAGAACGTTTAGATGAAGGATATAGAGATCATCTTCACAGGTCTAAATTTTGCTTTTTGTGACCTTAAAGCACCAACAAAAGTAAAGTATTGATTTTTAAAGCAATATGACCTAAAATGGGAAAAAATGTATATATGGCATTGATGACTGGATCCATTAGATTCCAAAAATAACCTAAACAGTTTCTGCTTTGGTAGTTTAAATGAGCATATGTTCAATGATATTATACCTTACCCAATAAAAAGTGGTAGTCCTAAGCTGTGGATACCTTCTATCCACTGGCTAAAAAGGTACAAAGATATAGGTATACCTCACAACTTCTTGAATGTTGGCTTTCCCAAGGATCCATGGAGTTGTGAGGTCTAAGGATCTTTGTAAATTTTTAGCCATGTAGGATGGATGGACAGACGGATGTACATTTGAGCTGTAAATAGGACTGTCTGTATATCTTTGCACAACTGTAAGGATAGGAAAGCATGGGGAACGATTATCCATAAAGTGACCGATACTCGGCCTCGACTGAACAGGTCATCATTGTCGTCATCATCATAGACCCAAAAGCTGACGGATATGCAGAAGAATTCTCTAAGGCCGCCTGCAGACGAGCGTGTCGGATCCGGCGGCGAGAATTCTCGCCGCGGGACCCGACCCGAGCGCCTGCAGAGACGAGTGCGTACTCACCCGCGCCCGGCGGCCCCGGCTCTTTCATGTGCCGGCTGCCGGGCAGCCGGCGCATGCACATACCGGAGCCGGCGACCGGGTGAGTGACGTTTCTGTGCGAGGCTCTGCGAGCCCCGCACAAAAATAGGACATGCCGCGGTTTGTTTGCCGCGCGACATTTCGCGCGGCCAAACCGCGGCCGTCTGCATAGTAGTGCGTATTGTAATGCACTCCTATGCAGGCTTTGAGCAGCGGAAATCCCGCCGCGGGATTTCCGTCCGTGTGCAGGCGGCCTAAAGCTTCACACAAGTAGGGCTCTCCAGTATTGGTAGCTTTTTTAACTCACTTCTTCAAGGAAGTATTATACCAGATGCAGAAAATGTAGGACACGTTAAATGGGTTGTACCACAATTGCAAGCTATCCCCTATCCACAGGATAGGTGAAAACCTGCTGATTGGCGGGGGTCTCACCACTGAGCTCCCTGCAAATCTCGCAAAAGGGACTCCCATGTCCTGCTCTTCTGTGATTGTGGAAGTCGCTTCTCCTCTGCAGCGACATCACTGTGAATGGAGTGCTGGTCAAGCATGCATAGTCAACACTCCATTTATTTCAATGGGGCTGACAGAACTAGACAAGGGGCACTCATCTGGGTATCTCTGCCGTCACATTGAAAAGGAATGGAGTACTAATGCGCTTGTGTGACCAGCTCTCAATTCAGTCTCCTCCCTACTGTAGAGGGTGCAGAAACCCCGCAGTGAAGAGGATGGGGGACATAAGACCCCAGTTCTTGAGATCGTCGGGGCGCTCAGTGGTGAGTTCCCCTACTGATCAGCAAGGTATTCCCTATCTCTCGGGTAGGGGATAACTTGCAATTGTGGTATAATCCTTTGCAAAGCTGGAAAAAGATCCATTAGGCTACCTATACATGAGTGAGCAAAGGTATCACGATTTCTCCTGTGAAGTAGCGATCCTTTGGCGTGGCTTTCAGGCAAGTTAGAGGATCGGCATGTGCACCTCGCATTGCACTCGCGTGCACATCGCACGGCGTGCAATGTGTTTTACTATCCCATTGAAAACAATGCGCAATGCATTCCGAGAAACACAAAAATAGGTTTTACAAATAGAAACCCTTCATTAACCGATATCTTAGTCTCTTAAAGACCATCCCATTTTAGGCCCAAGGCATTAACAAATTCTTCAGTTTTTTTCATCATCACATTACTATAGCCATACCTTTTTAATAATTTTCCATTGATATAACCGTATAACAGCTTATTTTTTGGAGGAACATATCATGAAGTGGCATCACCTGACCAACGGTGCTGCACTCACTAGTGGCTGCTGGGTGACAGCGCAAAGTATTGTGAGGGGAGTGGAGCGCTGTACCTGCTGAAATCAACAGTGGATACAACACCTTTTTATGAGGCAAGATATGGAACATTTCCCCTTTTGGGCAATTTTTTAAAAATTAAATATTAGAGATAAGCGAGCACCAAAATGCTCGGGTGCTCGTTACTCGAGTCGAACTTCCCGCGATGCTCGAGGGTTCATTTCGAGTAACGAACCCCGTTAAAGTCTATGGGCGACTCGAGCATTTTTGTATATCGCCGATGCTCGCTAAGGTTTTCATTTGTGAAAATTGGGAAATTCACAAAAGTGATGGGAATGACACAGAAACGGATAAGGCAGGCGAGGGGCTACATGTTGGGCTGCATCTCAAGTTCCCAGGTCCCACTATTAAGCCACAATAGCGGCAAGAGCGCCCCCCCCCCCCCCCGCACTGTCAGCATAAAGATCGTTCTCCTCTGCCATAGCTGTTACAGAAGAACGATGTTAGCCCATTGAATTCAATGGAGCCGGCAATACAGCCGGCTCCATTGAAAGCAATGCGCTGCGGGTGATCGCGGGATGAATTGTCGGGAAGGGGTTAAATATATAAGCCCTTCCCTGCAATTCATCCAGAAATGTGTAAAAATAAAAAAAATATATATACTCACCTGGTCCCGGCAGACGGAGTTCAGCGGCGGCAGTTCTCTGAACTGCTCTCTGTAGTATTCAGCAGCCGGGGATTTAAAATCCCCGCCTGCTGAATGAGCTGCCTCTGATTGGTCACAGCCTGACCAATCAGAGCAGGTCTCACTCACACACCCAATCAGATTGGTCCCTGCACTGAGCCAATGAGAGGCAGCAGTCACTCACCCATTCATGAATTCATGAATGGGTGTGTGAGTGAGACCTGCCTCTGATTGGTCAGGCTGTGACCAATTAGAGGCAGCTCATTCAGCAGGCGGGGATTTTAAAGCCCCGGCTGCTGAATAGTATAGAGAAGCAGTCCAGGAGAACTGCCGGCGGCGGCAGCTGAACTCCGGCTGCAGCGGAAAGGTGAGTATATATATTTTTTTAATTTTTACATATTTCAGGATGAATTGCAGGGAAGGGCTTATATATTTAACCCCTTCCCGACAATTCATCCCGCGATCGCCCACAGCGCATTGCTTTCTATGGAGCCGGCTGTATTGCCGGCTCCATTGAATTCAATGGTCAGTGCTCGTTTAATCGAGACGAGCACCGCGTGGTGCTCGTCTCGAGTAACGAGCATCTCGAGCACCCTAATACTCGAACGAGCATCAAGCTCGGACGAGTATGCTCGCTCATCTCTATTAAATATATTTTCCTTACAGCGTTCACCATTCGGGCTAAATAAATGTACTAACTTTTTTACGTGGGTCATTATGAACATAGCAATACCAAATTTGGGTTAAACAGTAAGGGGGAAAAGTGGGATTTTGACTTTTTATATTTTTTGCCATTTTTTTCCTTACACTTTTTACTTTTCTCGGACTAGGGTACTTACATTTTATTAACACTGATTGTTCATATAACACATTAAAATACTATTGTAGTGTATTATAAATGGCAGACCCGGGATGCCATCTTCAAGCCTCCATCGGCACTCCACAATCACATTGCAAGGATTTTTAGAACTCAAGAGCTGCGAAAACAGTATAGTTTGTTGTGCTATTCTGTTTTAATAACTCCCATTCACTTTTATGAGGCCTACCTAAGCAGTAGTAGGTATCCCATTTGGCATACAGCCAGTCAGGTGGTGGTCAGACTCGGTTCTTGAGATATCTCTGGGACCCAGCACTGGGACTTGCAGCTATCAAACTTTTATAGCATAACCTGAGGATTTGTCATAATTGTCCGAGATAGGAATACCCCTTTAAAGGCATAGGTTAACCCAATTTCCACAACTGGTGTAAGATTACAGATTTTCATACTAAAATAGGGACAAGACAAGTGTGCCCGCTTTCAACCCTACCAGTGGTGTACATAGAAAAAGAGGGCTCTGTAGTAAGGATAAATATGGGCCCCTTATTAAGGTGCTGAATTTTGGCACCCAGAATAGAAGGGTCTGTTTGTTTTCTCTGCAACTCCCTTTCCATGATCCTTAAAGGGGTTGTCCCGCGAAAGCAAGTGGGTCTATACACTTCTGTATGGCCATATTAATGCACTTTGTAATGTACATTATGCATTAATTATGAGCCATACAGAAGTTATAAGAAATTTTTCACTTACCTGCTCCGTTGCTAGCGTCCTCGTTTCCATGGAGCCGCCTAATTTTCAGCGTCTAAGCTCCAAATTAGACGTGCTTGCGCAGTCCGGGTCTTCTTCTTTTCTCAATGGGGCCGCTCGTGCAGGAGATCAACTCCGTGTAGCTCCGCCCCGTCACGTGCCGATTCCAGCCAATCAGGAGGCTGGAATCGGCAATGGACCGCACAGAAGCCCTGCGGTCCACCGAGGGAGAAGATCCCGGCGGCCATCTTCAACCGGTAAGTAAGAAGTCACCGGAGCGCGGGGATTCAGGTAAGCGCTGTGCGGTTTTTTTTTTAAGTCCCTGCATCGGGGTTGTCTCGCGCCGAACGGGGGGGGGGGGGGGGGGGGTTGAAAAAAAAAAAACCCGTTTCGGCGCGGGACAACCCCTTTAAAACAATTCCCCTCTGTTTTAAGCAATTCACTTCCTCTGGAGACTGGACTCCTGCACTGGTTCCAGCCAACTAGTAGAAGAGAGGATGCGACCAAACATCACTGAGCCCCCTCTCTCTACGGGTTCCATAGCAATCGCATGGTCAGCTTCTATGGTAAGTACAAGTTCCAAAATACATAACACGTTATCTGCATCTGGGTACTAGGTAGTTTTTACCCCGATTTGGCTTGAAGGTTTTCATGTGCTCAGGCTGACCGTGAGTCAAACGGCTTAAATACCAACAACAAAAGGAGAAAAGCCGGCTATTTAACCCTTTCCAATCCAATTTGTATTCTGGTTTCCCTAGGGGGCTTACTCTTCTTCTGCTGTTATACAACAGCGCTACATGCTGGCTAAATCTAGTACTGCATGAGGTGACACATTGGATAGGCTCCGACAGCAGAGAGGCTGGCAATATACAGTAAGAGAACCCCAGCGGACGTCTTCCAACATCGGAGCTGTACAGCCTTAAATCATAATGTCTTTAGACGTCAGACAGTGGATTGGAAAGGGTTAAAAGCACTTTTATGGCAAGAAATCCAGCAGCTAACAAATGGTAGGTACCATGTCACAGCAAGTCTACCGCAGACGCGTTTCAAAAGACACTTCTTTCTTGCTCACATCTCCAAACTTTTAGGCTACCCTCACACACGTTTTTTACAAGACTCTCGCAGACCTGTGCTAGAGCGCAGTGTTTTCTAACGCTGCTATTTTTTAGTGCTGTCTTCTCTATTTTGGAGCAATTTCACGCCTTTTGATGTACCTCATCACCTATCACAATGATGGGGCGCGTTAAAGAGTGCTGCCGAACGCAGTTAGCTGCGTTTAAAAATAAAAATGGTGTCAAAAATCACAACATTTTGGCAGCGCTGTGTGTGAGGGTGGCCTTAGAGAAATATCAATCATACTATGTAGAACCCGAGTAATATACTAAACATAACAGTAAATTAGAAGAAAAAAAAAGTGATGACTTCTATTTTCTAGCAGCTTCTAATGTTTCTCTCTTTCTGAGCAATTTTTAAGAAATTATTTAGGATTCCATATTTTGTTCTGAAATATTTGAAAAAGTTGCTACTTGAAGAAATGACCCAAGAAAAATGAGAAACCGCATGTACGATCTCCTGTTGGAGAAGTAAAATGCCAATGGGTGGCTTTAGAAGGGCTCTGGTGCTGCCAACCGGAGACCACCAAAGACCTATTATAGTTCTCGTTTCTTTCTATTAAAATGCTAAATTTTTATGTTACTCATAGATTTATTTCAACATGCTATTCTTTTTGGAGCTTCAAAATGAGATGAAGACTAACAGATTGATTTTTCGATGCTAAACACAACTCCCATAAAAAAAAAAAAAACTGGATGAGCTACCAGAATGTTTCTAACCAACCTCCAAAAATAACATATCTTTGCCTGGAATAAAGCAATAAGACTACGAATATGTATTAAGTCATAGACCAATGACAAGGAAGATGCTATGTCACTACAGGGATATTCTTCCCAACCTTTATTTAGAATTGTCGGATAATTTGTCTGACAGCCCAGAGTAGCTCACAACAAAGCAAGCATCAGTTGACATGTGTTGACTAGGCCTTCTCCATTAGACAGTTCTGACCAGCTGTACCCTTACCACCGACAGATTCCATATGGAAGAGGTGATATCCAAAAAGCTTTACCAACTAAAAGGCTTCAATCCTCCTTAGAAGACGTGTGATTAAAATACAGTACATGCCTGGCAATTTTTATTATTGTCTCTGGGAAATCAGTGGTATTTTCACATTATTTGGATAACAAGCAAATGGTTATTAACAGTTATGGAGCCAAAACTTTGATTGCCACATTGCTAAGATTATATGTAGAGTGCAGGTTCATGATTATACATGTAGAGTAATTATCTTGTATGCTAATATAATGCTGTGATTTTCGTTTTTTTACATCTGCAGATGCCTTCTGTTAAGTATGCGGAGAGTTCATCAAAACACGGGCAAAGAAGCACGCTTTGGCAACACCGGCAAAAATGAATGCAGCCTACAAAGCATATTTCGGGATGGCTGTGGGTGATCAAGATAAGTCATGGGCACCTCACCTCAGCTGTGATAATTGCAAGAAAGCTCTTGAAAGTTGGTTCAGAGGCGAAAATAGAGCTATGAAGTTTGCAATACCAAGAATTTGGTGGGAGCCAACTGATCATTCCCACCAGCTGCTATTTCTGCATGGTAGACGAATCCAAACATCGAAGGGGAAAAAAATGCAGTTGCTGTGACGTATCCAAACATTCCTTTGTCTGTGGCCCCGGTACCACATTGCCCTCATCTGCCCATTCCGACGCCTCCACAGAGCATGCATAGCTTGCAGATGTGTTCAGAAAACATCTCCTCAGACAGTGAAGATAACAGAAGACCATACTACCCAAACCAGAAGGATGTTAATGATTTGGTAAGAGATCTTAGTCTTACAAAAGCTAAAGCAGAAATTCTGACATTTAGGCTGAAACAGTGGAACTTGCTGGATGATAGCGTGCAAGTTACAAGTCAAAGAAAACGTCAAAATGTTTTCTACCTTCTTCACCCTTCAGATGGACTCTGTTACTGCCATGAGGTGACAGGTCTATTCAGTGAAATTAGGATACCTTGTAATGCACAGGATTGGCGCTTTTTTATTGACGGTTCTTCCAAGAGCTTAAAAGCAGTTCTGCTCCACAATGGAAATCAACTTCCATCCCTTCCAGTAGCTCACTCTGCACATCTCAAGGAGGAGTGAAGTTGTGTCAAATTCCTATTGCAAGTTCTGAAGTGCGATCAGTATGGTTGGGAGGTAATTGGAGACTTCAACATGGTTGCTTTCCTAATGGGTCTTCAAGGTGGTTTCACAAAGTTTTCTTGCTATCTTTGTCTTTGCGATAGCAGAGCCAAAACTGAACACTACCATCGACGAGACTGGCCTGAACGTATTGACTTCACTGTCGGACGAAGCAACGTCAAGTGGGAACCCATAGTAGGTCCTAAGAGGATTCTGATTTCACATAAAACTCGGACTTATAAAACAGTTTGTCACAGCACTAGATACAGAATCTACAGCGATGAAACATTTACTAAACTTCTTCCCGAAGCTGACTGAGGCCAAGGTAAAAGCTGGCATCTTTGTGGGAACAAAGAGGATCATAGAATGTCTCAAATTTCCTGACATGCTCACAGAAGTACAGAAAGCAGCTTGGAACAGTTTTGTCGCCGTGGTTCAGGGGTTCTTGGGAAATCACAAAGCAGACAACTATGTGAAGTTGGTAGAAACGATAGTGAAGAAATACCACGCTATGGGCTGCAGGATGTCGCTCATAGTTCATATTCTTGATTCTCATCTACATAAATTGAAGCAGAACATGGGAGCATACTCCGAGGAACAAGGAGAAAGGTTCCACCAACATATGCAGCAGTCTGAGCGTTGCTATCAATGACAATACAATGAGAATATGATGGGCAACTACATCTGGGGGCTGGTACATGACAGTGACCAAGTACACAATCAATCGAAAGGAACCAGACATTTTCATTAATTTTCAACTGTATGGACATGCTCTGCATTGTATTATACGGTTAAAGCATTTTTTTTTCTCCCCTGTCCTCCTGCACACAGGACCTCCGACACATTCTATACATCTTTGGAATCGTGTCACCCCTAGGCATCCTGTTGTCCTATCCAGCCGAACTGACGAAGGGGTTCTTCCCCGAAACGCGTATTCCATTGCTGGTTTTTAATTTCTGAAAAAATAATAAAAAAGAAGTGCTTTCACCATCACACATTGGACTTTGATCTACATCTTCCAGTAGCTTAGAGTGTTGCGCCTCCATACCAGTTCTTTTCACTTCCTTTTCGCTACACTTACGCCCACACTGGTGGAGCGTCATCTGGTTGGCAGCACCTCCACCATTCAAAATACTCAATCATTGAAAACTCTTTGTACTCCATAAATATTCCACTACCCTCACTGGGTCTTGCTCCACCCTCCTTTTTCATTTCTTTTACCTGCATTGTATTATGTCTTTGGCTCATGATTCTCTTTTCTCACTGTGTATGTCCTTAAGACATTCGAAATTGAAAATCATAAATCTTTAATTGTCGATGTCCTAATCACAAAAGCAAACTTTTTTTTTCAAAATGAAAGTTATTTTCCATTATATTTTACAATAACCTAACAGGAACAAATAAACTTTTCTTAGACACAAAAATCATGTTGCCTAGTGTTATTCATCTAGCTAAGAAGAGTGACCAATCACAACCCTGAGAGCAAGTGCGCAAGTGTCTGCAAATACTAACAGTCCACGGTAGTATGCAGGAGACAGCTTGGATACTAAAAGGGGTTCATTAGCACCAGTTAAATTAAGTCACTTGGCGCTTCAATAAATGTTTCACTTTAAACAACTGTATCATAACTAGAGATGAGCGAGCACCCAAATGCTCGGGTCCGCGTTATTCGAGTCGAGCTTTTCGTAAAATTCGAGAGCTCTACTCGAGTAACGAACCCCATTGACTACAATAGTAGTAAGTCTCTCTCTCTCTCCCCTTCCTGCCAGACCAAAAATTTGCCAATGACGCGCGCTGCGTCGTGGCAGGGAGGGGCCAAAACCGGCACGTCACAGCGGGGAGGAGCCAAAAGCTGGAGCGGGGTCGAAAGCGATTTGATACTCGTTCGAGTAACGAGCACCATCGAGTACGCTAATACTCGAACGAGCATCAAGCTCGCCAGAGTATGTTCGCTCAACTCTAATCATAACTATTAAAGTATCTAAAAATATAGTAAACAATCCAATCAAAAAAGTACAAAAAAGTTCCGATAATGATTGTAGGACTGTACTTTATTTCTTCCCGATTCTTCCTTTGTTATATGTAAGATTGTAATAATCATTGACTCGAAGTACACTTTAATAAATTAAATGTTCTAATCAAGCTTGCATTTCCATCTAAAATATATTAACTTGAAGGCACTTTATGTATATATGAAATACACGTCCTACTATACAATCCCCTTCTAATCTGCCGACAAACAACTCTATTCGGTCATCGGAGCTTTGTAAAATAAATTGTACATAGTTACCCAATCTACTTTGTAAGAGCGCAAAGTATATTGACGTTATATTGTTTGGATTTTCTAAGACCATTATGTCCGATAGAGCGCTAACTGGAGTATAATATTTAAATCCCATTGTAGGTTGGTAATTCATATTCTATTACTTTCTCTTCAGCTTTCAGCACTGTAGAGAAGCAGCAGAGGGATAAAGAATGGCCAACTGTTCCTCTCATAGTAACAAACGTACTAATATGTGCTAGTTTCAACTTGATCTATCTGTGAATCAGTGATCCATGAAAAGTGGGGGTTAATCAGGGTGTTCACTAAACAAAAGCTGATAGGGTAGCAGAGACGCTACTAGCAGACTCACATCTGTGCAGTTTTAGGGCTCCTTTTTAATGGCAATGGGTTCATGCGAAAACAAAACAAAAAAAAAAATCTAAGTTCTTTGAAATATATTTCATTCAAGCACATACATTAATCACTGAAGGAGGCGCAGTTTAATCCGAACGTAACTAATAAATTATAGCTGTCATTTGCCAGTGTAGCTACAGATAAACTGTACACGTTAATCATAAGCCACTGGAGTTAATAAGTAACAGAAAGAATATCATGAACGGTTAGAGTAACGTTCCCTCTTGTGGAGCCAATATGCAAAAGATCAGCGGAAATCCGAAAGCTAAACTCTTGTGTCCCCGTCCCCCCCCAATCATTTCTCTGAGTTATGTACATGAAAGAAATGCCTTATATGGGAATATATAATAAAAAGGACAAATGGAATAATGTTAATTGTTCTGTTATATAATTTCCCATTTTTTTAATTAATGCATTTAGTTTAATTATATATGTGTAATTAAATGGATAAGTGATGGTACCTGATCGCTACACACTTACACACACATTATATATATATATATATATATATATATATATATATATATATATATATATATATATAGCCAACCTATTCTGAAGCACTGTGGAGATATTGTCATCACTCACTTCAGTTGCTGTCTCTAATGGGGCTCACAATCGAAATTCCCCATCACAAACACATGGGCCAATTTCATATGAAGCCAATTTAACCTAATCAGTAAGCTTTTTAGAGTCTGGAAGGAAATGCACACAAACAAGGAGAAAACTCCAGAGAGATGGTGTTCTTGGGCAGGTTCGAACCTGGAACCTGTAGGCCGCAGAGCAACAATGATCATCACTGAGCAATCCACACAGGATCCTCAGGATAGGTCATAAATAGCTGATTGAAGTCCCAAGCAGTAGACCCCAGCCAACCAATTAGCTGTTCTGACACCCGCTGTCACCAGCAAAACACACAGGGTACGGAGTGGAAGCAGTATAGTGGGTAGCGCTGGTAACGGCAGGTACAGCTCCCATTAATATCAATGAGAGGTGCAACTGCAATTACAATTAAAAGGATACTACATTGGGGTTAAAGCAATCTGCTTCTGCTCTGTACATTGTGCATTTAGCCACTTTTGCTCGTTGGCTTAACAAACAGGTTATTGGTGGGTGTCCCAAGCAGCAGACCACAGCCAATCAACTACTGATGCCCTGTCCTGAGTATAGGTCATCAATAAAAATTGCCCGGAAAACCCCTTTAATTGATTGATCCAATTATACAATAAAAAGAACAGTTCTTGAATCTGATGTGTTCGAAGCAGGAACAATACGCAAGTGCAAGGATCTGAGTGGCTTTGATAAGGGCCAAATTTTAATGGCTAGACAACTCGCTCGGGGTATCTGAAAAATGATAGGTCTTGTAGGGTGATGCCAGTATGAAGTGGTCCATCAGTGAACAATGGGTGAATCAGTAACAAAGTCCTGGCTGCCCAAAGCTCAACGATACGCATGGGAAGCAAAGGCTGGTGTGTCTTGAGCCATAGGAGTGAAGCACAAATTGTTAAAACACTAATTTCTGTGTGCTAGAACACACAATGCATCACAGCTTGCCATGTATGGGGCTGCGTAGGGGCAGACCAGTCAGAGTGCTCATGCTGGCCCCAGTCAACCAACAAGCGCCTACAATGTAACATGAGCATCAGAATTGGACCAAAGAGCAGTGGAAGAAGGTAGCCTGGCCTGAAGAACCACATTTTCTTTTACATCATGATGATCGCTGGGTACGGGTATGTTACTTACCTGAAGAAGAAATGGCACCAGGATGTACTATCGTAAAAACATAAGCAATCGGAGGCAGTACGACCTACCAAAATATTGTACAGACAAGTACACCCTTAAATGGCAACCGTATTTCCTAATGGAAGTGCCGTCTTTCAGCAGGATATTTCTTGCCGCACTTCAAAACTTATTCAGGAATGGTATGAGAACCATGACAAAGCCTGACTTTTGCTGACTTGACCTCCAAATTCTCTAGAGCTTAAAGGGGTTCTGTAAGCAAAACCCCCTTTAAGCTGTAGAGAATTTAGTTGTGCCCTGCATTCTGCACTGCATCCCTGTACATTCTAACCTGTGGAAAGAAAACATTTAAAAAAAGTTAAGTAAACTTACCTAATCCCATTGTATTTCTTCCCTCCCTTGTTTACCTGGCGCATGAGGGGTCATCTCCCATCGGCACCTGCGCGCTGACGCCGGGACTGCCCTGTAATATGAAGCAGAGTCCATGGCGAGTGCGCAAGCGCGCCGGGAAAGGGGGATGCATACACACTCGCCATCGAACCTCCAGGATGTCACAGGGTTAGACGCGGTCAGGCCAGTCAGTGAGCGACCCACTGACACGGACAGTAGTACTTTCTCTCCAGCAGTAGTCGATGCAGTGGCGGAAGCTGGAACTTTGCCAGCTTCTACACTGCGATAGAAAAGCTGCAGGAGGTTCAGGAGAAGAGCAACAGGCTCTCGGTGAACAGCCCGGTAAGGCACAGGTGGGTATACATTTTTTTTTTTGCTGACAGAACCCCTTACATCTAATGGAGTATTTTAGGAAATACTGGAAAAACAGGTTTGCTCCACGGAGGGTCCACCATGCAAGTTACATGACTTAAAAAGGCTATGGACACCTTTGTGGAGCAATATATTTTAACAATCATTTTTGCAATAGGGTTTAATTAAAAATTTTGCACCATTTGTCATATCACTGTATGTAGAGACTGAACTATTAATGTCTTACTAATCAGTCAGTGAGGATGAACTGACGACTCGACTAAGTATGCAAGTGCTTCGTAGAGACGAGACAAAGCTATAACCAGACACCTCGGGTGGTGGCTTATCTCCCGAGAACAAAAGGATTGCGAATTTGAAATCCAACAAGGCCCTTAAGGCCTCATGTCCACAGGGAAAATCAGGTCCCTCCTGCCCCACGGACATGAGGGCTGAAAATAAGAATAAACTCGCCTCTCGCACGCTCCGGATCTTCCCTTCTTCGCGGCTTCATCTTCTCTCCGTCGTGGCCGGACCTTCTTTCTTCAGCCCGGCGGATGCGCGGGTGATCCGCTGCGGATTTAAAATAATCTTTTGCCGGTGGACATGAGGCCTAAACGGTTAATGTGAAGATCAGGACCTGTATGCTCACGCTGGTACTATTAAGTATCACTATACTCACAATGGATTAAAAATTAGTTCAAATATTTAAGGGGATAGAAATATGCCATAAAATACAAAAAAAAAAAATCACATTGGTATATCTTTCTAATGTGTAGGCCAAGTACTGTGGGGAAGCAAGTGAAATATTAACAAGGACTAAGTAGTCTCTAGAAATAAAATTTCGTCAGACTTAAAAAAAAAAACAGTCCATGGCTAGATTTTACATTCCTTTGTTAACATTAACATTCATTAAAAGCACTCTCTAAGGAAACAGCATGCAACAACATAAAAGTAATGCAATAATGGTTAACCTGTGGCACCCACTGCTACGTAGATGTAGAGCCAAAAAGTGGAACCCTAAGTGACAGTCAATGCTATACATCTCCTCCTAAACATTCCTTACATGACAAAGCCATTGAATGAATGGGGTGCCAAAAATAAAACCTCTCAATGGTTTTCTTGTGTTTCAAAACTGCCACTGGCAGCAGAAAAGAACAGAGGTAAGTCACAGCTTACTATAGAGCAGAACAATAAAGCAAATATAGTTGCATAGCAAGTGGGATGAAAAAAAAAGAGGTATATCCACCACATTCCAGCTTCAAGAATCAATGAACTAACATCTACAACAGACTTGTTTTCTCACACTGACAGACGAAGGAGGTGAGCACAAGTTCTCTCTCCTGTCACTACAAAACTATCTGTCTGGTTGTACACACTGTGTATATTTAAAAAAAAAAAAAAAAAAAAGCGGTCTTTCTTCTCAGAGCTTTCAGCTGCTGTCAGCAGGATACTAGCTGAGAGAATCTTATCAGTGCTGCCGGCTAAGATATAAGCCTACGCCGCTGATCAGAGTCATCGCTCATTTGTAGAAAACTAGAAGTGAGCGATGAACGAACAGTATACGAAAAGTGCACGATGGGCAGGCGTTTAGACACAATGGTTATCGCTCAAAAGACAGCTTTTGAGCAAATTATGAGCGATAATCGTTAAGTCTAAATGGGCCTTTACATCTCTGGCAGATATAGATTAGAGTTGTGTTGTGATTACATAAACGGTCTTGCCACCTGAGGCTGCAAAAGTGGTTTCATCCTTGGCCTTTTTTTCGCTTGTGTAGAGCTTGTTGACCACTAAATGCCTCTACAACACAATCAGATATTTCGCCTAGTTATCAGAGGTTCAGATGAGGTGCATTATTGGAGTGTGAGAAGCTGGATGGTTGCATCGATGAATTGCCGCCACCTGGGTGGTTCTGACCAGACTGTTAGTAGGTGTTGGGAACAGTTGATGCATAAGGGCATGCACACAAGTCAAACATGCTCAGGTTACCTTTGACAGACCACCCAGTAGAGAAGATTGTCTGACAAGCACGAGCAGTTCCAACTGTTTCATTGTTCGTCATCCAGAGACTAGTGGCACCATGGTTACAGGCTCCTGTGTCTGTCTGAACCATTTCCAGGTGCTTGGCTGAAGGACATCTGGTCTTATGGCGCCCAATATGTGTACCGCCTTTGAAACCCACCCACCCACCGTCAACTCCGTGTGCAGTGGTGTTGTGAATGATGAAAGTGGATTGGAAGTGGGTTGCCTTCAGTGATGAAACCAGGTTTAGTTTAAGAACTAACGACAGCTGTGTTTAAGTCTAGAAACGTAGGTGTGAGCACCTCAATTCTGCCTTTCATGTGGAGCAGCACAATGCCCGCACTGCTGGTGTGATAGTCTGCAGTGGGTGGGGTTAGGGATGGGGAGGTGGGCATCGCATTTGACAGTCGGTCACCTCTAGTAGTGGTACAAAGGACAATGACAGCTCGGCCATATGTTCAGGAGATTCTGCAGTCACATGTGTTCCTCTCATGGAGGCTTCCAAGAAACATTTTTCAGTAGGATAATGCTCAGCCTCACAGAGCAAGAGTGTCACAGGAATGCCTCCACAACATTGCCACACTTCCATGGCCTTCCCAGTTGTTAGTTTTTTTTTGCCAATAGAACACGTGTATTGGACCGTCTAGGACAATGGTGGCGAACCTATGGCACATGTGCCAGAGACGGCACGCAGAGCCATCCCTGCTGGCAAGCGTCGCCGTCGGCCTCTTACAATGATGGCGAATACCGTCAGGGACTGCGGCTCCCCTGCCGGCATTCACTTAGCAGCGCTGCTATCTGCCCTGATCCTGGCGCACACTGTGACATCACTGCGCAGCCAGGATCCTCCTCCTTCCCCCACCCCCGATGTCTCCTACTTGGTTCCGCGAGAGCAGGGGGAGGAGGTGACCGGCAGCACACTGAAGTCAGTGTGAACCTGCGATTAGCGCTGCTGGATGGTAAGCAGAAGAGGAAAGGCGCTTCCACGAGGGGGTAAGTATGTGGGTCTCAGGGGGGAATGGTGGGCCCGTGTGGGATGTCACTATTACTACTGGGGGCTGCTATGGGGTGTCACTATTACTACTGGGTGCCGCTGTGGGGTGTCACTATTACTAATGGGGGCTGCTGTGGGGTGTCACTATTACCACTGGGGGCCACTGTGGGGTGTCACTATTACTACTGGGGGCCACTGTGGTAGTGGGGAGGGTCACTATTACCAATAGGGAGGGGGGGGGGGGGCACAGTGGGATGTTACTTATCGCTGGGGCCGCTGTGTGGGGAGGTTCACTATTATCGCTGGGGCAGATGGAGGGGGGTCACTTATCGCTGAGACCGCTGGGGGGAGGGTGTCACTATTATCGCTGGGGTGGACACTATTATTGCTGGAGCCGCTGGAGGGGGTCACCATTATCGCTGGGACCTCTGGGGGGATGTCACTTATCGCTAGGGCCGCTGGGGGGGTCACTATTATTGCTGGGGTCGGTTTACATGTGGCGAAAAAGGGCAAGGCTGTTTCAAAATAGACAGCGTGCAGATTTTGAATTTTTGGATGTGGAAATGTTGAAGAATTTTTCACAGAAATTTCCGCGCCAAAAAAGCTGTCAAAATCTGCATGCTATTTTGAAGTGGCCATGTCCTTTTTAGAACGACAGGGGTTAAATCATACGTCGTGATAAGCCCCGCCCCCTGATGTGTTGGCACTTTGCAGTAAATAAGTGGGTTTTGGGTTGCAGTTTAGGCACTCGGTCTTTAACAGGTTCACCATCACTGATCTAGGATGGCAAATTCAACATCCTCAGGCTCAGTTACAACAATGTGGACTGATATACCACAGGATACCTTACAGAACTTGTATGCATCTATGCCCACCCATATCACTTGCATCATTCAAGCTAGAGGCGGCCCAACAGGGTACTAAAGTCTCCCTTCAAGTGTTTATTTTTTCCGCAATAAATTAACATTTTGCTCAGATATTGTAA
Organism: Eleutherodactylus coqui; assembly: GCF_035609145.1. NCBI lineage: Eukaryota > Metazoa > Chordata > Amphibia > Anura > Eleutherodactylidae > Eleutherodactylus > Eleutherodactylus coqui. Next base: position 65,271,859 of record NC_089844.1, on the reverse strand, counting down.
TCATTTACCTATATCAACTTAAAATCACACACAGAAAGTTTCATTCAATTCCGACAACTCTTTCTAGGTTCTTGATGACTTTTTTTTTTTTTTTTTACAATGAGTATGTAAATAACGCATAAGTTTCTTGATTCCTGGCCATATTCAAGATCTGTCTAGCATTTCCAGCACAAGGTTGGAGTCCTGGGCACAGCCAACAACGGAAGGCAACGAGGTCCTGTCCTGTGTTACACAGGCCATCAACTAATTTGAGTGAGAGCAGTGTAATACTTCATTTGCCCTGTGGTGGTGCTGCAGGGAAACTGAACAATTAATTTCCCACAGATGACAGCTGCTCTCTGGGGTATCCCATCAAGGGTGATGCTTTGTGATCAACTTATTGTTAAGCAATTCTAACAAACAGAAATTGTCCAAAGCGGAGAAGCCCTTTCAAGGGGTTGTCCAGTTGTAAACTATTCATGGTCTACTATCCTCTGGATAGGCCATCAATAGTAGATCAGTAGAGGTGCATCGATCAGCAAGCATATATCTGCATTACTCCCCAAATCTGCACCATTTGCAACCGGATTGGTTATTTGGGTTGGCTGATTCACGGTGATTGGCTGTTTAGGTTGGCTCGTGTAGAAGTGGGGAGTAAAAGGCTAATATGTGACCAGGACCCCTGGTGATCAGCTGTTTGCTGGGTTTGTGCTCTCCTAAAGTCAGTTGCTTCCTGCAGGAAGCAGATAGCTCCATTCTTACTGCAATGGCAAGGCTTGGTATTGCACATCAAGTTCCCACTTAAAGGAATGGGAACTTGACATGTAATACCAAGCCTGACCACTACAGTAACGGAGCTGTCTGCTTCCTGCAGAAAGCAACTGAGTGCACAAACATGCTGGCGGGGGTGAACAGTTGTCTGGGCAAACAACTCTGCATATCTACTATTGACCTATCCTAAAGGATAGGTCATAAATAAGGCCATCTTTTTGCCCTCTCCAGCTTTTGTCTTCAGCAAGTACAAAAATTCCAGAAGTATACATATGTACTTATCTTATGCTTTGTCTGTATCCCTGGTGCCATCGCCCTGCATTCTCTGCAGAACCTTTATGCTTGAGGACTATTAGCCATAGTGATAAACTGGCAATATAACCATAACTGCAAACTACTGACTGAAGGAGAATCAAAAGCCCATTTTGCTTACCCACATCTTCTTAGAGTGGGAGTTCCACAATGACTAAGCTCCCGTTAAGTATCTTTGACTTGTGCGGCTTGGTTGCAGTTGATAGCTGCAACAACGTGTACTTATTCCAGTATGTGTATTTCTAGTTCTGAGTACCTTGCTTTGTCAAGTCTAGACTGTCCAGCCTTGTAGCTTGAGTTTCTATGGTCTTGGTCTTGTCACATTTACTTCTATTGTGGTGATGCCTGTGCTATAGTGATGCCGGTCATTAAATTACAGACTGGTTCATATTTCAGCATTGCTTGTTAGCCTTTTGTCTGGATCCTAGTGACCTCTTGTTTTCAGGGATAGTGTTTAGACAGGGTCATCCTTTGGAATGACTTAGGGTTACTGAGGGGCAGTAGTGTCTGAGGTTTAGAAAGAGTGTTAAAGAGATACATAGGCAGAGCCAGTCTTAGGATAAACATTGTTCTGGTTCTTATTTAAGTTCAATACTATCTCTTCCTCCTCCTTCTCCTACTCTTGATCATCCAGATTCAATCAACCTCTTGGTGGTCTCTTTATTCTCGCCCTACGATCGGAATAGCGAATGGCATTCTATTCTTGGCTTTCAGCCACTGTGTGAGATGAATGTTACAAGCTTTATTCCCATATACTTGCTATAAGTCGACTTTACCAAGGATGTTATTTTCCTCTGCTGTGTCTTTGTTGTGAACTGTCCGCAGACACAGCAGAAATTGTCTGGGTTGTTCAGACATCCGTGCCGCTCAGCCATATTGTTATAAATGTCTAGCCAATGACCTGTAAAAACACAGTTCATTAATTACAACTGGTGGATGATCTGCAGTGTTTCCGCCACGTGAAAACATACCCTATATGTTACATAAACCTACCCTTATAGTGTTCAGTCAGCACATGGTGAGCAACTGTGACTGCAAAATAGTTGTGTAATCACTTTTGTTATTCTTTCTATTAAACAAGGTTAATGGCGAGCTACTGGATTAATTGTAGAGGCAGATTTCCAAAAAATACAACAGCAATTGGATTACATTATTCCCCATAACTAGAAAACCTTACATGGCAGAAAAAAAAGATGATCTATTTAAATTCAGCTACTATAAGCCACTTATCTGCTACAAGAATTGTGTTGCACAGTCTAGTCATTACGTGTAAATGGGCCTTTAGTCAAAAGAATGGACTGGTGGGGGATACAGGAAGATGGCAGGAGTAAATAAAATAATTTGTATGGTTTGTAAATTAAAGATTGTTTTTTTTTCTTTTTTAGGCCCAGAGATGTTCTTCATTTTTTTAACACATTACTCTCACCTACTGTATAGTAGTGGCATTACAAAAACAATCTTGAGATGCCATATTTTAGACTTTAAGAGTGCTCTTACTTCCAAGCATGGCATTATATAAAACATCAAAAGATAAAAACCTTTCCCCAGCAAACAGTCTATTGCTTGCCCTGTTAGGCAGTAATGAAGAGTAATTTTGGTGCCTCTGATCCAGCTCTGTTAGCCTCTCGGGACAACGATTCAACAAAAGCTCAGAAGCTTAGGAACAATAAAGCTCATCTAACCAAAGCAAAAAAGGCACTTTATTCCTATTGTCAGCGCCACAAGGGCATCACATCTGAGCATAAACTACCAGTACTCGGAAGCTTTTTATTTTTGTGAAAGATGTCTTGATGATAACATAAGTGCAAAAAACAAAAAAAAAGACGAATATAAACTCTCACGGACAAGATCTCATTGTACAATTACAAGAAAAAAGCCCACCAATAGAAAAGGATGCATAAAACTAAATAAAATTATTTTAAGGTGTTTGAGTTGCCCATGTTAAACAGGTTTGGTAGGTTAGAATCTAAACACCCCTCTTGTAGAGAACAGGTTATTGTGGGGTGTCTTCTTGTTGGGTCTAGAGTTGGTCCTCAAGGTTGTACAGCATGGACTTCTCAATTTAAAGAGCCTCTCTCCCCGAGAGCAGCATAAGGTAGTGACAGTCACAGATTACAGCTTTCCGTTTTCTTCTATTCAGTTTTATTTTGGGTAGGGGGTGGGGGTTTAACTGAATAAAAAAAGCTGCATTACTGAAATCAATGGGGAAAAACAGAAGCTATTTCAAATTTTAAAGGGGTTTTCCGATAACAAAATGAAAATTCTGAAAATGCTGAAAACTAGGAGGTCCAGCTGAGTAGTGGCAAGCTGTACCTTTTACCTGTCTCTCTGGGTCCTCTTCTTCATCCTGTGCCACCATTGATCTCCCACTGTTTGTACATGCATCACTTCTGAAGCACACACAACAGAATGTTACCTACAGCTTGCAGCATTCATGGAGCTTGGTTACTGGCCAGTGCTGTAGCTCTGCCCACAGCTCACAGGTCCTACAACTTACTAGCGCCAACCTCCCTCTCACTCTGAAGCAGACAGGATCTTCTGGCACTCTGAACTGCACATGAGTAATACAGCAGTGCTTCCACTCCAGTCCTCCCATCATGCACTGCTCACAGGATGTTTGTTTCTATAGACAGGGGAGGAAGTAGTGAATGCAGGCAAGATCACAGGAGGAAGTGAAGATATTTTTCAGGAGGTAGTTCACGTCGCAAATAGAAAATGAAGAAAGTAGACAGTGAACCTATTACAAAATAACTTATTGTGATGATGTACATTAGATTTTAAAATATTAGTTTGTGCCTGGAATACCCCTTTAATTCCATTTCTCTGCTCAGAAAACAGAACAGAGAAACGGAGTTATGACAAAGTTAAATCGCAATTGTGAATGCAGCCTTAACACAGCTGGTCTCCACTAAGTATGAAATGAACTCCGCTCCCGAGCCTGCTCCATACCCACCACCATGACCGTACAACATACATATATGATCATTAATAGGTACGTAGGAAGTGTCAATTCTTTTGCAGATTCTCATGGCCTTGAGATTACGCTCTGCTATGTATGGGGTGAAACATGTGCAAATCTGCTAAATGTGGATTTTCATGCAATTTCTGCAAAGGACTTTTTCCATTCGGTTTTCTCTACTGGCTGATGCAGCCTAAAGGAGCGAAGAGAAGACAAAGAGCAAATGGCAAATGATTTCATGACAGTTATACCAGCTGCGATCGCACTGGCCACGCTCCCGTCAGTAATAAAATAATTCAATTATTTTCTTTGTTAAAAAGGAGGACATGTCAATTAGCAAAGCCTAATGACCTGCACATACACGGTTTTAATCTGTTCTTAGAAAGAAGAATAGATGGATAATCCCGTACAGATTGTTCATTTCCTCAGAGTAACATGTTTGGATAATACAGAGTATCATACAGAAGTGTATAGGAGAACAGAAGTTATCTGTGTGTACGGCTTAAATGTTTTATTACATTGCTGTAGTTTTCCCCATATCATGTGCTATAGATAAGTTATAAAGTGGGCGCACTCTTATCGCTGAAAGGGATGTCCGTAAATGGTCACTGACCTTTCAGTCAACATATCACATAGGACAGCCAATGTAATAAAGCTAATAGCAGTTTTTTGCTAGCTATCCAATATTACATTTTTGTGCTAAAATCTCACTCTAAAGTGCTGCCCACTACAGGTTCTGCTTTCCTTTTAATTTGCTGTCCACCGCCTGCTGTCAGATCTGTTACTGAAGACATCAGGAAGTGGAGTAGAGTGAAGTGTATGGGGGCAGAGCAGAGGGGAAGGAGGAAGAAAGAGACTCACTAGTATCTCCAACAACACGTGTGTATAATTTACTGTTATGTATTCACATCCCCACAGCTCAGTACTTCTATAGTGTCCCTACTGATGACATTGTTTCTGAGTGTGTTACAGAAAAGCATGAAATCTGCAGTTCTCTATGCACAGTGTATAGAACATAGGATTTTGGCTTGGCTCCTACTGCACACTGATGAGGGGCAAACACCCCAAAACAGCTGTGTATGGATTCTGGCTTGGCTTTCAGTTCCCAACCACTGTTGCAAAGACCTGCTGCTTAAAGAGTCAGACACTGATTTGCAGGAATGCTGCCATCCAATAGGTGGCGCTGCAGAGATATTGTTCCATCTTCCATATTAGCACTATTTTTAGATGCACACAATAAAGTTCTAAAGTGTTATAAAGAAAAGAAGCACTGGACATTTGCAATTTATGTACAATAGACCAGAGCCGAGGCGGTTACTTTTGCTGTTCCTGTGCACCACTGAACGAGTGGCTGAGAGGATGCTTTTGATGTTGTAAGCTGGTTCAACACCTCATTGTTTATTATATACTAGTAATTATTAGGAAATTATAGAACCAATGAGAATAAGTTGGCGCTATACAAATAAAGATTATTAAAAGATTACAGAAGCAGTGTTTCTGATGGCGCAATGCGCCACACAGCTGTGCTACATGGTACATCTAATATGACACACACACACACACACACACACACACACACACACGCACGCACGCACGCACGCACGCACGCACGCACGCACGCACACACACACACACACACACACCTCTGCTACATCCATCCTGACCCCGTACATCACACAGCTCTACTACATCCATCCCGATTCCCACACATTACACACAGCTCGGCTAGATGGTACATCCATTATGATCCCCACACATTACACACACCGCTTTACTACATCCATTTTGATCCCCACACAAGACAAACATCTTGCCTCCTCCCACAGCAGTGACGTCACCGCAAGGCCTTTAGCTCACTGGATCTCTGTGGTGGGGAGGAGCATGGTGTCTCCCTTCCGGACTGCTGAGTTGTGTCTGAGATAATAACGGCTTGTATTCTCAGTGAGTTATTTTTATCCTCCCCTAATTAAGAGCCATTACTGTGGTGTTCTTCTGTCGGTCAGGCTCTGTGTTTTATATATCCTATAGGGCCTGCGATGATGTCACCAGGGGGCAGAGCATGAGAAGAACCCACATATAGTACTTTATACCAAACCTCAGAATGGCTCCTCCCATAGCAGTGACATCACCGCAGGTCCTTTAGCCCACTGGATCTCTGAGGTGGCAGTAGGTCAGTGTGTTCTGTCAGGACTGCCGAGTTGTGTCTGAGATAATAATGGCTTAGTTGTGTTCTCATTTTGTTATTTTTGAGCTTCCCTTCCAAGAGCCTTAACTTTGTAGTTCTTCTGTCGATCAGGCTCTGTGTTTTACATATATTGTAGGACCTTTGATGACGTCACCAGGGGTGGAGCATGAGAAGCACTCACCTACTAACTGACAAGTAGTCGTTAGTAGTTTGAAAATGCCCAACTGATTCCCAGACTAACCTACATTCAGTCCTTAACACAACCTCTGGCTATGTGAACCGATTGATTTTATGGACAGGAGTAGCCTCATCAATTTTAAACAGGTGAGGTTAGCAAGATTTAAAATAAAAATAAAAAAACTATATAAAAACAAATCACTATGGCTGCTTTCACACCTGCGTTAGCGCTCAGTTCAGGGTTTCCATCTCTCTGCTCCATTTTTGGAGGAGAGAGACTGGTATAAAATAGAAAAAAAAAACTGATCCATTTTTTTCCCCATAGATTTAAGGGGAAAAAAACGGAAAGGCTTCAGTTTGCTTCAGTTCTGTCCGGTTTGTTTGGACAGAAATTTAACACTGCAGACTGCGAGGTTTTGCAGTCCAAAATAGCGGAAACCTGACAGAAGGACGCATTTTTTCTTTTGCATAGGCTTTTCTTACATTTTCGAAATCCTGTAGAGAAAAAGACACTAGAAAAAGAAAAATTCCCAACACTGAAGGCATACTGTATTTTGACAAAAATTACCCCCCAAAAAATCCCAACACTAAGGACATACTGCAATTCGCCAAAAAAAAATCCCAAACCCCACTGACCCCAAACACCCAATGAAAACACCCCAAACCAAAATACTACGCCTATAGACTTACAATTAGTGATGAGCGAGCATACTCGCTAAGGGCAATTGCTCGAGCAAGCATTGCCCTTAGAGAGTACCTGCCCGCTCGAGACAAAAAGTTTGGGTGCCGCCGCGGGGGAGCGGTGAGTTGCGGCAGTCAGCAGGGGGGAGAGAGGGAGAGAGAGATCTCCCCTCCGTTCCTCCCTGCTCTCCCCCGCAGCTCCCTGCCCACCGCCGCCACCCGAACCTTTTGTCTCGAGCAGGCAGGTACTCGCTAAGGGCAATGCTCGCTCGAGTAATTGCCCTTAGAGAGTATGCTCGCTCATCACTACTTACAATACTTTTTATTGTGGACTGTTAATTAACATCTGGCTGCAGTGTTTAATAAAAAAATTAAAAAAATAAAAAAAAGTGCAAAAACTTCATAAAAAAAACAAACTAAAACCGCAGGTAATGTTGGCTTAGACCATCTTCTACATAAGAGCTTACACATTGGTCTGTTGTCTTATAACAGGTTGAACATATGAACTGATGTGGAGAGGGTATTGCTTTACTATAGCTTTAACGGCAATTCCACATTGAAAATGACTTCCAATCCATAACAACCATTCTAACAGAATGTCTTCTCTCGTGCCACATATTGAAGAGTCATTACAAATCCGTAAATACCAGTCTCAGGCACCAAAATAAATATACGGCAGGGATTACATTTGCTTTCCAGCTGTTAGTCAATGGCATTGTTTTTAATACAATAAAAGGGTTTTGCAAAGCATTAACACACTTCACATAACTAAATACATTCATTGTGCTTTCTGATTATTTTCCAATTTAGAGAGATAGGTGTTAAGAAGCACCGAATTTAATTTTTTTGGGTACTTCAAGGGGTTGTCCGATTTGGACAATGCCAGTTTGCTAAAGGTCGCCTAATGGACAGTTCATAGGTGACCAATTACTGAGCTTCTGGCTAATCAGCAGTAATCAGTTTGTGAATTTGTTAGCAGGTGTAACATTTCATGATGCAGTGCCCCCACAGGAAAGATGGAGTATTGCACAATATCCATTGAAATCAGTTGGGCATCTAAATTAATAAAAGAGGAGGAGTTAAACATTCATCTCCACAGAGATTCAAGCTTCAGAGCATGGTAGTTCTGTAGAAACTGTTTGGGTAAGAATACAAGGAGAGAACAACAGAAAGGACACCATTGTAGGCATTTACTATAGGCTGCCTGGAAAAGCAGAATATATGAAAATAGATGAAATGGCCAGGCTCTCAACGAAGCATCACATAGCGATCATGGGAGATTTTTAGCTATCCAGACATTTGTTGGGAATCTCTCCCAGGTAAAAGTAATGGATCCAACAAATTCTTATTCGCTCTTGCTGACAACTTTGTCTTCCAAAAGGTCGAAGAGAAAACAAGGGATCTGCTATCTGGGACCCAATTCTAACCAACAGGGAGGGAATGATTGAGGAAGTTAGGGTGGCTGGGTCCTTAGAAGGCAGTGATTATGCTATCCTTGAATTTTGGCTAAAAAGGGGAGGAAGTCCTAAGACGACTGAGACCTCAAGGTTGGATTTCAGAAAGGCAGATTTTAATGAACTCAGAAAGAGGGTAGGAAGAATCCAATGGCTGGATGTTCTTAAGGACAGAAAGGTCCAAGGAGGTTGGGAAATATCGCGAAATGAGATTCTCAAAGCACAATTGTTAACAATCTCTAAAAGAAAGAATAATGGGAAGCATTTAAAAAGAGACCAGGATGAATGAGCACACAACTTGCACACGTTAAAAATTCAAGGAAAAAAGATGAGTGAAAAAAGAATTGTTTTTTTTTAAATGAAAGTTTCAAAAACCCATTCTAGATTTATCATTTAAGAATATGTAATTTTTTTTATCGCCACATCTGTAAAATTCCAATGTATTAATATAACACTATCATACATTAAAATCCTGTCACAAAAATGCTACAAATGCACTTTTTCGTCACCCATCACCAAGAAAAAAAAATTAATAACCATGAAATAAATGTAATAAAAAGCAATCAAAAGTCATGTATAACCCAAAATGGTACCAATAGAAAACACAGGTCCACCTGCAAAAAACAAGCCTTGGTACGGCTAAAAAAGACAGATTTTTTTAAAATTTTCTACGTAAATTATGATGGTCATAAGATGGAGGCAGAAAGAAAAATAAAAGTTTATATATAACACTAACACACTAATTATATATATATATATATTTTTTTTTTTTTTTTTTTTTTTTTAATTACGTACTTCCAGGAGTTCATTGCTGCAGGTGTGGTTGATTTGGCTGGCTGATTGTGTGGACTTCTCCAGCCAGCCAATCTCCTTGGGTCTGTGCACAGAAATACCAGCCCCTCTTGCTAGAGGATGCTGGTCATTATCTCCTTACAGGACTCTTGACTCTGGTGAGTGCATGCATGATGATCTGCTTGGTGGTCCCACCGTCTGTAGGTGTGCAGACACCTGGTGTGAACTTTATATTTGCTCTGTCCTTGTTTGGCGTTCCTTAAGTTCCTGTATGGGGCTCTCCGTATTGGAACGATCGCCCCGCTTTAAGGAAGGACTCCCATTTCCTGTGGTCCTAAGTTATGTTAGTGTATAGACTCAGAAGATAATGAGGACTCTTGATGTGGGCTTGTGAGTTTGGCCAAGATATAAACCAGTATCTCATATTTATTGGTAATTCTACCTTCCATTAATATTTAGTACATTGGTAAGTATTTCGGCGTTTTGTCTAGTCCGACGCCTGACTTCTCCCGTTATCTTGGTTTGGTTTGTGTGATCTCTGTGTCCGTTAGCAATATATTATATAACATTCATGTAGGTCGCTATTCACCTAGAAGCGCTGTTAGCCCGGCTGCATCTTCTTCCTGGTCCCCGACACTATTCTTCTCCATCTCTTCTGGCCAAGGATTGAAAAATCTCCACCTCCTGGAAGCGCTGCCTCTGATTGGCTGAAGCTTAGCCAATCAAAGCCATCGCTCGATGAACCCATCACAGCCATTCATCGAGCGCTGGTTCCGACTGGTTAAGCATCAGCTAATCACAGCCAGCGCTTCCAGGAGGCAGGGATTTCTCAATCCCCGGCCAGTAGAGATGAAGGACAACAGTGGCAGTGACCGGGAAGAAGCTGCAGCGGAGTCAGACAGCGCTTCTAAGGTGATGTATACTTTTTTTTTCTCTGCAGCTAGAGCTTATTTTCAGGGTATATTTCAAGCCCCACACCAAAAATCCTCACATGTGGTGCTACAAAGTCACGCAACTTCGCAGCACCACAAAATCGAGGTATCACTGCGAGAAACTGCAGCGATATCGCACTGACCAGCTATGTGATATCGCTGCGATGCCGTGTCGCCAGTGTGCACAAAGCCTAAGGAAAAGTCTGTGATGGTTAGGGCTCATGCTTTTCCTCTTCAGCCAAACTGTGTGACAAAGATATGGCAGCAATTTCAGCTTTCATTACACTGGGTTAAGCTAAAATAATGATTGGATAGCAGAAGACAAAAAAAAAATGAGTTTTTGATTAAAGAAAATGAAAGAGAGGCGACATATTATAGACACTAACATAAAGACCACTACATTGAGTACAAGGAGAACCCCATCGAGGCTATGTAAGTATATGACCGCTCACAGCATAGCACTAGGTAAGCCAGTGTACATTCGATGGGGTTACAGAAATGTGTTATTATTAGAGATGAGCGAGCATACTCGCTAAGGCTAACGACTCGAGCGAGTAGTACCTTAGTTGAGTATCTGCCCGCTCGTCTCTAAAGATTCGGCTGCCGCTGCGGGTGACAGGTGAGTTGCGGGAGTGAGCAGGGGGGGGGGGGGGGGGGGGGGAGAGGGATCTCTCCTCCGTTCCTCCCCGCCGGCACCCGAATCTTTAGAGACGAGCGGGCAGATACTCAACTAAGGCACTACTGGCTCAAGTAGTTAGCCTTAGCAAGTATACTCGCTCATCTCTAGTGACTATGCAAATATTTGTGTACTTTACCCTCACTTTTACATATGTACTAAAATGAAGAATATACCTATGCTTTGTAATATGTGATATATTCTTCTGCTTTCAGCATACAACGGATTTAGGATTCGTAAAGCTGCATTTAGGGCAATATTGCAGGGAATGAAAAAACTGCAGGTTTGGGAAATTTAGGTACATTTTCCACAATGAAACTTACCTGGCGTGTGCAGATTTAGATCCACAGCATATCAATTCTATTGGGCAAGGAGCACAGATTTGTTGTGGATTCTCTCTATTGGCCTCCACAGGGATGAAAAAGTCTAAAATAAAAATCTGCAAAACATGTAATGTTGCAGATTTTGTAGCCGACTACCTGTAGATCCACAGAAAATTCTGCAAATTTGAAAACGGTTTTCCCATTCTTATCAGATTCTGCGGATGAGATGTGGATTTCCCTTCGGAATTGCTGCGGAAATTATAGACTTATCCTTAAAGTTCTTTATTTTTTTTATCAAGGATGACAAGTTTATAGAATTGCATCTGTTCCCATTTGTCATTATGGCCTATTCATAGGACCACTGATGACCATGGATTTTGAGAACAAAAACTTGCATTACCTACTCTACAGACTGAAGCGTAGAGGAGATTACTGGAGAGTTTGCAGAAATCTTATAATTGGTTGGAGTCTGACTACATTCACTGCATAACTATTTACAATAGGAAGTCCCTTTTAATAGACCGAAACTGGTAGAGGATACAAAACAAGTCTGTATTCCTTGGGCAATGGTTTGCAACTGAGGGAACCACAAACGCAATTTGTGGTAACCTGTACATCATTTTTGCCATGTCGGGTCCTTTAGGTTGGAGAGCCCTTTAAAATGACTTGGAAAACGATCTGGGTATTGTATCGTGTTTGGTGCAGATGTAAGGGGGTTGCCCATGCACCCCTAGGTTATATGGGTTGTTTGCATAGTTTGTTGTAAAGAGTGAGGGTGTGCTGACCTCTACAGGCCAGACCGTGTTATAAATCCTGTTGTATATACATTGTTATTGGCTGCAGCTGAACACGTGGGGCGTGCATACGTCGGGTTGATGCACACATGATATAAGGCGTGTACACATCATCTGATTAAAGAAAAGAAAGTGTGCTTGCTGCCAGGGTGGATTGGTGCTAGCTGGCATAGCATGTGGTCACGGTTCGGTATCCTGGCCACAACTGCGGGAGGACTGGATAGCAATCTATGTGGAACGCCCTTGCTAAGGTCAAATCTGGAGTTGAAGCTGTGCTCCACCAGGGTTCCTGTGCCTGCCATCTTCATATGTTCAGCCATTGCTCTCCCATCTTCGAATATCCAGAGACTGTTTATACTAGATGTAATTTGCTTTGAGCCATGTGTTAATAAAACAGTTTGTTTTGAGCATTAACCATGTATTCTTATATTCAATTAATAACTTTTAGGAGGCCACTTTTGACCTGGTACCAGCCCTGTGATCAAGCCTGCTTTTCCCACTATGGGCTGGAGTCCAGGACCAACGCTACTGTGTCCCCAGCTAGGCCTCTGTTCTGTTCCCCTTAGTGTCCACAGAGTTGGCCTTCAGCCTCAACTGAGGCAATGGAGTGCATAGCCGTAAATCTTCACAGGCCATCCATTTAATAACTTACATGTGGCCCTCACATTACCCCAGGGGCCCGGTTACACGATGTCAGTCAATTCTCTTCCCTAATTCATAACAGATACACATCCTTTCTTACTATGACCACAGTGTCATTAGCTCAGATAAAGGACACTAAAACCATATTTTTTGATTAGTATTCACTCCTTTTACACATGAGGCAATTTGTATTTCAAAAGCATACCACCAACCTAGCAAAGCACAACAGATGTGAAATTATAACTTGTCCTGGAGACTACGCTTCAAGTATTAAAGGAGATGTCTCATGAAAGCAAGTGGGGTTATATACTTCTGTATGGCCATATTAATGCACTTTGTAATATACATTGTGCATTAATTATGAGCCATACAGACGTTATTTCACTTACCTGTTCCGTTGCTGGCGTCCCCGTCTCCATGGCTCCGTCTAAAATCGCCTCTTCTGGCGATTTTAGACGCACTTGCACAGTCCGGTCTTCTTGTTTTCTCAATGGGGCCGCTCGTGCAGGATGCCGACTCCGTGTAGCTCCGCCCCGTCACGTGCCGATTCCAGCCAATCAGGAGGCTGGAATCGGCAATGGACCGCACAGAAGCCCTGCGGTCCACCGAGGGTGAAGATCCCGGCGGCCATCTTCACAAGGTGAGTATGAAGACGCCGGACCGCGGGGATTCGGGTAAGTACTATATGTTTTTTTTTTTTAAACGTCTGCATCGGGTTTGTCTTGCGCCGAACGGGGGGGCTATTAAAAAAAAAAAAAAACCCGTTTCGGCGTGAGACATCTCCTTTAACTTAGGTAAAAGTGACCCCGTTATAGACTGACACAGATTTTGGGCTGGGGTACTAAGCAGGGCCATCTACAGAAGACCAATTATTACTAATCCCTTTACATGACTTCAATAGTTCTGTAGCACTATATAGATTGTGAAGGTTGGTTTAATGTGTAACCTGAAAGCTACAAAAATTTAAAAAAAAAACACAAATATTATCACGTTCCACAGAGGAAAGAAAACAATTTTTTATATTATTTTAGCTTAGTACAGTAAAACCTCTTTGAGACGACCAACTAAATTGCATTGGAAAGCGGCCTTCTAGGGGTTGGCTTGCTCAAAAAAATTGCATAATATACGGTGGAACTGAAAATCTGTTTTTAAAAAAACGGGTGGCCTTCTCAGAGAGGTGGTCTTCTGGAGTGGTTTCACTGTACCTGATTATTTCAACAAGAGAAGTATTATTCTGCTTGGAGAACTTCCATATAGAGACGCTCGTCCTCCTGAGGATCCTCCCATGATATACCACCATGCAGGCATAGATGGAGGGGTGCGCGGACGACCTGAGCCAGAGCTTCTATCTTAGTGAAAGTGTAAAATTCAGCACCACAAAGCAAAAGTTATAACGCCTTATTACTTCATATTTAAAATGGCAAGCAGCATGGTATTTCACACATTTTAAGGCTAAACAATTCTAACTCCCGATTCATTTGTACTCGGAATCCTGCTGATGGAAGAATAGAAAACATAATTTTTCCTCAGTTAGGTTGGATTTTACTCTTTCTTATGCATATTATTGTCCACCAGAAGGTATGGCAGGAGACCCACTTCACTTCTGTCTGTCTTATCTAGACTACGATCTGGATCGAAAGTGCCATAAAGCCTTTGGTGACCCATTGCAACATGTCTAAGGATAAAAAAAGAGCTTCCTTGGATAGTATTACTAGACAAGTGGGAAAACCTACTTAATGACCAAATGAAGAGAGGTGCTCGCCTTCTGTTGTCAAAGATGCGGTGGTTAGAAGACAATACGTGAATCAGAAGTAGAACCAAGAATACCCAATGGAATTCAATTGATAATCCCATAAGTTTTTATTAAAATGGTCTACAGATGCACTTGTCAAGTAGGCAGATGTGGATCCCCCTTGCCACACACCGGTTTGACTTTGCGCCATTTATGGAGGCAGCACCTAGGGTACCCTGGTTTTCACCCTTGACTCCTTCAAATGGGATACGGTCTTTGCTGCAGGACTCCCAAGGCATTATACACACACGGAATCCTAATAATGTAGTTGCTAATGCTAAACAAGGCTGAGGCACGGTACCCGAAGGTCTGAACAGGAGCACAGCAGAGAAGGAGGCTGTAGTCAGGGCTGGGGCCATAGGTGCAGTAACAAAGTCCAAGCTGAGGGTCAGGGCAAGCAGTAGGCAACAAACAAGTCCAGAGTACGGAGCAGAGATCAGGGAGCACAGATGTCAGAATATTTAAAGTCAGGCAAGGATCATAACTGGAACAAACACAACCAGCGGCTTTGTCACAAATGGTAGTAGGAGACCAACGGCTTAGTCATCCACCCTAGGGTATGGATGTCTAGTATAGGGAGTCCATGAACAGGACTGGAGGAGGATGTGTTGTAGTGGTGCGCACATGTCCTACGGGCAGATTTCAGGGCGTTAGCAGGAAGGGTCTTGAGGGAGGACTTGACATATTGAAGAGCAAGAATGGCAGCGACCACCCACAGCTGCCAAAAACAGCTGTGCCGAAATGAAAGCGTACTGTGCTCAAGCCTATATACTAGGAGCACATGAATGCTACTGCTATGTATAGACCTGTTGAACTGTCTATTGCCACATGTCAGAAAACTGGACATCATCCTTCAATTGGTGTCCTTTTTCCATGCAAAAAAAAAAAAGCCATCTTTCGGCCATTTTCCTTCCAATTAATTTGAAATGACAACTTTTGAGATCTACAAAAGTATTACTACATTTTCTACAGAGCACGGACAACATCTGACAGGCTGGTTTTTGTCTACATTTAGGCCGGTGATCCAAGAAAGGTTCTGCTGCTGTTGGATATCATTAATATTTTGGGTATATGGTACTCACACTGAATAAAGAATAGAAAAATGACTTCATCTATGGAATTGTAACAGCATTTTACCGCTCTAATGCCCGACAAACGGTAGATTTCCTTCAGGACAGACAGTACGTACTGGCAGCTGTCTAATAAAACATATTTGTGACTACTGTAACTTACCATTCAAGGTTTCCTTCAATTGCCGCAGCCAAATATCACAGTAGTCTTCACTTAAATTATGAAAATCAATGGCATTATCTTTTAGCTTATGTCCTTTCCTGATGCACACAAATACTGTGATGCCCAACAAGGTGCCACCTTTTTCCTGCCCTGCCAATCTGCGTCTCTTCAGTTTCACAGAAAATATGTCCCTCAATTCAATGGATTCTTCTTTAGGTTGAGGCTGGACTTTCGAGCTCCCTGTCCGAAAGAAAGTAGAGAAGAAAATATTTACACAACATGAAGGATCGTCTCAAGTACTAAACATATTCACAGCACAAATGTAAAAGGAATTCAAATTTAGTCCTGCGGGCTGGATGGGATTAATTTATAGCTTCTAGCTAAGAAGTCCAATATGTCCCGTTAAAGGAGCAATAAACCAAAAATGCAAAAACTTCTAAATGTTCTACTTAGAACGTAAACTGCTAAAGTCATACACATTGAGAAAAGATAAGAGGCGGTACACCAGGCCCCTATATCTCTGAGCTAGAAATATTGGCTGCGTTCCTCTATTTAAGGGTCCATTTGGATGAGCCGATTCTCGTTTGAACGGGTGAGTGATATCGCCAACTCTTTCGCACCTGATTACAAGGATTCTTGTTTGTTGTTCAGTCATTGGCTCGGCTTTAGACAGAATGATTGTGGTTCACTTTTGCTCGTTGGCTTAGCAAACAATTGAGTGATAGGGGTCCTGGACAAAAGAACCCCACCAATCTACTATAATTAATATAGTTATAGCTAGAAATGAGCGAGAATACTCGCTAAGGGCAATTGCTCGAGCGAGCATTGTCCTTAGCGAGTACCTGCCCGCTCGAGACAAAAGGTTCGGGTGTCGGCATGGGGGAGCGGTGAGTTGCGGCAATCAGCAGGGGGAGCGGGGGGGGAGAGCTCTCCCCCGCCGGCACCCGAACCTTTTGTCTCGAGCGGGCAGGTACTCGCTAAGGGCAATGCAGTCTGTTGCTACATTTTATTGAAATATTTAATGAATGCTACGTTTTAGCCCTTTTTTTGGTTTAATGACTTAATTTAAGTAATTTAGGGATTCAACAATGTTAGGGGGTTCCATTCGGGGAGTAGAAAAGGGGAATCCCTGTGGCTGAACGACTCCGTCTTAAGACAGAACTGAACAGACCCTGGGTCCGTTCAGGGTAGGACAGAAGAAAAAGCACTACATGCAGCACTACTTCTTCCGGTATTTTGAGCCAGATCGGTGACGGAACCTCCGGAGGTTCCAACCCAGATGTGAAGCCTCTTTTCCACATCGTGTGACTACAACATTGCAAGTCAACAGCAACTATTCTGTTTATGAATATTCTATCCAGAAATAATAAACCATTGATGTAATAAAACAGCAGATCCCTCCCCTGCGGAGTACCACATGGCAAACCACAACATGGGGGCAAAAATCAGTCACATAGCAGTAAGTACAATTTAGCAAATTTGTATCGATTCAAATTCAATTTCTCTATTACAGTTTACAATCTGGTCCCGAAACATATAAATATAAACCGCCATCTCGAAAGCTAATGGAGCCAACGTTTAGCTATGTCTTAACAGATACAATTTAATATACAATCATTACTTCTCTGGACCCCCGGAGGAGCCCAACTAATCAGTGTTGGAAAGAATCTTGCTCCCATCTGGTAGCAATAAACTTTTCTAAAAGACTGAACAGTAATATTTAATCCTGTGACTTCTTACTGTGATCTAAATTAACTTTTGCTACTGTTTTGTCATATCACATGGATATCAAATTATCTCTGACGAGTCTAGTGGTCCAGTTAAGAACAGATAATAATGGCAACGACAAAAAAAAAAAGAGCTTCTTCATGTAATGTCACTTAACGGGTAATCGCTGCATACGTGCTCCAGTCACAGAGAGGGAACGGGGAGGGAGGAGGTCTCGTTTTTATTATTTAAATGGCAGCAATTACGAACAGCACGCTGTGCGAGAGCGCACGGTAAAATACATCGCGTCTCCAAAGGAAATTATTGTGATCATTCTTAATATTTGTTACCTTGGAGACACAATGACGGCTTTATTGGAAGCTGCGTCCGCATTATTAGGCTTCTCGTTTACAAAGAGAAAAAAGTTTTAAAGTGGAGAAATTGTGTAGGTTTGTAGAAGGGTTATGGCGTAATACTCTACTTGCCGCAACATTGCGGGAGATCAAGTGATTAACCCCTTCCCGCTCCATGACGTACCGGTCATGGAGCGGCGGGGTATTATGAAGAGAGGTTGCGTGGCAACCTCCCTTCATACAGCGCGGGCGTCAGCTGTTTATAACAGCTGACACCCGCGGAAAATAACCGCTATCGCCGTGCGCGGCTATTAACCATTTAAATGCCGCTGTCAATTCTGACAACGGCATTTAAATCCCCTGAACGATGTTCGGGGGTCCCGCGCGCGCGCCCCCCGCGGTGAGATCGGGGGAGCCGTGCAGCTGTCATGGTAGCCGGGGGCATAATGAAAGGCCCCAGGACTGCCTTACCAGACTGCCTATCAAGCCATCCCCGTGGGGTGGCTTGATAGACTGCTTGTTAAATTGCAGTATGACGTAATACTATAGCATTACGTGATACTGCAGGAGCGATCAAAGCATCGCATGTTAAAGTCCCCCAGGGGGACTTCAAAGTAGATTTAAAAAAAATATTAAAAAAATCAATAAAGTTTTTTTAATTATAAAAAAAAAAAGTTATAAAAAGTTTAAAATCACCCCCTTTTGCCATATCTATTATTAAAAAATCTAAATTATAAAATAAAAATATGTATTTGGTATCGCGGCGTCCGTAAAAGTCCGATCTATCAAAGTAGCGCATTATTTTTCCCGCTTGGTGAACGTCGTCCGAAAAAAAAAAATAAAGAACGCCAGAAATGCACTTTTTCACTTACCCTGTCTCCCAGAAAAAAAACGCAATAAATAGCGATCAAAAAGTCGTATGCATTCCAAATTGATACTGTCGGAAACTACAGGACATCCCGCAAAAAATGAGCCATCGCTCAACTACGTCGACGGAAAAATAAAAAAGTTATTGCGCGCACAAAATGACCGCAGAAAATAATTGAAAATAAATAAATGTCTTTGGGGGAAAAAAAAGTGTAGAATAGTAAGACAAAACCTATACAAGTTTGGTATCGTAGTAATCGTACCGACCCATAGAATAAAGTTATCATGTCGCTTTTGTTGCCGTTTGTGCGCCGCAGAAACAAGACGCACTAAAAGATGGCGAAATGTCATTTCTTTTTTTCATTTTACTCCACTTAGAATTTTTTAAACGTTTTTCAGTACATTATATGATACTTTAAATAGCACCACTGAAAACTACAACTCGTCCCGCAAAAAAACAAGCCTTCATACAGCGACGTCGATGGATAAATAAAGGAGTTACAAATTTTTTGAAGGGGGGGGAGAGGGAGGAAAAAACGAAAATGGAAAAGGAAAAAGGGGCTGCGTCATTAAGGGGTCAAATGACCGGTCTTGATTAATTTTTCCCTATATGTGTAAATGCCAGTCTTCGGCTACATTCACACGAGCGCAAAACTTGGGTAGCGAGACGCAAAGAACTTGCGTGAATATGGACTCCGTTCTTTTAAATGGAGTTATACACGAGCGATGCTGCGAGGTAAAATAATCACTGCATGCGCTATTTTTTCACAACCCTCGGAACGCATCGCAGATATTTTTCAACAGGACTGTCAGACCCATCGCATGCCGCGTGACCTGCACGCAAGTGCGTTGTGTTCTTTCCCATTGAAATCAATGGGAAACATTTTCTGATCCTCCAACGCTTGTGAAACAGGCGCCGCAGCATCGTAATTTCACAGAAGCAAGGTGAAGCATTTTTTGCATGGAAAAACGTCCCGCATCCGCAGGCTAAACGCACGTTGGCAAGCATGATATTGGGTTGAGTTTCTTGGCCCGATATCGCGCTCACCCATGTGACCGTAGCCTCAGGGTTTCCTATTCCTATTGATTTCAATGGGCTTATATGGTGTGTAATTCGCACGTAGATAGGACCTGCTGCGGATTTTGTCATGTGATCCCCAATGTGAAGGAGCCCTTAGGATGCATTCACACGGGCAATTTTCCAGCTCGAGGTTCCCATATGGACGGGATGCGCTTGGAAAGGGAACTCATTCATTTGAATGTGTTAATTCAAACAAGCGATTTTTCTCTCAGATTGCTAGTCCAATTTAGAAGAATCGCTGTCTGTCCTGTTTCTGTGTAATTATTCTTCAAAAGTTGCCCATTATTTTCTATAGGAGCATTAAAAAAAATTAAATAGCAATTATATGGCGTGCAGTATACAAACCACACCCACTTTTTTACAAGTGTGTTGGGGGCAGCACAAAAAGCCAAAAAGTCACAATGTTTTGCAGAAATCCCCACATTTGCAACTTTTTAACACCAGAAACTGGAGTAAAGGCTCTTCTGAATGTCCCCCATACTAGTGATGTCAGATCCTCGGGCGTTATATGAAGGGGAGCCGTTAGTGTCTGGTTTACTACATAAAGGCTAAGCCTCCATTCACCTCTGGGCTAATCATTTCCGATGCTCACAGAAACACATAAAATCGCTGAAGAGTTCCATCCGGCACATCGGGGATATGAACTGCTCCAAACCAATCCCATTTACTGTAATAGGACGGAATCCAGCCGCTCACCAAATACTGCGGCATGCTCTGCTACCTGGTTCAGGATTTTGGTTCTGATCTGAGATGGAGACTCCAATCCAGATGCTAACAGCGCATTAAAGGGGTTGTCCGGGACTTTTACTGCTAGGCAAGGTTACCAATAGCTGATTGATGGGGCTCTGCCACTCAGGGTCAGCTCTTCACTGGGCTTCCATCAGTATGGACAGCAGCCCAAATTGAATTTAATGGGAGCTGTACTTGCAGTACCAACCCTGGCCACTGCAATATGGACAGAGCTACAGCTATCTATTGCCAGCGCTGTGCACACGGTCAGTGGGCCCAGCCAACTGCTGATCGGTAAGGATCCCTAGCAGCAGATCTCCACAAATCAACTATTGATGACTAGAGATGAGCGAGCGTACTCGGATAAGCACTACTCGCTCGAGTAATTGGCTTTATCCGAGTATCGCTGTGCTCGGGTCTAAAGATTCGGGTGCCGCTGCGGCTGACAGGTGAGTTGCAGCGGGGAGCAGGGGAGAGCGGGCGGGAGAGGAGGAGAGAAAGATCTTACCTCCGTTCCTCCCCGCTCTCCCCTGCAGCTCCCCGCTCCGTGCCGGCACCCGAATCTTTAGGCCCGAGCACAGCGATACTCGGATAAAGCAAATTACTCGAGCGAGTAGTGCTTATCCGAGTACGCTCGCTCATCTCTATTGATGACCTATCCTAAGGATAGGTCACTAATAGTAAAAGTCCCAGACAGCTCCTTTAAAGGGAACCTGTCATTTCCCCAAAGAACTATAACCTAGGTTATGGTGCTGTTAGGGGACGTGACTGGGAGCCGGGTGATATAGGTTTCCTATTCACTCGCTCCTGTGATCTGGTTGTGTTCTCCTCTACATTCAGCACACGGCATGAAAATCTGACTCTTTTCACAAAAGGGACCTTTCTCAAGGGTCACAAGAAAAGTGTACCCAGATAGCGCCTCAGGATCATCATTCAGTGAAAAACGACACAATTCTAAT
Source organism: Eleutherodactylus coqui (assembly GCF_035609145.1). Classification (NCBI taxonomy): domain Eukaryota; kingdom Metazoa; phylum Chordata; class Amphibia; order Anura; family Eleutherodactylidae; genus Eleutherodactylus; species Eleutherodactylus coqui. Next base: position 65,250,461 of record NC_089844.1, on the reverse strand, counting down.
CCTCCAAAGATGGGGGGGGGGGGGGGGGGAAGCTGCGGAAATAATTGGGGTCTCTCATAAGAGAGTGATCCCAAAGAAATACAATAGAAAGTAGCTATTAGCAAAGAAAACTTTTCTGCGCTCAATGAATTGTTCGTTTCCACAAATGGTGGTTGTCAAGAATATATAGGAGTTACACTTACTGGAGAGGAGGGGGATATGATGACCATGAGCCCCCTCCTTGAAGTCATGTCTCCTTTCTCTCCAAATAGACGTTTCCAAGCGGTTAAGATAGAATAATAACACTTTTTAATTCCAATGTTTGCTAAAAAAAACGGGCAACGCGTTTCTGTGCTCACAGGCACCTTTCTCAAGCCATAGTTAAATAATACAATCATCACATATATATAGTATTGTAAGATCACTTACAAGTTACCGGTGTCTCACGGTGGTGGCGGCCATATTGGGGGCGTGTTCGAATTTGCCAACGTCATCACGGTGGTCACGTGATCGGCGTTTGACGTCCCCACTGTAGAAAGGCATAGAGGGTATCACTAGGGGCGTGTCTGACGTATTCAACGTCATCACGACCATCACGTGATCGGCATATGGCATTCCTATTATCAAGTGCATAGGACATGTTGTTAGAGGCGTGTCAGATGCTTCCGCCGTCATCACTGTCGTCATGTGACTGACACGTGATGTGCCCTTAGTCTGTATGTTACGGGCAACGCCATATCTATGGGTACAGCGTCATTACATCTGTCATGTGATCGATGTGCGACGTACTTGTATCTAAAATGTTAAAAACGGCATTCTAGGCATAGTTTCACTCTCTCTATGCATCACGTGTATATCATATGATGTTTATACATATCGATGGAATATTGCTTGTTTTTCTACCATTCTCCTATAAGGCCTCCCTCCCACGAACGGATTTCCGCCGCGTAATTCACGGTGAAAATCCGCTGCGTTGCCCCCTGCTATTAGGTTCTATTGAACCTAATAGCTCAATGCTCACGGTGCGGAATTCCACCGCGGAATTGCGCACCGTGAAATCTCCCGTCCTCACCTGCAGCATGCTCTATTTGCCGCGGGTGTACGCGCTGACGGCTTCCATTGCAGTCAATGGAAGCCGTCCGTTCACGCTATCTCCCGCTCTAACACAGCGGAAAATAGCTTGAAAATGCTTTCCGGCCTACCGCCGCCGCGTTATGTGGGAGCGAAGACGCCGGATACGCTGGTAAGTATAAGGTCTCTGGGGGGCGCCGTGACGGGCTTCGCCGCGGAATATTCCGCGGCGGAGCCCGTCACGCTCGTGTGCAGCCGGCCTTAATTTGTATAATCGGATAACCTGATTATATGAGGTGGAGTTACTAGCCTAATCTAGTGGTTGCATAATTTGTGTATCTTATACATTTTAGTGTATATAAACATACATATAAATATTCACAATAAATCTTAACATATATAAAATTAATACAAATATTCGTAATCCATAAAATTCAAAGAATGTCAAGAAAAATAAACATTTTTTTTCTACCAGTGTATGTTATTTTGTTTAAAAATCCTTACATAGAAGACTTTTGTTTTGTTCAATTCTATTTAAAAGTTTTTATTTAAAAGTTAGGTTTTTTTCCGACGGTTTCATTCAGCCCTGTAGGGTTCAATGTTTGTAATCGAAAGATCCAGTACATTTCTCGTTTTTTGAGTAGAGAATAGAGATGAGCGAGCGTACTCGGAAAAGCACTACTCGCTCGAGTAATGTGCTTTATCCGAGTATCGCTGTGCTCGTCCCTGAAGATTCGGGTGCAGCTGCAGCTGACAGGTGAGTCGCAGCGGGGAGCAGGGGAGAGCGGGCGGGAGAGAGGGAGAGAAAGATCTTACCTCCGTTCCTCCCCGCTCTCCCCTGCAGCTCCCCGCTCCGCAGCGGCACCCGAATCTTCAGACCCGAGCACAGCGATACTCGGATAAAGCAAATTACTCGAGCGAGTAGTGCTTTTCCGAGTACGCTCGCTCATCTCTAGTAGAGAAAACAATTCAGGTTTTACTTTCTCTAGTGGTGTTACTTTCAAACCCCTGGCATCTTTATTATGTACTTACATAAAACGTCTTGAGATGCTGTGTTTCTCAAAACCATTCACTATGTTATTACGATGTTTGTTAATCCGGATTCGTAGGGGATTGATTGTACGCCCTATATACCTTAGCCCACAAGGACATTGTAGAAGATATATCACAAATTTTGAATTGCATGTTAAAAGAGATTGAATCTTCTGTATTTTTTTTGTTGTTGATGATATCGGTATTTCTTTTTTTCCATGTGTAATGTATGTACAACATTTGCATCTGGGTATACCGCACTTGTATGCACCTTGGATGGGCTTTAGAAATTGATTGGCACCATTTGTATCTTTGTTTTGTTTATTTTTTTGTCTTTTGAAAGGGCAGGAGAGGGCTAATATATCTTTTATTTCTTCTATTTCTTGCCCGTAACATACAGACTAAGGGCACATCACGTGTCGGTCACATGACGACAGTGATGACGGCGGAAGCATCTGACACGCCTCTAACAACATGTCCTATGCACTTGATAATAGGAATGCCATATGCCGATCACGTGACGGTCGTGATGACGTTGAATACGTCAGACACACCCCTAGTGATACCCTCTATGCCTTTCTACAGTGGGGACGTCAAACGCCGATCACGTGACCACCGTGATGACGTTGGCAAATTCGAACACGCCCCCAATATGGCCGCCACCACCGTGAGACACCGGTAACTTGTAAGTGATCTTACAATACTATATATATGTGAGGATTGTATTATTTAACTATGGCTTGAGAAAGGTGCCTGTGAGCACAGAAACGCGTTGCCTGTTTTTTTAGCGAACATTGGAATTAAAAAGTGTTATTATTCTATCTTAAACGCTTGGAAACGTCTATTTGGAGAGAAAGGAGACATCACTTCAAGGAGGGGGCTCATGGTCATCATACCCCCCTCCTCTCCAGTAAGTGTAAGGCCGCCTGCACACGGGCGGAAATCCCGCAGCGGGATTTTCCGCCGGATTTCCGCCACTGAAAGCCCGCATAGGAGTGCATTACAATACGCACTCCTGTGCAGACGGCCGCGGTTTGGCCGCGCGAAATCTCGCACGGTAAACAAATCGCGGCATGTCCTATTTTTGTGCGGGGCTCGTCTGCAGGCGGCCTAACTCCTATATATGCTTGACAACCACCATTTGTGGAAACGAACAATTCTTTCTCAAGGGTGGAATTTTTCCTCGTTACACACCAAAATCTGTACGGCTCTGTGTGGATTTTGCTGCAGAATGAAAATGGCTTACTTCAGCAATTGCACACCAAAATAAAGCTTGAGGATTTTTGTGTGGAACTTGTAGCGACAGATTAAAAGGTGGAATGTGAAAAAAATTGCGCTCATGTGCAAGCTCCTAAAGGGTATGCTCACACGGCAGAATTTTTGAGACTTCCAGCTCTAAAACCAGCGTCAAAAATCAGATTTCTGCCATATTTTTTGGTGCAGATTTGCAAGTGGAAAATGGCCAAAATCCGCATGTGGCATTCTGTTTCAGAATTCTGTACATGGCAAAAAGCTGTGGATTTCTACCTGTGTGAAAACACCTCAATACAGTTGCTTTAACCCCTTCCATTCCACTGTCTAACGTCTGAAGACATTCTGATTGAAGGCTGTGCAGCTCGGATTTCGGAAGACATCCAGCAGGGTATTCTCACTGTATATTACTGACCGATCTGTTGTCAGGGGCCTCTCCAGTATGTCACACACTGCAGTACTGGCTCTAGTTTTTCGGATGACTACATTCTTATTTAAAAGAATGTTACTGTAATAGGAATCATTTTCAGAAAATGGATAAAATATATCAAACCCGAAAATACAGGCAAGGGTTACATTTGCCAGTATTGCACCAAAAAACCCTCAAATTCCAAGTTCACTGCAATAGTAATTACCCATCAATTTAATTAGGTTTTACTTAAGTATCAGAACTACGTGGTGGGCCAAGGAAACTAGCCCACCACTGGTTCCGGAACCACACCCTTATGATCGCTGTCCAAAAGGAAATCTGTCCTTGTTGCCAATAGTAACCAATCACAGCGCAGCTTTGACCTCATACTGCAGAGGTAAAATGAAGGCTGCGCTGTGATTGGTTGCTATGAGTTTGGTGCTGCGATCAACGATGGGCTAGTTTTCCACGGTCCACCCCGTAATGTAGTGATGATCACAGACACACAATATATTTATTGTCTTTACTTTTCAATATTTCCCTTTTATTTTATTAAAACTAGTAATTATGTTCTAGCTCAGTGATGGCGAACCTTTTAGAGACCGAGTGCCCAAACTGCAACCCAAAACCCACTTATTTATAGCAAAGTGCCAACATGTCAGGGGGCGGGGCTTATCACGACGTATGATTTTACCCGTCATTCTAAAAAGGAAATGGGTGCTTCAAAATAGACAATGTGCAGATTTGACTGTTTTTTGGATGCAGAAATGCTGCAGAATTTGCCACGGAAATTTCCGCTGAGGACATTTTGCAACATTTTCGCCACGTGTAAACATACCCAAGCAGTAACTGTGAACCCCCACAGCGGCCCCAGCGGTAACAGTGACACACCCCCCTCCCTCCCACACAGCGGCCACAGCGGTAACAGTGACATCCCACAGAGGCCCCAGCGGACCCCCCTTCCCCCACAGCGGCTCCCGCAGTAACAGTGACCCCCCCCACACACACAGTGGCTCCAGCGGTAACAGTGACATCCCACAGTGGCCCCAGCGGTAACAGTGACATCCCACAGTGGCCCCAGCGGTAACAGTGACATCCCACAGTGGCCCCAGCGGTAACAGTGACATCCCACAGTGGCCCCAGCGGTAACAGTGACATCCCACAGAGGCCCCAGCGGTAACAGTGACATCCCACAGAAGCCCCAGCGGTAACAGTGACATCCCACAGAAGCCCCAGCGGTAACAGTGACATCCCACAGAAGCCCCAGCGGTAACAGTGACATCCCACAGAAGCCCCAGCGGTAACAGTGACATCCCACAGAAGCCCCAGCGGTAACAGTGACATCCCACAGAAGCCCCAGCGGTAACAGTGACATCCCACAGAAACCCCAGGGGTAACAGTGACATCCCACAGAGGCCCCAGCGGTAACAGTGACACCCCACAGTGGCCCCAGCGGTAACAGTGACATCCCACAGTGGCCCCAGCGGTAACAGTGACATCCCACAGTGGCCCCAGCGGTAACAGTGACATCCCACAGTGGCCCCAGCGGTAACAGTGACATCCCACAGTGGCCCCAGCGGTAACAGTGACATCCCACAGTGGCCCCAGCGGTAACAGTGACATCCCACAGAAGCCCCAGCGGTAACAGTGACATCCCACAGAAGCCCCAGCGGTAACAGTGACATCCCACAGAAGCCCCAGCGGTAACAGTGACACCCCACAGAGGCCCCAGCGGTAACAGTGACACCCCACAGTGGCCCCAGCGGTAACAGTGACACCCCACAGTGGCCCCAGCGGTAACAGTGACACCCCACAGTGGCCCCAGCGGTAACAGTGACACCCCACAGTGGCCCCAGCGGTAACAGTGACACCCCACAGTGGCCCCAGCGGTAACAGTGACACCCCACAGTGGCCCCAGCGGTAACAGTGACACCCCACAGTGGCCCCAGCGGTAACAGTGACATCCCACAGTGGCCCCAGCGGTAACAGTGACATCCCACAGTGGCCCCAGCGGTAACAGTGACATCCCACAGTGGCCCCAGCGGTAACAGTGACATCCCACAGTGGCCCCAGCGGTAACAGTGACATCCCACAGTGGCCCCAGCTGTAACAGTGACATCCCACAGTGGCCCCAGCTGTAACAGTGACATCCCACAGTGGCCCCAGCGGTAACAGTGACATCCCACAGTGGCCCCAGCGGTAACAGTGACATCCCACAGAGGCCCCAGCGGTAACAGTGACATCCCACAGAAGCCCCAGCGGTAACAGTGACATCCCACAGAAGCCCCAGCGGTAACAGTGACATCCCACAGAAGCCCCAGCGGTAACAGTGACATCCCACAGAAGCCCCAGCGGTAACAGTGACATCCCACAGAAGCCCCAGCGGTAACAGTGACATCCCACAGAAACCCCAGGGGTAACAGTGACATCCCACAGAAGCCCCAGCGGTAACAGTGACACCCCACAGTGGCCCCAGCGGTAACAGTGACATCCCACAGTGGCCCCAGCGGTAACAGTGACATCCCACAGTGGCCCCAGCGGTAACAGTGACATCCCACAGTGGCCCCAGCGGTAACAGTGACATCCCACAGTGGCCCCAGCGGTAACAGTGACATCCCACAGTGGCCCCAGCGGTAACAGTGACATCCCACAGTGGCCCCAGAGGTAACAGTGACATCCCACAGTGGCCCCAGAGGTAACAGTGACATCCCACAGAAGCCCCAGCGGTAACAGTGACATCCCACAGAAGCCCCAGCGGTAACAGTGACATCCCACAGAAGCCCCAGCGGTAACAGTGACATCCCACAGAAGCCCCAGCGGTAACAGTGACATTCCACAGAAGCCCCAGCGGTAACAGTGACATTCCACAGAAGCCCCAGCGGTAACAGTGACATTCCACAGAAGCCCCAGCGGTAACAGTGACATTCCACAGAAGCCCCAGCGGTAACAGTGACATTCCACAGAAGCCCCAGCGGCAATAGTGACATGCCACATTGGCTCCAGTAGTAATAGTGACATGCCACAGTGGCCCCCAGTAGTAATAGTGACATCCCACAGTGGCCCTCAGTAGTAATAGTGACATCCCACAGTGGCCCCCAGTAGTAATAGTGACATCCCACAGTGGCCCCCAGTAGTAATAGTGACATCCCACAGTGGCCCCCAGTAGTAATAGTGACATCCCACAGTGGCCCCCAGTAGTAATAGTGACATCCCACAGTGGCCCCAGTAGTAATAGTGACCCTTGAGTCCCATATACTTACCCCCTCCTCCTCGTGGAAGCGCTGCTGCTCCATTGCTCAACGCTGATTTCAGGTGAACACTGAAATCAGTGTGTTGCCCGACACTTTCTCCCTTGCTCTCACGGAACCTAAGAGCAGATGTCAGGGGAGAAGGGAGGAGGATCCCAGCTGCACACTGCGGTCACAATGTGTGCTGGGCTCAGCGCTGCTAGCAGCGCAGCTGAGTGAATACTGGCAGAAGAGTCGCAGCAGCGGCCCCTGAAGGTTTTCACTGACGTGGTGACTGGCCGACGGTGACACATGTCAGCAGGGAGGGCTCTGTGTGCCACCTCTGGCATGCGTGCCACAGGTTCGCCACCACTGTTCTAAACCCATCTACTTGAAAAATGCCCGAAACCCTGATAAATTTCACAAAAAAACTTAGTTTTTAAATTCCCCCCAAAACCCCACAAAAAATAGTGTGAACACAGAAGATCCACCTAAAGAAAATTGTTAAATAAATCAATAAAAATAAGATTAATAGCAAATACAAAAAAAATTGCATTTCAAAAAGTATAAATGAGAATACTGAAAACATAGCAATTTGCCTCAAGCTATTCTCATCCCCGTCTGTCAAGACCCCCAAGAAACTGATAAATGTTCTAGGAAATACCAAATTATGTAAAATAAAGTAGGATTTAACCTATTAGCAAGAAAGAAAAAAAAAGCCGTGAATTTTGTATTTACAATCGTGTGTATTTGAATGTATTGGCGGTGCGCCCCCACCGGCCTCACCCAGCGGGCGCTACATTCAGACAGAATTTAATATTCTTAATTATTACAAGATTAGATAAGTCATTCTACAGTAAAAAATGTGCTGGGATCCCCCTCACTGCTACAAACCCAAGTGCGGCGTAAATCTCCACATAATATAGGCCGGTGGAGATTTATCAGGGAAGCTTATTTTTTTTCATGAGGTATTAAAAAAAAAAAAGAAAAAAATGTAATAATAATAAAAAGAGGAATGTTTAAAAAACTGCGAGCACAATTAGCGTCAAGCAGATAAATCCTGCCCTAATCCTGTTTACGGTCTCCATCAGACAGATGTGCCAAGATTGATTCAGACAGAACCTCGGCTTACAGTAATATTTCTTTTTAAGTGCTCCGCGCTCGCCTATTTTTGTTAAACCTTTACTAAATAAATGTTCGCGCCGATTGATTTCCGCTACTACTACGGAAGAAGGGCTCCTTTTTGCCCGTCTTTGCTGTGAACGCAGAACCTTCAAAATGGAGATTATCAATGGGCCTTGCAATTAAATTGTCCCCCCCCCCCCCTCACCCCACCCCCACGAAGATTTGCCAATTTGGTACAGAATTAAATAGCATTATATCCGACAGAATACCTAAATCCCCCGGACAGATGGCACCTACTGCCGCAGTAAGTGTTACGAGATGGTCGCTATTATAGTGAGTAACAGGATATCGCCGCTGATACTTTTATATTACAGTCACATGTTAAAAAACAGGTAATACAGATATTCGCTTGGCAGATGCTATCATGCAGGAACTTAGCTAATCAAGAAAGGGTTACAATACAATTAACTTGCGGATCAACGGTTATATTACATGTGCTCTTTATTACAGGTTCACAAAAAAGGATTGGGCTTCATGGTTCTGGTTTTTTAAAGAACCATCACAAGATTTTAAAAAGTTACCCGCTACAGGATAGGTGATAAGGGTCTGATTTGTTGGGGGTCTCAATCCTCTCCTTCCCCTCCAAAAGATCATAAGAAAGGAGTGAGCCTCGTATGGTGCAAGTTCAATCTCTGTGTGGCTCAGGTAGCCGGTTCAAGGTCGACTCAGCCTTCCATCCTTCTGAGGGAGAGGGAGAGGGAGAGGGAGCAAGAAAACAAAAAAAAAATAAAAAAAGGCTCTGGACCCGGCGCCCCACATACAAAAATGCTCGAGTCTCTCATTGTAGCCAATGGGGTTCGTTACTCGAGTAGAGCTCTCGAATTTTACGAAAAGCTTGACTCGAATAACGCGGACCTGAGCATTTGGGTGCTCACTCATCTCTAGTAATAAATAAAAAATTACCTGAAAGCGCTGTGTAATGAGTTGGCGCTATACAAATAAGATTTAAATGTCATGTCCTCTATATAGAGTGGCGGCCAAGCATATAAACTATTGCTACCATGCATCCCTATGGGCCTGTCAAAGAGAAGCCTAGTAGAGCACTTGCCAGTCCTATCGAGCTACATGATGCTGCAGTCCATCTGCTTGGTCGCCACTGCATTCATAAGTGCCCTATCCTGTTGATAAGGATTTCAATGCATTTATTCAGATGAGCGATTTTTAGACACGTAAAAACGGCACATACGCTGCCAAATCCAGCAGAGATAGGTCTTGCCCTATCTTTTGGCCGGACTAGGCTGGGAGCTCCTATGGGAGCCTATCAGAGCCGTCAGAAAAGGGAGGGAGTTTAGCAGCGACCTAAAATTGCGGTAAAAATCTGTGGCTAAGCCACACGTTTCTACGGCGCATTCTGCCATGGATTCATACAGAGATTTAGCCTGGGAACGGCCAAAATCCACACACAGAGTTTCCAACGTGTTTCCATGCAAATGCGCTTGAAGAAAGGACTTTTTCATGAGGTCCAAGCAGAAAAGTGGAATTCCAGAGACGAATTTTGCTAATTGATGGGGCTTATTTCACGTGCAGATCTGTGGCAAAAATACTTTGTTTATGCATAGACTTCTGCCGCAGTTGGGATTTGTACAGACATTTCTGCATTAACCCTTTCCAATCCAATTTGTATCCTGGTTTTCCTAGGGGGCTTACTCTTTTTCTGCCGTTATACAACAGCGCTATATGCTGGCTAAAGCCAGTACTGCATGAGGCGACAGGTTGGATAGGCTCCGACAGCAGAGAGGCTGGCAATATATAGTAAGAGAACCCTGACGGATGTCTACCAACATCGGAGCTCTACAGCCTTAAATCATAATGTCTTCAGGGGTCAGACAGTGGATGGGAAAGGGTTAAATTCCACCATTTGAAAATACCTGGTCTGTGAACAACCATTTAATTTCATATTTATATCGGGGGTTCTGGTTTGAGTAATATATCTTTAGAATAGGGAATAGTTTTTCTGATCCATAAATCCTTTGCATAGGTATAAAACTCAAGGATAAGACTCTCGCCCTGCTCAGGAACAGCTGATGTATTGTCTATGCCAGTGCTACTTACTGGTTATATCAGAATAGTGCCTCAGGTTAGGTGGGTCACATCTGCATCGGAGCCTCCAGCATAGATCTGGATGAAACCCTGGACAAAATAGCACAGCATGCTGCAGTGTGTGATCCAAGAAAATGCCGATCAGAATGCCAGACAGACCCTGTTAGAGTCAACGGGTTCCGTTCGGAGCCACTAGGGTCCGGCATGTGTCAGAGTCAACAATTATCATTGTCTGGCTCCAAGGATGGAACCTAAGAACGGAAAGGACCGAAACTTCAAGCATGGGTGTAAATGTGCCTTTAACTGGAAACAAAGTATACAGTCCAGTTCAATATCTCTACATTGGAACATGTTTTCTAAAGCATCAGCTGCTAATGCACAAGTCCCTTAATACATTATCTCCCTCCTGCCACAACAAGTACTCAGGTTTCGACAAAAAGAACACTACATTCAGTTACAGTTACTTAATGCTGATGTCAGGGATTTTAGGCTATTTATTTGCCAAATGTTTGTTTTTCTAAGAATCGGCTTGTACTCTGAAAAGATTAGTTTCTAGGAGACGTGAAATTGTGAAGACTGAAACATCTGCCACCATAAATGCCCCGTCTACCATCCTACGCGTGCATTCCTACGTTGGCACAGGCTCAATGCATATACTGCCAGTAACGCGGATGTATGTGGTGCACCAAACTCAACATGGGTACCTGATCTTGTAGCCCTCATGGAGGTTTCCCACCATGGATGAAAGGCTCCAAATATCTCCCATGATCCAGAACGATTTTTGTTTAAGTACAATCTTGCCCTTTCCAATATTCCTGCCCCCAAGGTTTGTAAAGGTTTGTCAAAAAGAGCATATTGTCCACCGGCATAACTACCGTGGATGGGGCAAATATCAGGCTCGGGGGAAGTGGGGCTGTAATGACTGGGGCAGGTAGAGATAAGTAGTAAGCAAAGTTTAGCCCTTTTTACATCCTGTTCTTACGGTCCGTCGACGCTTCCACCTCCGCTCCTTCCTCCACTCTGAAAATACACTATACTCCTTATCCTGTACTAATCTGGCTTCAGAGCTGAACTCCCTCGCTGGCTCGATGCCTCCACAAAGCTTTAATCTGGTGATTTGCATTAAAACTCTGTACAGGAACCTGATGTGGGGAAACCTAGAACGATCTCACTATAAGAGCGCAAATACATGTCCCAATGGTGTCCAAGAGGAGCGTGCCGTCGTGCCAGTCCTCCGGGCTACTTCCCGACACATGGATGGAAGCACAAGTGCCAAGAAGCGGAGTAATGTGAGACAGGTGGGCTCCTAGGACTCGCTGCCTGATTACCCCAACAGAGGTCAATAGCGTTCTTTCGGCCTATGATGGGCTGGTATGGGCCAGCATTCTTGTTTTAACTACACAGGAGAGCACACTATAGAGTGGGCCACCACAAAATAAGGTAGGTGAGGTAAAGTCCCCTGGTGCAAGCTCCGAGTCACGACTGACTCCTCAGGTGACGTTTCCTGGGCAGACTGTTTTTGCGGGGTGGTTTACCCCCCAGCAAGCTGGATTCTCATTTTACTTACCTCGGAAGGATGGAAGGCTGAGTCAACCTTGAGACGGCTACCTGAAACAGGCGTGGATTGAACTCGCAACCTTCAGGTCATGAGTGAGAGCTTAGAACTGCATTTCTTCTGCCTTAGCACTCTGCACCACAGAAAGCTCAAAAAATTTTGATGACCATAGGCAATGTATGGGATATACTCTAGACGTATACATCTGACCAAGGCCGGTTTCACACGGCTGAGAATCTTGCGCGAGATTCGTGCATTGCGCCACGGGAACAATTCATGACATGTGCAATCTTTTTGCAATCCTCAGAATGCTTCTCCCATTGTTTTCAATGGGACATTAAAACACATCGCACGGAGTGTAATGCACACATGAACGCGATGCGAGGTTTCCCATTGAAAACAATGAGAAACACTTGCCGATCCTCTTAGTCTACCTCCACACAGGCTCGCCCGATATCGCGCTCGCCCAGGCATCTTCACGTCGACACAAGCCTTTTTTTTGGCAAACACCCCTCCCCTCACTTCTGTGCAGTAGCGATCCTCCGGCGCGGCTTTCAGACGTGTGTCAGGATCGGCAAGTGTTTCCCGTTGTTTCTAATGGGAAACCTCGCGTCGCACTCGCGTTCCCCTCACAGACCATGCGATGCGTTTTCCTTTCCCATTGCAAACAACGGGGCAAAGTGTTCTGAGGAACGCAAAAAGATAGGAGATGCCGCGTGTTTGACAGAATTAAGCCCCGGTTTGACGTGAAAACGTTCATTGGCGAGAGCGATACCGGGCAGAGTTTCTCAGCCCGATATCGCGCTTGCCCGTGTATAGGCATGTTATATGATGAGAACCTTACAGGAACAGTTTGTACTTCTCCATCTACATTCGGGGAGGCAGCATCGCCGCCCTCCACTGATCACACGTACCTTGCTGAACAAGTAAGAATCTATATCATCTTCTCTGTCCGGATTAATCCCACCTGTTCCTAACGGTTATCACAAAGTGGGAATAGCTGGCACCACAATGAAGGTATACAAGGCAACCCCTTCCCGTTCATGTGCGCATTTCCCGGCCTGGCGATTGTGCAACGATTAACGTGTAACATCAATGCAGCGGCTCCGGGCAGATCGGGTGACATCTACACATTGACAGCACTTGCCAACAATGGATGGTTATGGGAAGCAGCAGATAGTTTTTCCTACGGCCGGTGGGAAGGAGACGAGTCCCATTAAACTCCAGACCCCACCACAAACCTAACAGATGTTCCAGGGGTCATCCGTGCCAAAACAAAGGCATATGTGCTGGAAATGTGACACTATCAGCAAATCAGCCGGGTCTAAAGAACTGCACTTCCTTCTGGCTACAGAAGTATCACATACACAACAGTCTGCTTCAGCCAAAGGGGCATCAGTAATACCCGACTCCGAGGTCTACATGGCAAGATGGGCGGCACAGGAGACGCCTGGGATGAAGGTCATGTGCCCTACAACTAGGACCATACAGAATATGGAGACATCGGTATCTCTCTAACTGGGGCTCTTACACCTGCTATTCGGCCCCGACAGTCGCTTTTAGGGACCGCAGTGTGGTTGCCCACACACAGTCCCAGAATATACATGTTTACACCATATTCCTAGGTGGCACATAACCCTGAGAAAATCGCAGCAAAATCACATCTTTGTTCCCGCAACCTTCGGGCATCAATGATGCTTTTTTTTTTCTTCTTGAGAATAATCTCGCATCGCTGCCGCCCGCGATAAAATTGTGCGTTTTTTTATTTATTTCGGAAGCAAATGGGACTTTCTCATGTTAAAAATCGCATAGTATCGCTTGTTTGTTGCGTTGCGATAAAAAGCAGGCTCCATAGGGAAACATGGAAAATAAGAGAACAAAAAAACAACACCGCGCAAATCGCTGAAAGATAGAGCATGCCAAGGTTTTCTGTTCTCTCAACATAGCGTGGGTGAGAACATGGCTGCCAGGAAGGACCCCGTTGAAAATCATAGGTTTCATAATCTGCTTTTTTTTTTTACCGACTACGGCATCTGGCGTTAACGGTTTGAAAATCATGTGATTTTCTTGCCCATGTGAAAACCACCATTAGCCCAGCTTCATAAAAACGTAAACGCAATTGTGCACTTCTAAGCGGAACTATTTGGGGCCATGAAGGCCGTGCGTTTTGGTGTATTGTACTGTACGTTTTCAGGGGTTTTTTTTGAAAAAAAAAAAAAACGTTTCGGCGCGGGACAACCCCTTTAATGGGAGATGTGCCTGCAGTACCAAACCAGGCCACTGCTAAGTTGTCAATGCTATCTGCTTCCAGCATTTCCACACAGACAGTGGCGCTGGAAATCAGCCGATTGGTGCGGCTGTCGAACAGCAACCCCCCGCCGATCCCGAGGACAGGCCATCAATAGAAAAATGCCCAAAGTTCTAGCCAACCCTTTTAATGGTGCTATCTTGGGCCCGCTGCACTTTCCTCCAAAGACGTGGTTAGGAGAGCAGCTGTGCCGGGAAAGACAGCTAAGGGGCGCAGCACTGTACTCACTTCACTTTTAGGATCGATGGGTTGGGGGTCCCAGAGCTCAGCGAACACTGATCATAAAGTGATGGCATATTATAGTTATCCAATAACTTTTTTAGATGGGATAACCCCCTCTTAGCAGTTTTAGCCTCACTCACCTGAATACAGCCAAGTTGCAATACTAGCCAGAACCAATGGATAAGAGTGGCGCTGCCTCCGGGGTGAAGTACACCCTTCTTTCTAACCTCATAAGGTTTTAAAATATGGAGACAATGGTCAGTTTTGCTTATACTAAATCACCCTTCATATTCCATGTTTTGTATACTCAAACAAACAACAGAGAGGAAATAAGTAGTTTTAGTAACTATACACAGAGCGGGAGGCGATATAATGGTCGTATCTGACAATGCATATGGCAGATGTTTAACACATAGCTCGTTTCCCTGGAAGAAAGACCTAGCACAATTTTCCAGGATTTTTGAGGATGAATGAAATATAAGCCCTACTCCAAAATTAAGCCCTGTTTACAGTTAATTAAAAACGTCAATTTAAATAGTGTCCAGGCAGCTATACATGTAAAAAAAAGTTAAATCTTTTTGAGCAAAAATTAATATAAGACACTGTCTTATTTTCAGGGGAAACAGGGTAGCTTATTTACAGACAGTTTACCTTTTGTGCTCATGAACAGCGACCTAAAATATAGGCAGCACAGGGGAAATTTACTAAGCTCGCCATTTCCTGCAACGGATTAGTACGATTTTCCCCCGATGCACGGAATACATGAAGAGGTGCACACCTCCCGGCAGCTGCAGGCGCCTTCACAGATATGTACATTTCTGGCATAAATTCTACCTAAATCCGTCGGTCTGGGGGGGGGGGCCGTGGTGAAGCCGATGCAGAGGAAAGAAAAGTCGCAAAAATTAGCGACTTTTGTATGCTGGTATTCTTGTATACAGGGTTTTGCAAATATCCCCGTGTGTCGAATATATAAGCACAGTATGCCCCTTGTCAATGCAATTGCAAGGGTCTAAAGTTTTAAAATGGATTCTCCAACTTCTAGCTGTTTTGCTGCAGGAAGCAGACAGCTCCGTACATCACACAGTGGCCTGGGTTGGTAGTGCAGGTTGAGTCACATTCAGTTCAATAGGACTCAGTCTGTAGTACCAACCTGGGCCACTGTGTGATGTACAGAGCCCCATGTCCCTATGCCCGTCACTCGTATCAATGGGCCCAATGGAGATACCTGAGCGCTTGCTGCCTGGCCATCTCAGCAGCCCCATTGAAAGTGAATGGCACGTCACCACACTTGCGCCACCAGCGCTCCTTAGTCTCCTCCACATTGCGGAGGCTGCAGTAACCCTGCATGGAGGATGGCGGAGGTCTCAGCAATGAAACGGCCACCGATCAGCAAGTTCTCCACTGTGGATAGGACATACCTTATAACCTCGGTACAAGCCCTTTAACTTAGATCCCATTGCTTTATTCCTCACTCATTAATAATAGTACGTTAATAACTGGGATGCCTTTACAGCCTCGATTTACAGGCTGTAGACCCCCCCAATTCTAGGTTACGTTCCCAGCTTCCTCCAACGGTGGCCCCTAAACTCCTAATAAAGCAAACAATAGGTAACTTGTCTTGGTACTCCCAGCCTCCCGCATACCGGGCGCGCTCGTCACCGACAGATGTCTTACTCTAGGTATCCACAACAGACTAAGAGTATCCATTACAGTCACATCTGTTCACTAAAAGCCGCGCAGAAGAGGATCTACACTCACAATTAATTACGTTTCGGGATCTTTAGGTCTTTTCTAGCTATTTACCCCAGTATGACGTGCGGCTGCGATGTGCGGAAGAGAGACGGATTTACGTTAATCTGTCAGGTGCAGTAAGTACAGACCCACGTGGAAGACGCAATGCGCCATTTTTTATTACATTACACAATTTTCCAAGCACTTCATCATAGACATAAGGATCTGTAATAGCGAATCGCATTAAAGTATTTTTTGAGTTCACTCACATAGTAAACGTCTTAAGGGCTCATGTCCATAACCGTATGCGCAAAACACCGCAGGTCTCCCGTGGCGCTTTACACATTACAGTCCATACGCGCTCCGGCAGAAACCACATATGGGCAGAGTATGGCACTGCGTATTCCCATCATTGAAGGTCATCTGCACGGATTCCGCTGTGAAATAGAGCACGGTGCGATTTTTTTCCCGCTGGCGGAATATGTAATTCGTATCCGTGAGTGTGAGGGGAAAGAAAAAAAAAAAAGGAAATGTATGCCTTTCAATGTCCGCATTGTAAAATGGAATACGCAATACAAATTGGAATACGCAAAACCAATTACTAAGGCTAACTGAACAAACAATGGCGCTGCAATACAAGAGCACGCGGCATGAGAGAACATGCTGCGATAGGATTTCCGCATCGCAGTGCCATGCGGGAAAACATCGCTCATGTGTAGGACCCCATTCAAAAAAATGGGGTTCATATTTGTGTGAGATTTTCCCGCCCTGGTGAAGGCAGCCTAAGGCTCACACAGGGGCGAGCGCGATATCGCCGCAAGAAGAAGAAAAAAAAAAAAAAAAAAAAAAAATTGGAGAAATATTGCATATTTGCTCATGCGATGTTTGAGCATCAGCGATGCTTTTTTTTGGAAAATCGCCACACATCGCGGAAGCCGGCATTTTCTTGTGCGATAAATGACTAGTTTCTAATGTTAAAGACGCATCGGACGTTCGAGCGATGCGATAAATCAGAAGCAAAAAAGAGCAAAACACAGAATGATAGCGAAGGCAGTGATTCTGAAATCTCGCAACATCGCATGGCAGAAAACATCGTAGATGGGAATGAAGTCATTGAAAATCACGGGTTTCATAATTCTGCATTTTCTCGCATTGCTCAAAAATTGCGCGATTTCAACACCAGTGTGAAGGCAGCTTACGAGTAAGGTGACACAGGACAGATGCTGCGGATGTTAGTATGGACATGATGCATGGGCTGCAGGCTTCACCTCTGCACTGCAAAGCTTGAAATCCGCTGCAAACAACTGATTTAAAATCTACAGCGCAGATCGATCTCGCGGTGGAATGTGCGCGGGTTATTTTTTTTAGTTTTGCTTTTTACGGATGAGATTTGTTAAATGTCATTCAGGTGGATTATACTGAAAATCTGCAGCATTTGTCCCCGGTGTGAACATAACCCTAAAAGGCTCAAAGTGAAGGCGGAGGCGCGCGTACAAAGGCGGGGGCGCGCGTACAAAGGCCGAGGCGCGCGTACAAAGGCCGAGGCGCGCGTACAAAGGCCGAGGCGCGCGTACAAAGGCCGAGGCGCGCGTACAAAGGCCGAGGCGCGCGTACAAAGGCCGAGGCGCGCGTACAAAGGCCGAGGCGCGCGTACAAAGGCCGAGGCGCGCAGAAAGACTGGTTGCACAACTATATATTATCTCAGCGTATGGCTCCGCTTGTAAGCTTATTGCCAAACAGATAAGAGAAGAAGCTGGAGATGCGTCCTTGGAGACGACTAAATGACTTCCTCGTGGAATCAGGGGAGGAAGAAGGCTGACCGTATCATACTGGAGCCGCAGTTCTCTACAGTTTGTGTGGGTGTGTGTGTGTATACACACACACAATAGATATATGTACACACATAGATATAGATATATATATATATATCTCACACTGAGGGTCTGACTGCTGGTACCCCCATTGATCAAGAGATTGGCGATTCTTTATCCCTGGTTTGAATGTAGTGGTCTGCTGGGAAAGTAAAGTACAAAAAAAAAAAACGTTACGGGGGATCCCGATGGGGCATGGGAAGGGGCATCCCCCCTCCCGCTGAATGTTTATATCTGTGGCCAGCTTTGACCACAGCACCAAAGCTGTGGCAGTATCGACAGCAGATCGTGGAAGTTATCAGGGACCTCAGCTTTTAGAAACAGCCAATAGCCACTGGGCATGGAGCTGACTCGTCACCTGAGCCCGTTCCATACATCCTTCACAACCATCTGACGTACATTTACTATTGGATGGTTGTGAAGGGGTTAAAGGGATTTTCCAGAACATTTAGTTTAAAATTATTTTTTTTTTAAGGCTCAGAATAAAGAAAAATGTATCATCGCCTACTCCAGTGGTTCCCGGTCCAGCTCTGAAGCCCTCAGTGCCCGCCTTGGAAACCCTGAAGAAGCCGGCTGCGGTTCCATGCCGTTCGGTATACATGTGACCACCCAGCCTACCGCAGACCTCAGCAGTCATGGAAGAATCACCGCTGAGGGCTGTGATAGATGGAGCGGCACGTGACCGCAGCCAGCGTCTTCTGGTGGATAAAGGATACGTCAAATACATGGAAAACCCCTCTACCCCCTCAGTGACCACACATATGTGCTTTCGCGGTAACCACTAAGGGGCCTTAGGCAAGGCCACCGTAAGAACACAGTGGCCTAGTCTAAGGCCCCAGGCTCATGGCCAGGTCAGATTCCGACTGCACAATCTCGCAGCAGCATCAGAACCTGTGCCCAGGCGGTGACCCCCGCGTACCTGTCAGTTGTCTTCTCTCTCTGCTCATGTCCCGCGACTCGCAGTGGGACGAACAGCTTCCATTGACTGCAAAGGAAGCTCTCGCGTGAGGCTCGCACTAGAATAGGACATGCTGCGATTTTCCCCTGCAAGCGGAAAATCGCTGTTTATTTCCGCTCGCGGGCATGGAAAAGCATTTTCCTTGCATGTCCGATTAGGAGTATTTGCTGCGGGATCCAGAGGCTAATGCTCGCTCCGGATCCCGCAGTGCAAATATGCCCGATGGCATTGGGCCTCAGGCTGGTACAGAAAACACAGGCCAGGAAGAGCACTGCTGTCCGACAGCTGGGCTCCTGCGCTAACAGCCAAGGCGAAGAAACCTCCAATCCTGGCCATTTAAAATGGGTCCTCCTATCGTGAAGTGCAGACGGGTTCACATGACAGCCGGAAGCCTGACCAACGCCATCGGGTCGGCCATGTATGCCGGCCTCCACCCACCCATCTGCATGGAAGCACATTAACTTCTGTAGAGGAATAAGATGGTTGCAGAAGTTTGGGTGGCATGAGAATACGGTCATACCAGCAATGTGTAGTAAAATAGGTAATGAAGCGCAGTCTCATGTAAGGAGCGCGCTGCGATATCCCATTCCGTAATATGTGTTATTTCCATGCTATTGCTGCATGTATTCGGATAGATGACCCCCACCCCCTTCCCACCTTCAGCTCTAGTTTGTTTTAAGCCAAATCTATAAGGTCAACCATGGAACTTCCAATGAAAGCCATCATCCCATTCTGAGAAGCCGGAGAAATACTTCTTCAGTAGAAACCCGATAGCCACTAACTACGCTGCGTGTAAATAGCTTTAGGGGCATCAAGACAAGAAGTGCTACAATGTATCCACCGGGGACCGGCGGCTACAGCAGCTTGTTGTGATTCACAGGACTATTGTTCTCCTCCTTCATTAAGTGTCCTTAAAGGGAAACCGTCCAGTTCCTTACGTTACCTTGTAACAGCGCAATTTATTGACAGACTTGCTCATTTCAGCAATATGTCCTTAAGGCCCCCTGCACACGGCAGAGCCAGACTCCACATGCGGAATCCGGCTCTGGCAGCAGCGGTGTCCGCACGTACCTGCTGCGTCTTCTCTGTACCACAGATGAACCCAGCGGCTCGCCGCCGCACATGCACAGGACAGAGTTTTTTTTTTTCCTACGCCGTCGCTAGGTGACGACGCGGAATCCACGACCTATTCGCAATGTTCCGTGGGTCAGACGGCTTCCATTGACTTCAATGAGCAGAGCCCACATGAAAATGGAGCATGCTGAGATTTTTCCTCCATGAGTGGAAACCGCAATTGATTTCTGCTGGTGGGGAGGAGGCAGCGGACCTCCATAGGAACTAACAGGCGGGATTGGCTGCGAATTCGTGGTGCGGCCACCGACCGTGGATTTCACAGCAAATATCCGCCCGTTTGCAGGCGGCCTTATAAGGATCCATCGAGAAGCTTTCTAGTACTTCTATATGAAATGGTGCGGGGCACGACTGAAGAGGAGCCCGGCGGTACCCACCTATCTTTATATACAGATAGTCCCCGACTTGTGAACATTCGACTTACGAATTTCGCAAGATACGAACTATCTGTCCTGCACAGTATGATGCTATGCTATGGCATTACACCATACTGTGCAGGGACCAGGCAGGCTTCTATCAAGCCTGATGGAAGCCTGTCCGGTCAGATCGCGGTTGCTAGGCAGCCGGGGGCCTTCTGAAAGGCCCTAGGGCTGTCTATGCAGAGCGCCTATCAAGCCGTGCGCTTGATGGGCACTCTGCATAGGCAGCCCTGGGGCCTTTCAGGAGGTCCCCGGCTGCCTAGCAACCACACAGCGTCCCGCGATCTCATCGTTGGACGCTGTACGGGCCCCCTGAACGTCGGGTGCAGGCTGTTTCTTACAGCGGGCACCCGGCGGCAGCAGTTCCGACGAGCCGCGCCGCTCGGCAGAACTGTTAACACTTTAAATACCGTTGCAGAGCGGTATTTAAAGTGTTAACAGTTCAGATGAGCGGCGCGGCTCGTCGGAACTGCTGCCGCCGGGTGCCCGCTGTAAGAACAGCCTGCACCCGACATTGTATGGAGCGGGATCCACCCGCGATCCCGCTCCATACTACCATTTGTTCGGACTTGCGAACAAAATGGACTTGCGAACGGGCTCCTGGAACGGAACCTGTTCGCAAGTCGGGGACATCTGTATTCATGATCCCCATCCTTCTCCTTCATCCAACTGCAGATTGACAGGACGCTCCCTATGTAGGATCCATCAGCGGCTGGAGGGAGCAGGAGGACAAGGAGCGTGAATATCAGCGACCATCAATGGGCTCACATCTGACAGTGCGGCCAAAGGGAAGTTCTAAAAAAGTTACTATTACTCAAGGTATAAGTGACAGACCGCTGAAGTCGGCCGGCCTGTCGCTACACTGCGCCTCCACAGCCAGAGCAACATTAGGGATCTGAAGGAACTTAAAGGGGTTTCCTGGGCGAAAACTAGGGATGACCGTCAATATATATTACGTAAAAAAAAAACACTATTGTGAACACAGCCGGAGGCCCGATGCCCACAGGCGGGTGTGACTTGTGGAAACCGCGTGGGGCAGCCACGCAGAAGATCCGCTAATTAAGCCGTCCATAGGGAAACATCCCTGCGCCCGTGGGCATGAGGCGTCTAATTACGTCTCATTTTTGGGGCTTTCTTAAAATAAATAAATCGACCATTATTTCCTGCGGAGCGGTAAAAAAAAAGTTCCATTTCATTCGCACGCCGTGTGATTTGCACGCGAGTGCGATGCGAATGTTAGCATTTCAACTATCGGAAGCACGTGCGATTTATTCCCACCCAATAAGTTGGCACAGTCACGGGCACCCCTGCCCGCCACAACGCAGCACAGTCGCGGGCACCCCTGCCCCCCACAACGCGGCACAGTCGCGGGCACGTTGCCCCATAACTCGGCATACTTGTGGGCACGTTGCCCCATAACTCGCCATACTTGTGGGCAGTGTGCCCCCTGCTGGGAGCTGTAGTCCGCCAGCACACGTGACTACTCACCCGGGTGGTCGGGCTGGATGGGGCTCCACAGCAGGTGGCCGGCGGTCAGCCACACGTCGCAGCTTCTCCTCTCCACCTGGAAGATCCCCCGCAGCAGCGGCACCTGCCGGCCGCAGTCCCGGGACAGCCGGGCGCTGTAGCCCCCCAGGGAGCGCTCGTCCGCCTCGCTGCACCCCCGGGCTGCGGACCGCTCACTGCCGGAGCTCCACTCGTCGCAGCGCTCACTCAGCCGCCCGGGCACCGAGGAGGGCCGCCGCCAGTCCGCAGGATCCTCGCCGCTGTCACTCCAGGCGCTCACCCGCCGGTACAGCCCGGGCAGCCGCAGCCGCTCCCCCATACCGTCGCTGCTGGAACTCCGCAGGTGGGGGGACAGCGGGGCTTCCGCACTCAGCTCGCGGCTGCCAGGGAAACGCGCGGGGGCGCGCGACGCCATCTCCAAACTGCGCGGGAGCGCGCGGGGGGCGTGTGCACGCGCGCTAAATCCCTGGGACTCCCGTTCTTGGCTGGCAGTGCCGCTCTGGAGGGGGCAGCTTCATAGGGGGTGTATATAGAATAATGTGACCTTGTGGCTGGGCAGTCAGAGATCACTTCTGAGGGCTCCCCTTGTAGAGGGAGAACTGGCTCTAATAACCATTACCCCGTTTCCCTGAAAATAAGACCTACCACGAAAATAAGCCCCAGCATGATTTTGCAGGATTTTTGAGGATGCTTGAACTATTAGACCTTCTCCAAAATTAAGCCCTAGTTACAGTTAATGAAAAAAGTAAATCTAGTGTCCAGGCAGCTATATGTGTAAAAAAGTGAAGTCTTTTGGAGCAAAAATTAATATAGGACACTGTCTTCTTTTCGGGGAAACAGGGTACATATCCAGTAATTACATTATTATGGGTGGACAGATACAGCAGTTAGAGGAAGGGGCAGTGGCGGCCCTGGTGAAAGCAATGGGAGAACTCTGCTGGGATGAAGGGGTTCCCCTAGTAATACAGACGCCTCTCATCCATAGGGCTTTCATATGGTGGAAAGTGCGATATCGGGCCGTGACTTCACAACCGTGCCGGAACCTTCACCCGGAGGTTCCTTCACAGATCCGGCTCAAAAAATCAGAAGAAACGGCGCTGCGAAACCGAACAGACCCTATTATAGTCAGTTTTGTCATACGACGGATCAGTTCGGCCGCGAGGATTCCCCTTTCCTGCTCCTCGAACGGAAAACGGAACTCCAAATGCGGATGTGAAAGTAGCCTAACCAAAATGTCTACTATCTGTTCACTAACTAGGGAATGGAAGTGAACAGAGTTATTTAGGCGGCTTTCACACCTGCAACGGGGGTTACGTTTTCCCGTTCCATTCCGGTAGCAGGGAAGGGGAATCCCCTGGCTGAACAGATCCATCTTACGACAGAAACAAACAGCGCCGAATGGACCTACTGACTATAATGGGGTCTGTTTGGTTTCCGCTTAGCTGCCCGGCGTTGTACCGGAAGAAAAAGTGCTCAGCGCAGCATTATTTCTAACGGTATTTTGTGCCGCCCCTAGAAGGATCCTCCGAACTGAGGTTCCAGCGCAGATGTGAGAGCGGTCTTACCATGGCAATTATAGGTATAATCCAGGTTAAGGCCCAATAGGTGAAGAAAGTCGAGCTCGAAGATCTATTTGGCCTCTAGGAGCCTAAGTCTCTTCTCTCTATTGCCACCACGTTGACTTACTGATACCGCATCAATGATCTGATAACGCAATTGGCTCACATTATGGTGCTGTTCATTAAAATGTTTCGCCACTGGGACGTTCATCTTACCAGTACGTATTGTACTTTTATGTTTCGAGATTCGACTCCTGCACTCAAGAGTCGTTTCTCCAACATATAGTAGCCCACAGGGGCAAGTGATAACGTAGTTCACAAATGACGTATTACAGAAGTATCTCCCCTTGATGTTATACCTCCTGCTGTGCGGGGATGTGTAAACGTATTGCCAAGTACCATATTGTTGCAACTAGCGCAATTAAGGCAGGGGAAGTTGCCTGTTTTCAAAGGAGCAAGTGTTGTCTGTCTTACTCTACTCTCAGGTTCACGGGTGGTACGGACCAATCTATCCCTGAGGTTAGAACCTCGTCGATAGGCAAAAATGGGGGGAGATTTAAACTCAGGAATCGTGTTATAGCATCTTGCCAATATAATGGCCAATGGCGTTTGATTACTTGGCCAACTTGACCACTCATGGGACCAAAAGACGACACGAATGGAATGCGTGTCAACGTACTTTGTTTAACTTTTGGGACCAGGAGAGATTCACGTTCAACTTGATGTATTTTCTCACATAACTTTGTGGTCAACTGCTCAGGGTATCCGCGCATCCAGAATTTGGAACACATTTGCGCCAATCGCTGATCTATATGTTCATTACTTACAATGCGTCGGACCCTGAGCACTTGACTCCAAGGCAAGGAGTCTCTCATCCTTGGAGGATGGAAGCTGTCATATGCCAACAGGTTATTCCTATCAGTAGTCTTGGTAAACATATCAGAACGTAAACATCCCTCATGCTTGTAAACCAAAACATTGAGGAATTGGACAGCTTCCGTGGAATTTGTTAATGTGAAATTCAAGTTAGGGATCATATTATTGAGTTCCTCATGGAACTGAACTAGTTCTTGTTGGTTTCCGTCCTAAATGACAAAAACGTCATCTATATAACGTATCCACATCTTCATTTTATGCCAAAGTTGTAAGGCATGAATGTGGGACTCCTCAACGTACGCCATAAACAAATTGGCATACGTTGGGGCCACATTCGTGCCCATTGCGGTCCCTCGGCGTTGCCTAAAATAGGAGTCTCCGTATAAGAAGAAATTACTATTAAGGACCATCTCCAACAAAGTAGGTAGGAATGTAATTTTTCTATTACTGTAGTCGGAGCGTGACAAATGGTAATTGACCGCTTCAAGATCCCTTTCGTGTTGGATGTTGGTATACAACGACGTAACGTCGAATGAACCAAGAATAGACGTTTCCGATACCTCGACCTCCTGGATCTTGAGTAAGAAGTCGGAGGTATCGCGCACATACGATGCTGTTGATACAACAAATTCTCTTACCCTGTCAAGAAACCGTGAGATATTATTCCTTAATGAGCCCCTGCCAGACACAATGGGTCGTCCAGGCGGATATCTCAAATTTTTGTGTATCTTTGGTAATGTGTACATGATGGGCACAACCAGGAAAGGCACATGTAAAAAAGTTTTCAATTTGAGATCAATGATGCCCGCCAAATACGCATCCTCCAAAAATAGAGATAATTCTCCCTGATATTCCACAGTAGGATCTACATCCAGGGGCTCATATGTTTCAACATCTGACAACTGTGTCAATAACTCTTCATGGTAATATGATGCGTCCATCACCACCATGGCCCCGCCCTTGTCGGCGGGCCTGATGGCGATGGACGCATCGCCCCTCTAAGTCTTGATAGCCAATGTTTCCTGTTTGGACAAATTATGTTTGACAGAGTGCCTATATTCCTGTTTTCTCACCGTACATACTTCATTAGACACAATGTCAGCAAAAGTCTCAACATCATGACAGGTACCTGGCGTTTGAAATGTGCTTCGATTGCGTAAGCCCAACCGGTCCGCAGTAAAGTCAGTTCCATCCAAGACCGATCTATTAGTAGTTTGGTCCTGAGAAGCAGAAAAATAGACTTTTAATTTCAAAGATCTGTAGAATCTGCGGAGGTCAAGGTCATACTTAAACCAGTCAGTTTGTGGAGTGGAACCAAAAGATAGTCCTCGTGATAGAACTTGTGTCTCAACTGTAGTCAAAGTTCTATTTGATATATAAGTTATATCCTTTGTGTGTAATTCCTGTTTTTTGATTTTTATGTTACTTTTAATATTCTGCCTGCTTGTTTTTATTTGCAGGTCCGCGGGATGAAAAAGGGATCCGTTATGGTGGCATCCATTTTTTCCAATTTTTTTTCCGTCTTTTTGTGATAATAATAGTGTATTTTTGCTGCTCAAAATTACATGTTGTTTTGAGACTTAAAATATATACATATAAAAATATACACATGTTTATTGTTTTTTTAAGATAGTGGTTGCCTTTAAAGGGGTTGTCCCGCGAAACAAAGTTGGGGTTATACACTTCTGTATGGCCATATTAATGCACTTTGTAATATACATTGTGCATTAAATATGAGCCATACAGAAGTTATTCACTTACCTGTTCCGTTGCTGGCGTCCCCGTCTCCATGGTGCCGTCTAATTTTCAGCGTCCAATCGCCGGATTAGACGCGCTTGCGCAGTCCGGTCTTCTCCGTGTTGAATGGGGCTGCTCGTGCTGGAGAGCTGCTCCTCGTAGCTCCGCCCCATCACGTGTGCCGATTCCAGCCAATCAGGAGGCTGGAATCGGCAATGGACCGCACAGAAGACCTGCGGTCCACCGAGGGTGAAGATCCCGGCGGCCATCTTCGCAAGGTAGCTAAGAAGTCACCGGAGCGCGGGGATTCGGGTAAGTACTATCCGTTTTTTTTTTCAACACATGCATCGGGTTTGTCTCGCGCCGAACGGGGGGGGCTATTGAAAAAAAAAAAAAACCCGTTTCGGCGCGGGACAACCCCTTTAAGTAACAATACCCCAAAAAAGAGTAATTTTCTGAGTACAAAGAATGTAGTCTCTTTTTGATTGATTACGAACTTATGCGTGATTGGTCTATTGAGCGTAGCTAATACCTATCTTAATATATAATGCGGAGCTCTATTGAAGCATATATGTACCACTACATGAGGTGGTGGATACTGTGAGTGGGTTGATGCATAGGTGCATATATATACTATTGCCCCTAAATACAAACTGCACTACTCGTTATTAGGAGGTGCGTCTGCGTCCCCTTGGTAACGGGGATGCTCTGGATGACGTACTAGGTCGGCTGCACATGCGCAGTTAAAATGAGAAATCTCTGTTGGGATAGGCATTTCCTAAAACGCCTTGTACGACATGCCGTGATGATATTATGCGCTGTACATGCGCAGTTGTAATGAGAGGGCATTGGGCACGTTCTGACGTAGTTACGTCTGGGCTGCGCATGCGCAGTAGTGTGTTTGGACGCCGGGGATCTTGTTAGACTCGGGGTGCCGCCATGCCATTCCCTGCACATTTTAGCGGGCCTAGCTGGTAAGTGCTAATTGCACATGTGTTTTTAATTTGATGTATTATTGTCCTGTTATGTGATTGGTAGTTAAGTGTTATTTGGGGGGGGGGGGGGATTGAAGCATTAGCTTGACAAAGACCCGATTGTAGGGTCGATACGTGGCTGCTTGCTTCATCCCTGATGTCTTTGGATTAATAAAGAAGAAATTTTACAAGTGGATGTTGCCCTGCCGATTCTTTTTTCTACACCTATGATCAACTGTGGACCCTAGGAGTCGGGTCCCATTTTGGGCTGTGCATGGTACCTCGCACCAGTGGTGTGATAACCGTTTTGAGTGCTGCTGCCATCTTCTCTATTATTGCTTACCATGGCAATTAGTCATTTCACCTTTTACCGTTAAAATGGTTTGTCGCTGACTACACCCCAGGCTCTATAGTATTTTGTACTTAGTCCCTAATAATGAGGGCGTCGTTCCATAACATGATAGCCCTGAGCTCTCTGGCTGTGATACCACTACATAGTCGGGGCACATAGTAAACCCATGCCACGGCACCTTCATGTGCTCCCAAAATTACTGTGATGTAAGGCTCTCCCCACAGTATCCTACTTCAGTCCGTAACAGCAAGCAGTGGATCTTTACTAACTATTCCAAGTCTTTTAGTCTGCTACCCAACAAGTCTGTTGTCTACTAGCTGAGTCTCTAATAGTTTGCACACCTAGTATGGGAGTTGAGGCCAGCCTCACTTACAATTTGTTGAATGGGAATTGTCGCTACCAGCAGCCCAGGCTGGTCCAATATCGGGAGGATGACTCTACTACAGTTCGCTTGGATGCCATTTGCAGTTGGGGACATAATAACCTTGTCACAAAATTTTTGAAAATCTCTATCAAGAGCCTTAAACTTTTGGTTTGTGGCCAGAAAAAATGATTTATTAAAAAAATTCCTATTACGCAATCAAACTTGTGATTTTTCCTTATTCTTGTTTTGCATAACATCAGTAAACCAAATGCAAATCAAGAAACACTTAGTCAGAAATAACACTAGGTAACATATTTTTTCCTTGTTCCCAAGAATGTAAGGCTAGTTTTGCATTGCCTAGGTCACATGGTCCGGGTAATGTGCTCTTATTGACTCATAACCGGAGGTTGGAGTACATCTGTAAATACAGGAGGCTAACCGGTGCTGCCATTGTGTTAATAGCCGCCGCCGGTTGTCCGCTTGTCTTCTATTCTATAATATACCTTAATCCCTTCCCATTGTATGACTTGTATATCAGCCATGGGCGGGGTTTACTTCTGCTCTATGGTTGATATTTACGTCATAGAGATCGCACTGGTACTGTCACTGTATCCAGATGATCATTAGTAGGAGTTGGAAGATAGATGTGAGGGAGATGAACAAGTAGAGTTTCATGGAGGAAAAAACAATAATAAAATCCTCATAAGGGTTTTCTGTAGGCCATTAAACATAACAGAAGCCACTGAAAATCTATTGCTGAGCCACTAAAAATCTATTACTGGGGGCTCATTCACACGAGCGTATATCATCCGCCCTTTTCACGGCTGGACGATATATGCTACGATGTGAGGAGTAAAAACTCGTGAACGGGCACACAAATCTAACGTTTGTGCGCCCGGGCAGACGACATGGGCGCATATACACCGAGGCTGCCATGCCTTCCCCTTTCCTCCCCCTCGCTGGCTCAGCTCCTCTCTCCTTCCCATTGGCTGATTGCAATGGGAGGGGGCGGGATGGGGGTGGAACTAAGCACTGCCCCGTCCCGCCTCCTCCCATTGCTGGCTGCGGACAAGGGGAGGGGCGGGGTCGGGAGCTTAGCAGCGCCCTGCAGTTGACAGCGTGTTTTAGTGCATCCCCATGATCCGGGGATTATTCCGATTGCCAGATTGGTTAAATGGAGAAATTTAGCTTCTACCTCACTGGGTTGTTTTTGCTTGTTTGCCTTTAGATTAACATTGGGGGATAATAGGCTAAACCGGATGGACATATATCTTTTTTCGGACTTACATACTGTGTTACTATGATTATATTCAATTGTCTGTTCAATCAAGATCGATTTGTAGTCATTCTGTGGATCAGTCTCCTCCATACAGATCTATTGATTACTTCTTCCTAGTTCACTTAAAATCGTGTTAAGCTTTATTTAGACAGGACGAATGTCAGGCAAACGATGCCCGACACTCTTCCTCGCACATACTAGCTCCCCTGCTGCTGTACAGGAGCTATTATCGCTGGCTCACAACGGGGCGGCTGGAAGAGATTTCTCTCCTCGCGCTGCCCCCCCTGTCCATTGACTTAACATAGCGACCGTTCAGAACTGAACAACCGCTATTTACACTCAGTGATCTGCTCATCGTCCATTGTTTATGCAGCATAAACGATGGACGATGAGCTGATCGCTCAGTGTAAATAGCAGCTGTTCAGTATTGAACAGCCGCTATGTTACGTGAATGAAAAGGGTGCAGGGAGAAAAGTCTCCTGCAGCTGCCAAGCCCCACTGCGGGCCGCTCTGTGATCGAGCCAGCACTACTAGCTCCCATGCAACAGCACGAGAGCGAGGACACACGGGGACGAGTGTTGGGCATCATTTGTCCGACATTCGTCCCGTCTAAATGGAGCTTAAGTGTCAGATTCGATGGGATACTGGTACATTATGCCTCCACCGGAAGCTATGGGTTGACAGGGCTTCAGTGGAGGTAACACCCCGACCACGCCTCTAACTGCCGATTGGCTGCAGGTCTGTGCTGTCTCGTCCCCACAGTTACTTGCCGGACATCGCCCATCCATCAGAGGGAGGCAGCCGGGAAAACATCCGTCAGAGGGGAGGCAGCTGGGGAAAGGGAGGCAGCTGGGGAGACTGACCACGGGGCCGTGAGCAGACACATGCCAGGGCACCACCCACTGTCACAGCCGGGGCCCGTTAGCGGAGATAAGAAGGCGCCGGGGAGGACGACAGTTACACCTGAGTTGGAAGGCCACCGGCGCTGAGAATCACAGCGGAGTGGTCGAAAAACAGCAGCGGGCATGGCAGGGGTACTGACAGCAGCGGGGTCAGCAGAGAGATGAGAGGCGAGACACTGAGAGCAGTAGCTTTAGGACACTGACAGTGGGTTCCGGAGCAGGGATGGGAGGCAAGAGCTGAAAGGCCGGCGGCAAAACTCACAGCAGAGCTGTTCAAACAGTGACTGCAGCAGTGTGGTCACGGAAGCCTGACAGCAGTGGGGTCGCCAGGGGTGATGAGAGCCTAAACCGAAAGAAGAGGGGTCGGCAGGGGAGATGGGAGGTGACACACTGAGAGCAGCAGCCTCGGTACACTGACAGTGGGTTCTGGAGCGGGGATGGGAGCCAATCAGGACCTGTCAGCATCACCTGGCCGTCCCCTGTATCTCAAGCTGGCTAACCCATGTCTCCACCTATTCTTCCAGTGGAGACATAATGCACCATTCGATAGTATCAAGACAACGATTTCTTGGGTCGCTTTTCCTCCTACTCTTACTGATCATCCCCAGCATTACTGCCTTCTCAAGTGAATTGCTGGGAGTGATATGACCGAAGTAGGATAGTTTCTGCTCGGTGATCTTGGCTTCTAGCAAAGTTTTGGGCTTGATACAATCCAGGACTTCTGTATTGATGATTCTCACTGTCCACGGGATGCGTAACAAGTCTCCCAAGTGATTACAATTCTAGCTAATTCTGACACTGTCCAATCAGTCAGACTGTGTAGGGCTCCACCCTAATGACAGGAGGAGTGGTACCACAAATTATTCATTCATACAGGAGGAACAACAGAGGACAGACACATCGCTGAGTCTTGACAGTCTCCCTTTTGGGCAGTTCATTCATGGAGATCTGGTACGGGAATGTTATATTCTAATGAACTGACTTTTTTCTCTGCTTTTGTTAACTATAATGTGTATTTTCCCAAAATGTAAAAAAAAGTGACAGTTTGAGTGACGCGTCAGGAACGTTTCCTTGTCATTGTCTTACCATTTTTGTGATAACATATGCTGCTGTAGATGTCACTTTTTGCACTTGGGAAATAATGATTTTTTAGAACATGACAGCGTAGCGGCAGCTATGGGGATTTTATACGATTTTAGTGGACTTGTTCCAAACATTTATTCCCTGTTCAGCACATACCTTAAGAAATTTCTGAGCAGATGGCATCAGCTTAGCACATGCAAAACACCTAAATTTTGTGCTTGGCAGCTAATTCAATCTGAGTGATTTAGGCATGTCATGTCCAGAATGAAGGTGTAGACACACTTCACAGAGATGAGGAAGAACTGGTTTAAAGGGTTTGTGCAAGTTATAAAAAAAAAACTTGCAGAGAATGTTATAAAATAATAAAAGCTATATTTAACGGATGAAGACCCATTGTTCCAGTGTAGTAGTGTATTAGAGAAATATGGTGATATTCAAGTTCCCTTCTGGGAAAAAAACAAAAAAGTATAAAAAATATTAAAGAGGGGAAAGGTGGGGTTTTGACATTTTTATTACTTTTTTTTCCTATTTTTTTTAATACTTTTTTGCTTCTTTGTTTATTTGTTAGCGTGTCTGCTAAACTCTCACCTCCTTCCCTCATCTTCTCCGCCCCTTGCCAGCTGTTTGCAATGGGCGGGGTGGGAGCTATTTGCTAAGCTCTTGCCCCATTCGACCCCCTTCCATTGCTGGCAGCCGACAAGGGGCGGGAGCTTAGCACACAAGCTACTGCCCTTTCCCGCCCCCTTACCTTGTCGAGAGCCATCGAGGGGGTGGAAAGGGGGAGGTAGTTTAGCAAAGCTGTCTTCCCCCGCCCAACGTAATTCCGGGCGTATATGCACCGGATCCGGACCATCTGAACAGGCGCACAAACGGCAGATTTTTGCGCCTATTCACACGATTTTTGCTCGCGCTGTGTCAGTGACACGGTAAACTGAAAATGTGAAAGAGCCCTTAAAGAGTACAACTCATCCTGCAAACAAATACCTCTTAGGCCTAATTGACACGAGCGGATTTCCACCGCGTATTCCGCGGCGAAAATCCGCGGCCTTGGCCCGCAGCTATTAGGTTCTATTGAACCTAATAAGGCAATGCTCATGGTGCGGAATTCCATCCCATGAAAGCACCCGCAATCACCCGCGGCATGTTGTATTTGCCGCGGGCATACGCGCGGACGGCTTCCATTGCAGTAAATGGAAGCCGTCCATCACGCTATCTTCTGCTGTAGCACAGGGGATGATAGCGTGAAACTGCTTCACCACCAGCGCGTCATGTG
This sequence comes from Eleutherodactylus coqui, assembly GCF_035609145.1. Taxonomy (NCBI): domain Eukaryota; kingdom Metazoa; phylum Chordata; class Amphibia; order Anura; family Eleutherodactylidae; genus Eleutherodactylus; species Eleutherodactylus coqui. The sequence goes on along the minus strand of NC_089844.1, from coordinate 65,218,167 downwards.
ACGCTGTGGGCGTGTCATATGATGTGACTGGCGCATCACATGACACTGCCGGCGCGTCATGCGCTCTACTGCGCATGCGCGCCAGTGCGTCATGCGGGACGTCGGGCGGCGGATCCAGAGGTAAGTATGGGGTCTCTCTGGGGGCGCCGTGACGGACTCCGCTGCTTAATTCCGCTTGCAGAGCCGTCACGGCTGTGGGCACTAGGCCTTACACAGCACTGTTGACAAAAAAGAAATGTATTAGGGAACTTGGAATGGAGCAATAAACAAAAAATAAATATTATTTTTTTAAGTGTGAAAAAGTTTCAAAACAAACAAACAAAACTATATCACATTTGGTGCTGACATAATTCTATTGGCCTACAAAATTAATTTAACATATCATTTATACTGCCGTGAACGCCGTTAAAAATAAAAATATGCCAGAATTGCAGATTTTGTTAATCTTGCTTCTATAAAAACATAGACTAAAAAGCAATCAAAATGTTATATGTTCCCAAAAATTAGATAAATGAGGATTAAAGCTCATCCTGCAAAAAGCAAGCCCTTATAGACCTCCGCCGATGGAAAAATAAAAATCCCATGGCTTTTGGAATGCGGCAGCACAAAACCACATCTTTTTTTTTTAAGTGCTTTTTGTGAACAAAAATAGCAAAACATATAAAAGCTGTATAAACTTGGTATCACCACAATTGTGCCGTCCCAGAGAAGAATGTTATCTCATTATTTGTTCTGCATGCTGAATGCAGGAAAAATGAAATCCAAAAAAAAATAAATTAATAAATATATGTATCCAAAAGTGAAGCCATGTAACTTGTCCCGTAAAAAAACAAAGGAGTTAATTGGCTTATGATCAAGGTTTTCTAAAAATGTATGTTGACATCATAAAGGAAAGTCCTCTGCTCAGGACCCCATCAATTAGTCGCAGCAGAGAACCTCTGCAAACAGGGTCTCCTGCTCTACAGGACTTGCACAACCATTTGAATGGGCCATCATGTAATACCCCATTTCTCCTCCAGTGGCCACTGCAGGAAATATGTGCAGCTGCCAGCTTCCTTTGGTAATAACAGCTGATCTCCGGTGGTTTCAGCTGACCACCTGCGATCAGATGATGTTATCAACCGAAACTTTTGATTTTACTGGGCAACTTCTTGAAAAATCACAGACAGCCAACACATCTTAAACTGTAGTGAATGATAAAGATTATAAATGATATGTTTTATAGGTCAAATGATGATAATTGCAGTCATAATAACCTTCTCAAGTACCGCCTCAAAAAAATTCACGAATACACCTACAGTAACATTTTTCATGGACACTGTGGAAAAAGTCTTAGGCTAATTTCCCATGGGCGAGTGCGATATCGGGACGTGAAATCACAACGCACAAATCTTGTGTGATTTTCTGAGCCGTTTGAAAGCGGGCTTAGCAAGAGCTCACCATGCTATAGCGCCTATCATCAGTTTTAGGCTAATCTCACACGGTCTGATAACACGCTCGAGAATGTGTGATGTACCCGTGGATGCAAGGCGTTTTTGTGTCAGAAACACCTCCCATCATTTTAGGAAAGTGTTTCTGATTGTTTTCAATCCCATTGTTTTTCACATCCCACTTGCAAGCACTTCGCACAACGTGCAAGGTTTTTTCCAGCACCATTGAAAACAATGGGCGAGGCATTTTGAGGGAACGCCCAAAGATAGAACTAGCCCCTTTTAAAAGAATGGGGTTCATATTCATGTGAGGTTTGTGTGTCTCACAATGTACAAATCTTGCTGAATTTTCTCGGGCTGTGTGAAAGCGGCTTTAGCCAAGCAGTATTTGAGGTGCCTCGAACAGCTGTTAGTGATCGGCTACATCAAGGATCACAAAGTGGGAATGTCTAGCACATCCAATTGAAAATAAACTCCATTTCTTTATTTCAGCATATTAAGACCAGTACAATGAGGCGACCATAATTCCGGTGACACACACTTACACATTTCAGACTGATATGGTCCTATAATAAAAGTTACGCATAAGGCCGCCTGCATATGGACGGGTCCCGCAGCGGAATCTGATCCTGTGCCCAGCTGGTGACCCCTGCGTACCTGTCGGAGTCTTCTTTATCTGTGATGCGTATGGATGGGCCGGCGCACAAGTGCAGTACAGATTTTGCTAGGCGATGACTAGGATCCAGCGACCTTTCCGCAATAATGATTGCGGAAGGACCACTGGTCGGACGGCTTTCAGTGACTTTAATGTAAGCTGTTAGCACAAATTCTGCCTAGAAATGGAGCATGCTGCGATTTTCCTCCGCAAGCGGAAAATTGTAGTTGCTTTCTGCTCGTGTGCAGAAAAAAAAAAGCTTTTCCATTACATGCTATGGGCGGTATTTGCTGCAGAATCCTGAGGCGGGTGCCCATTCCGGATACTGCAATGCAAATCGCTAATGTGCAGGCCGCCTAAAAGAGCAAAAAGCACTAATCATAGTAGCTGAATTAACATATGGGAGGATCTATTTTGTTAAAGAAGTAACACAGCATATGGCAAAACCTATGTTACTGAGGGTGAAGTCACACGAACGTATATCGGCTCGGTTTTTACGCCCAGCGGATATACGTTGTCCTCGTGTGCAGGGGGGGGGGGATGGAAGAGCCAGGAGAAGGAACTAAGCTCCCGCCCCCCTCTCCGCCCCTCTGCACTATTTGCAATGGGAAGAGGTGGAACGGGGGCGGGGCTAAGTTCCGCGAATTAGCCCCGCCCCTGCCCCACCTCTCCCCATTGCAAATAGTGCAGAGAGGCGGAGAGGAGGCAGAGAGGGGGTCGGGAGCTCAGTTCCTTCTCCTGGCTCTTCCATTCCCCCCCCCCCCCCTGCAGAGGAGAACAACGTATATCGGCTCGGTGTGAAAACCGAGCCGATATACGTTCGTGTGACTTCACCCTTAAAGTGGCAATGCAATAGTATATCATGCACTGAAGCGCAATCCATCAATTCCACAATAAGCTAACAGTTTAATGACTATATAAGAAATCACTTCTATTGTTCATACCAAAAGGAAATCTCAATTCAGAATCCAAAACCCTTCTCTTCCTAGAACCTGGAACCAAAAGTTTGAGATTTGTCAGCTAAGATGCATATATTGTATCTTGTAGTACCGCATGGAAAAATACTTTGAGATTAAGCTAAATCCTATATTGAGAGACATTTCTGAATACACTTGGAGAGAAGTGTCCAAGAGGTTTCTCCCCATTTTAGCACACAGTTCACACCATTGTCTAGAATTGGTTTTAATTTTTCATCTGGCGTTAATAGGGGAAGATTGAAGAATATATGTTTGATTGGATTGAAATGATGTGAGGGAACTTTTATCTAGTAGCAAGTTGTCACCAGACTTACATTGCACTTCTCTGTTCTTCTAAACGTCCAAGGTTTGTAGTCACGTTTGGTAAGGCGCTTGACAACTTCCATATATGCTTCCTCATATTCAGAGGCGGTAGAGCATGCCCTTTAAACTTTAATCAATTCACCACTAGGAACAGCCTAAATGGTGTGCTGAGGATGGCAGCTATCAGTACTGAGTAGGGTGTTGCCAAATAGAGGCTAGTGATATCAGGAGGAAATGGCCCAGCCCTTGCACCAATCTCCCACAAGTCGGATATCCAAAAACACCATGTTGGAAGTATCTACATGACTCTTGAAAAATAAAATATAAGGGTTATCATTGACATAATCTAGAAAATGGGAGAGATATACCTCGGTTTTAAGACTATGTTGCTGATCAGACGTCATGAACAAAAGGTCACCAACATATCGTCCGTACTATTTAATACAGGAAGAAAAAGGATTGGAAACAAAAAAAATATAGTTCTCCTCCCACCATTCCACATACAGATTAGCAAGAGTGGGGGAGAATTTAGAGTCTATCTGGGCTCCTTGAATTTGAAAGAAGTATAGGCTATTAAAACAAAACAAAAAAATGGTGTTTTAAGTGTGTTTCAGGACACAATATATGATTCTATTGACACTTTAACCCCTTAAGGACCAAGGTGTTTCGGTCCAGACACTTTTTAGGGATTTTACCCATGTGGGGATTTTACTGCTCTATTTTTTTTTCTTCAGCTACCAAAAATAGTTTTGCTGTGTTTTTTTTCCCATGACATATAGGGCTATTTTTATATCTTTTATCACTGACTTTCATTACGTTTTATTGGGGTCAAAAATATATATTTTTTTAAATGTATAGTTGTTTATTTTTAAAATTTGTTTATTTATGCCAAAATAAAGTACAGGAACGGGTTTCTCATTTTGTTTTAGACTTTTGATATATAATTTGCATAGGTTTGGATTACAGGGTGATTATGGGGGCGGTTTGGGTTGGTGTCGGGGGTGACTCATTTTCTTATTTATTTATGTATATATTTTTATTTTATTCTGTATTTTTTTTTTACTTATTTTTGTAACCATCTTTTTTATCATCTGTTCCCCATGACGTCATATAGGACTTCTATGGGTCATTCACATTGGAATTTTTTTTTGTTTCACACTTTTTGGCTTATTCACAGGAGTGTATATCGGCCACGCTTTCACGCCCAGCCGATATACCCTGCCCATCTGATGCATTCGTTTACAATGCATCAGTTTACATGGGCATATTACCACAGTGTAAAAGCGCCTGGCCGGCCAAGATAGCGCATACAAACGCATTTCAGATGGGGCTTTTACGTCAGCCAGGAAAGATACTTCAGGAACTATCTTCCTGGCCGGAATACATCGGTTGGTACCATAGACTCCTATTGGAGCTAATGGTTTCTGCTGGAGAGCGGAGGTGGGAGAGAACTTAGCAGAGTGTCTGCTAAACTCCCACCCCATTCCCTCCTCCTCTTCGCTCTCCTCTTGTCGGCTATTTGCAATGGGAGGGGGTGGGATAGGGCAGGAACTAATTGCTAAGCTCCTGCCCCCTCCAATTGCTGGCAGCAGACAAGGAGTAGAGACGGGATGGGAGCTTAGCAGACTAGCTCTGGCCCTACCCCACCCCCTTCCCTTGCCAAGAGCCGTCGGGGGGGCAGAAAGGGGAAAAGCAGTTAGGTAGAGCTAAACTGTCTCCCCCCGCCCAATGGCAATCCGGGCTCAGCGTATGTGCGCCGATTCACGTGTCTTTATGGTGCTGGCGGGTGCATGTAAAAACGCCTATGCTCATGTGAATAAGCCCTTCCACTGTAGAAGTTACAGGGAAAAACAACCCCCTAGTGTTACAGTAGTCACTTACAGAGCTGATTAGGGTCTTCCAAGACCCTGCAGCTCTGCTGTGACAAAGGGTACCTGGTGGTCATATGATCACTGGGTCGCACAGTGGAAGTACTACTTCCACTTTCACTCTTTAGTACATAGCGCTCATTGAGCGCTATGTAGCTTGGAAAGGAGAAGGCAGAAGTGGTTAAAATCTGCTTCTGCCTACCCCTCAGAGTCCTCGGCTTTATCTGACAGCTGAGGACCCTACCTGCTCCTGATTGATTGCAGGAGCAGAGGTTTTAATCCTGCATCGTACTTTTGCTATCGGACAGGATTAAAGCCCAGGACCAAGTGCCGTATATTTACTATGCTTTGCCCTTAAGCGGTTAAGTTACATGGGTTTTTCCATATTCTGTATTGCTTCTTTAACAACATAGGCCCTCCTGTATGCTAACTGAAGTACTGTGATTGGTGCTTTTTAGTCTTAAAATCATGTGTAGTTTTTATTATAATTTATGCTATAAATAAGGGCCATATCGGTCTGACTGTTTGATGGCAGCCTCCTTGTACTGGTTTTAATATGCTGAAATATAAAAAAAGGATTTCAATTCACATTGGATGTACCAGACATTCCTGATTTGCAATCCTGGAAGAAAGTGACCAATTTTTAAGGAATTTATGACAATTGGCACCACTGGCCAGTGGTATTTCATTTAGAAAGGGCTGTCCCATCCTTAAAGGGAATCTGTAACCTCTGAAGAGCAGCATAAACTAAGTCACTGTGCTATTTGTGGAGGTAATGGGGAGCTGGGGATGTGTTTTTTATACTCCCCCACTCTCCTGTTTCCGCCGTGCCCCCTGCATTCTCTCAGATTGTCATGTGCATGGACTTCATCGGGGGGACATTGCAGGAGCAGTAGAGTGGGTAACTATAAAAAATATCTCTAGGCTCCTCATCACCCTCCCGAACACCACCCTAACTTTGTTTTTGGGGCTGTTTGGGGGTAACAGGTTCCCTTTACTGTAAAATCTGATTGTGCCATATGAAAATTATATGCATATAAGAGGCAAACACTGACATGAAAGGGCTCTTGTAGAAGAAGTTGGTTTGGAGCGTTTTCCCTTCAATGACCACAAAGCTGCACATAGATATAATACAGTATATCCCATATTATACATGTGATGCATATATGCCACATTAGTTATATGCATACATGACACTCCACAAGAGATACGTCCTATACAGGCCGCTTATATGTATGGCACGGTGTATTCATTATATGCACATATGGCAAATGCAATTATTGAAACATAAGCACTCACAAGTTATGCATATGCTTCACATACAGTAGTCATATACTGCTTAGGTATTTGTTCACACTCTGCACATACTTGACACACGCTGGCCATATTTTGGACACATGCAGCAGATAAGAGCATATCTAACATGGTAAGTATCGCATATGTTACAGTCAAAGCTTTTTGCCACGGTACATTTTCCTCATAGACAGCTACTAGTTATGATAACGAGAGCGGCCAAAGGTAAATCTATTCTGTACCCAGATGGGTTGTTGCTACATAAAATAGAAGATCCAGAATAAGATTTAGAAGGTTGCAAAATTTAGATTTTGCTGATATCAAAAAGTAGAAGGAACAAGGAGGATCAAAGCTGTAGAAAGAAAAGGGGGTCATTGCATATTGAACAGAAGTCCACAATTGAAAGAATAAGTCCAGGGGCATGGGATAGTTAGGAGGGTAGAAGCGGTGGTCCCTGGGGGAGGAAAGGTAGAAAGACAAGGGGAGGTGGGGTGGGAATAGCCAATGAGTGATAAAGACGGCCCAGGCTTGAGAGAGATTTCCCCAGAGACAAGCGGCAGAATGGAGATACAGGGACATTCTGTAACTATATCCTACAGCAACACAGTAGTTATGGAATTAGAAAGAAATACGTCCTTTACTGTCCCACTTGTCATAATATTTCCCTGCATAGAAAACCCTTTCAGCTTTGTCAAAGCCCTAAATACACCGGGAACTTAATTATTTTGTGTACCTGTGTAGGAACAAGAAATCTATATCTATGTGTAATTGGAAATGTCAGGCATTAGAAGAGCAAGCTTTCGTTTGCTAGTATTAAACAGGGACCCAGCTGGTGATTTGTGGTTCCACACTGCAGTTAATCCAGGCTTTGTCTGGGTAGACAGCCAGCCTCCATAACCAGAATCTACAGGAACATCGCCAGGGTTAAACCGGACTTAATCCACTGGAAATTTGCTTGAGGGGGATTATTGTTTTATTTATTTATTTTCTCTTTCCCTCTTTGAAAACACAACAACAACAATAATACATCTACGGTAATAGTATACATGTATACAGTATATCTCTGATAATATACATGTATACACTACATCTCTAATAATATACATGTATACAGTATATCTCTGATAATATACATGTATACACTACATCTCTGATGATATACATGTATACACTACATCTCTAATAATATACATGTATACAGTATATCTCTGATAATATACATGTATACACTACATCTCTAATAATATACATGTATACAGTATATCTCTGATAATATACATGTATACAGTATATCTCTGATAATATACATGTATACACTACATCTCTGATGATATACATGTATACAGTATATCTCTGATAATATACATGTATACACTACATCTCTAATAATATACATGTATACAGTATATCTCTGATAATATACATGTATACAGTATATCTCTGATAATATACATGTATACACTACATCTCTGATGATATACATGTATACAGTATATCTCTGATAATATACATGTATACACTACATCTCTAATAATATACATGTATACAGTATATCTCTGATAATATACATGTATACACTACATCTCTAATAATATACATGTATACAGTATATCTCTGATAATATACATGTATACACTACATCTCTAATAATATACATGTATACAGTATATCTCTGATAATATACATGTATACACTACATCTCTAATAATATACATGTATACAGTATATCTCTGATAATATACATGTATACAGTATATCTCTGATAATATACATGTATACACTACATCTCTGATGATATACATGTATACAGTATATCTCTGATAATATACATGTATACACTACATCTCTAATAATATACATGTATACAGTATATCTCTGATAATATACATGTATACACTACATCTCTAATAATATACATGTATACAGTATATCTCTGATAATATACATGTATACACTACATCTCTGATGATATACATGTATACACTACATCTCTAATAATATACATGTATACAGTATATCTCTGATAATATACATGTATACACTACATCTCTAATATACATGTATACACTACATCTCTAATAATATACATGTATACAGTATATCTCTAATAATATACATGTATACACTACATCTCTGATGATATACATGTATACAGTATATCTCTGATAATATACATGTATACACTACATCTCTAATAATATACATGTATACAGTATATCTCTGATAATATACATGTATACACTACATCTCTGATGATATACATGTATACACTACATCTCTAATAATATACATGTATACAGTATATCTCTGATAATATACATGTATACACTACATCTCTAATATACATGTATACACTACATCTCTAATAATATACATGTATACAGTATATCTCTGATAAAATACATGTATACACTACATCTCTAATAATATACATGTATACAGTATATCTCTGATAATATACATGTATACAGTACATCTCTAATATACATGTATACACTACATCTCTAATAATATACATGTATACAGTATATCTCTGATAATATACATGTATACACTACATCTCTGATAATATACATATATACACTACATCTCTAATATACATGTATACACTACATCTCTAATAATATACATGTATACACTATATCTCTGATAATATACATGTGTACAGTACATCTCTAATAGTATACATGTATGCAGTACATCTGTGATAATATACATGCATATAGTACATCTCTAATAGACATGTATACAGTATATCTCTGATAATATACATATATACAGTACATCTCTAATATACATGTATACACTACATCTATGATAATATACATGTATACACTACATCTCTAATATACATGTATACAGTACATCTCTGATAATATGCATGTATGCAGTGCATCTGATAATATACATGTATACGCTACTTCTCTGATAATATACATGTATACAGTTCATCTCTAATATACATGTATACAGTACATCTCCAATAATATATATGTATACACTAAATCTCTGATAATATGCAGGATATTTCTCATAATGCACTACATGTATGCAGTACATTTCTGATAATAGCATACATACATGCAGTACATCTCTGATTATAGTATACATGTATACAGTACATCTCTGATAATATACAAGTGCATAGTACATCTCCAATAATCATATACATGTATGCAGTACATTTCTGATAATATACATGTACATAGTACATCTCCAATTATAGTATACATGTATACTCACCGAAGGGACAAAAGGTTTCAATAATGACTTATGAAAAACCCTATGAACCCTCCATGTAGCTGGCAAATCAAGTTTGTAAGCAAGCCGATTTACTACACACGTGATGACAAAGGGACTCACGTAACACGGCGCCAGTTTAAAGACGGGACCATCAATTTGAGATTTCTAGAAGACAAATATACCTTCTGTCCCATCCTGTAAGGTTCAGATACTGAAAGACTCCTCCCACTACGCAACTGCATACGAGCCCCAAAAAGTTGGTACTCACACAAACGGCTCAGAACCAGCTTCAGGTGCCGCACATGTAATTCCCAGCCTGGGGAGTACACCAGAATCTTACCGAGATATATGACCAAAAATACCCCCAGGAAGTCATGGAAGACCACGTTCATAAATCCCTAGAACACAGCGGGGGCATTACAAAGTCCGAAAGGCATGACTAGATATTCAAAATGTCTGAACAAGGTGTTGAACGTGGTCTTCCACTCATCTCCCTTCTGGATGCAAATTAAATTGTAAGTCCCCCTTAAGTCCAATATGGAAAACCAGTGGGCCCCTACCACCTGATTCAATAAATCAGGAATCAGGGGCAAGGAGCACTGGTTCTTCACTGTAATTTTATTCAAAGCCCAATAATCCACACAAGGCCTCAATGTCCCATCCTTCTTCTCTACAAAGAAGAGATCTGCCCCGGCAGGGGAACTGGATAGCCTGATATGCTGTTTGGCCAGAGACTCTGAGATATAGGATTAAAGGGCTTCGTGCTCATGCCCAGACAAATTGAAAATGACTCCCTTAGGGATGGGACTGTCGGGGATCAAATCAATACCACAGTCCCACTCCCTATGGGGAGGCAACGTCTCAGACAGTTTCTTGGAAAGTACGTCATGAAAATCAGACAAATACTTAGGAATAAGTTTGGTATCCACTGAACACATAGATATAGTAGCTATGTGACTATGACAGGAGAACCCCCAATGTGTCAATTCCCGAGTAGACCAATCAAATCGGGGATTGTTCAGTGCCAACCAGGGCATACCAAGCACTACATCAACGGACATCCTTTCCATTACCAAGAACGACAGATTCTCAGAATAGAGAACACCCACAGTGAACTATAACATAGGAGACCTCCATTGTACAACACCTGCAGACAGAGGGGTAGAATCAATACTAGTGAAGTGAATGGGAATCTTTATGGCCAAGAATTCAGTCATCAGAGGTCTGAAAAAGCTTAACTAATCAAATTGGCGGCAGCACCCGAATCAATAAAAGCTTGACCGGACCGAGTGAAATTCCGTAAGCCAATCCGACAAGGCACCAACAACTTAGGGAGTACCTGTGATCCTAGGCGATCCTCCCAAAGATCCTCTAGGATCTGAAGTTTTCTGCCGGTTCAGACTGATGTTGGAGACGCTTCTCAGAACAGGTCACTACACGATGTCCGGCTTTCCCACAATAGAGGCAGAGACGATGAGTCATCTGGAACCATCGCCGTTCCTCGGGACTTAGCTGGTCCACTTCCATAGGTTCGGCACCAGAAGTTGGCATGGGAGAAGTGGGAGCGGGTTTGCTAGACTCCCTAGCCTTACGGGCCTGACGTTCCTCCTTTCTAGATCTCAACCTCCTGTAAGCTTTGACCGCGTATTCCATAGCATCATTGAGTGTCACGGGAGGGGGATGAGAAATGAGTAGATTCTTGACAGTGTCAGAAAGACCCAACAAAAACACATCTTTGAGGGTGCTATCGTTCCAAAAGGTTTCACTTGCATGCATTCTAAATTTAGAGCAATAGTCCTCTGCGCACTGCTGACCCTGACATAGGGACATGAGATGAGATACCGCCAACCCCGCACTGTCTGGCTCATTAAAAATACCCCCAAGTTCACGAAAAAACAAATCAACTGACTGCAGGCAAGCACAACTCTCGGGTAAGGAATAGACCCATGTCTGGGGGGGACCCTGAAGTAAGGACATGATCAATCCAACTTTCTGGGATTCTGAGCCGGAAGAGCGGGGCCGCATCCGAAAATATAATCTACATGCCTGCTGAAAAACAAAAAACTTGCTCCTCTCCTCTGAAAATACCTCAGAAAGAGGACACTTGGGCTCAGGAATAGAAGGGGCGACAGAAACATGCACTAACTCCCGCTGCTCCTGGGCCACCATACGACCGGACAGGTCTTGAATCACGACCACTTAATCCTGCAACTGAGGGTACTCATGGCCTCCATTGGAGAGCAATTTTAAAGGCCAGTTATTATGTTACGGTATACTGACCTCGATACGCCAGCCCGGGGGCCCTAGATCTCACCCACAACCCCTGTCCCTGCCTGCTTGCCTCCACTCCTGGCTAACCCCAACTGGGCGGCGGTCCCTACTCTGAATAGGGACCGAAAAGGGTCACTGGCGTACCTAGATGGCAAGGGTAGAATACCGACAGGAAAGGCAGATGGAATTACCAACACGAACAATGCTTGAACACAGCAGAGGCAGATGGAAAAACCTGGCTGATAACAGCAGAGAATAGCAGACAAGCTGACAGAGGCATCTCTCTCCCTCTCCCTCTCTCTTATAGAAACTTGAAATTTGGCACGAGCATTGATTATGTCATAAATAGGAAAAGTTAATGGGTCCCAGCTCGATTATTCAATTCAAGCGCAAAAGAACTAGCATCCAAATTTTATGTACGGAATCTAATTCTGTCACTTCCTGGTGTCATAGAAACGGGAAATTTTGCACGGGCATTAATTATGTCATTAATAGGAAATGTTAATGGGTCCCAACTCGATTATTCAATTCTAAGCGCAAAACAATTAGCCTCCATATTTTACGTACGGAATCTAATTCTTTCACTTCCCGGTGTCATAAAAAACTTAAAATTTGGCACAGGCATTGATTATGTCATAAATAAGAAAAGTTAATGGCTCCCAACTCGATTATTCAATTCTAAGCGCAAAACAATTAGCGTCCAAATTTTACGTACGGAATCTAATTCTTTCACTTCCCGGTGTCATAGAAACAGGAAATTTGGCACAGGCATTGATTATGTCATAAATTGGAAAAGTTAATGGGTCCCAACTCGATTATTCAATTCGAGCGCAAAAGAACTAGTGTTCAAATTTTACGTACATAATCTAAATCTCTCACTTCCCAATGTCATAGAAACTTAAAATTTACTATGAGCATTGAATATGTCATAAATAGGAAAAGTTAATGGGTCCCAACTTGATAATTCAATTCTAAGCACAAAAGCATTAGCGTCCAAGTTTCACTTTCTGATGTCATAGAAACGTGAAATTTGGAACGGGCATTGATTATGTCATAAGTATGAAAAGTTACTGGGTCCCAACTCAATTGTTCAATTCTAAGCACAAAAGAATTAGCGTCCAAATTTTATGTACGGAATCCAATTCTCTCACTCCCCGGTGTCATAGAAACTTGAAATTTGGCACAAGCATTGATTGTGTCATGAATAGGAAAAGTTAATGGGTCCCAACTTGATTATTTAATTCTAAGCGCAAAAAAATTAGCGTCCAAATTTTACATACGGAATCTAATTCTCTCACTTCCCGATGTCATAGAAATTTGGCATGAGCATTGATTATGTCATAAATAGGAAAAGCTAATGGGTCCCAACTCGATTATTCAATTCTAGCGCAAAGGTGTACAGCTGAGCGCTCCGAGCGGGGTATGCAGAACACAGCTGGAGCACTGTCTTCTGCATACTCCTGCTGTGTTCATGGAGCATTCAGCTGGTATACAGTTGAACGCTTTGAGCAGGGTATGCAGATGACAAGCAGGGCCGCTTGTCTTCTGTATACAGTTGTTGTCTTCTCGGAGCGCTCAGATGGTATACAGCTGAGTGCTCCGAGCGGGGTATGCAGAAGACAGCTGGACTACTTGTCTTCTGCATACTTCTGCTGTGTTCTCTGAGCGGGATACCAGTTGAAACAATTGCTGAAAGACAATGATGAGTTAATCGTTAACGAAAACTGCACGATGTCCGTGCGTTTAGACCTAATGATTCTCGCTCAACAGATGGCTTTGAGTGAATTTGGAGCGAAAATCATTGTGTCTAAATTGGCCTTATGTCCTGAAATAAAATAAATAAATAAAACCCACAGACCATGACATTATAAATAAATATGCATAATAAGAGCCGTACCTGAAAAGAAGACAATTTTCGGTGAAAGTCTGCAAATTTATAGTCTTTGAGCACAACCTTGTCATAGACATACGGACCTGAAAATTTGGCCCAAATAAAGGTTTGTTAAAAGGAAACAAATTAGGGGGTGCCTTGCTTTGTAGTTGAAAGTTGAGGTTTTTGGGCCACCCTAACACATATAGTACATCTCATTATAGAGATGTCGTAAATCTCTAGTAATACACATATATGCAGTACACTATGTCTCTGGTAATATACATGTATACAGCACATCTCTGATTATAGAGCTATGCAGTAATCTCTGTTAAAATACATGTATGCAGTACAATATGCCCTAAAATTTGGATAATGGACAGGTCAATGTACTAATATATATATATATATATATATATATATATATATATATATATATATATATATATATATATATATATATATATACACATATATCTCAAAGATGACACAAAGTGGAAAAATAAACCTCATACTGCTATTTTACAAACTAAAAATGCATGACCAATGGAATTTAAAGAGTAAAAGTAGGACAAAAAAACTGGTTTCAAGGCCTATTAAAGCTAAGATAAAATCAACCACAAAATACCTTTATTATCAAAAATAATAAAGATATAAGAGCTAAGGGGAAAAAATCTATTACATTCCATTTTACTAATTGCTGGTCATTCACATCTGTTTTTTTTCTCACTGTAGTTGTTCCTCCAGTAAAATAGCTTAGTGGATCTGAAAACCAAATGTTGTACTATTACTATTGCCAGCTAGCTATTATGGGTAGATTTGAGCTTCCATTGACATCAGTGCTGCATATAATGGTTAGGACACTGTATTCAATGACCTTTCTGACCTGTTTATATGAGAGCCTTCAGGGATATTAGCGCAGAAGGAAGCCATCTGTATATTATACATTCACTAATGTACCTTAGCCAAAAAGTTGCCTGTGCCAGATTAGCTTGTGAATGTATGACCCCTGAGCTCAGTCAAAATTTGCATGTTCGGTGCCAGTTTCCAGTGTTATATTTTGCTCTTCTAACCGTAATATCTTGGATGCTCATCTGGAAGTTATATAATATTATCATTATACCTTCATAGCTGTGTTTTATATTTATTGTTTTTATTACTGTATATCAGGTATTACATCGTTTATAAAACAACGGAGCAAAAGAAACATTCCTGATCTTATAACTCTGCTCACATCCCTTCCCTGAGCAGAGAGAGAATGCGAAGACAGAAGAAAAATTAAAGGAACGCCACTTGTAAAATTACCTTCCCTTTCAAACTCTATCCAGTTTTTAATTGTTCACATTCATGCATTATTATAATATTTTTGTACGTTTTTGTACATTTTATGAAGCTAAAGGAGTTGTTCTGGATTAAAAAACATGGCCGCCTTTTTCTAAAATCACCACCAGGTTATGTGTGGTATTGCAGCTTATCCCCTTTCCCTTTAACGCCAAAGGACATAAGTTTACATCCTGGGCGAATGGTACCAGTGGGAGCCGGCTGTGACTGAAAGCCGATCTCCACTTGCAACAGCAGGGATCGGTGAGAATACCAGTACCTGCTGTTAACCTTTTACATGCAACAATCATTATAGACAGCGACATGTAAAGGGTCCACAGACGGAGCATGCTCCCACTGTGATGTCAACTGCCCTCCGCTATGTAATCATGGAGGGCTGATGACAACTAGATGCCTGACAATAGTGTATGGGCCTCAATGGCCTGTGATCACTATTATAGGCGATAATGCATTATCATAGTGATGATAACTTTGCTGGTTCGCAATCTCTACAGAGACATAAAGAATAGAGATGAGCGAGCACCCAAATGCTTGGGTCCGCGTTATTCGAGTAAAAAAAAGCGCCGTACCATACATTAAACGCTTGAAATTGCGGTAAAAATGCCATGATTTTGAGCTGCATTTTCTGAACGCATATGTGAGAGTGGCCTTAGAGTGTGTTCATGTTTTCTGCTGTACTTTTGAACCAAAATTAAGAAAAACACATTAAAAACTGCATGCGGTATTCAAAGACCAGAAACTGCATACACTATTAAAAACCACATGTGTTTTTGATGCGTTTTTTAATTGTGTATAAAATGAGCAAGTATATACAGTATATACAGGTAGCAGCAGGACATACAGATGCGGCCGCCATACAGCATGAGGTAGGAGCAGCAGGATGACTGCTCCACTCTGTTTTGGCTTCCTCTCTGGCTGGTCACACTGCCGGCTGCGTGATTGGTGCGGTGCGGCCGGCAGTGTGACCAGCCATTATTGCACTGAATGTGCATTTGTATATGGCAGAGGGCGGCCTCTGGGCCCCCTCGTCGCAGGGGCCCAGTCACCATTGCGACTCCTAACGGTATGCCTGTGTACTGCAAATGTGATGCACAGCCAGATACCTGCATCTGACAGAATTACTGAGGAATTCTGGCCCATTCCTCATGGGCAGTGGCTTTTAGCTCACTAGTATTCTGGGCCCCCTCAGCGCAGGTGCCCGATCGCCCTTGCGACCCCTAATGGTATGCCTATGTACTGCAAATGTGATGCACAGCCGGATACCCACATCTGACAGCATTACAGAGAAATCTTAGCCCATTCCTCATTGGCAGTGGCCTTAAGCTCACTAATATTCTTGGGGTGGCATACACTGATTATGTAACACTTGTGTCCTCAAGAGGGTAGGCAGAGTACATGATAACAGTGGTAGAAAACTACTCAGAAGCATCCGGGACTGACAGCTTTATGTATACTACTCTATTCAGTATAAACGATGTCTGGACCATTCTACAGGACAAACACATTTTTACTTCTTCTGTGTCACGCCTGTTTCCTCATACAGTGATTGTAATCACTTGTCAGCAGGGCCCTCTCCTTTTGTTCCAATTGTTTAATACTTAGTAAGTATGTAATGTGTGATATTGTTCAAATTGCTAAGTAGCTGGTATATAATGTGTGATGTGGTCTGTTCATGTACCCTCTGATCTGCAAAGTGCCATGGAATATATCGGCACTGTATAAACATTCTTATTATGCTGATACATTTATGACTGGGGCAGGGATTAAAACTTTAATTGTTTTGTGCTGAGTTTCTCTATTCTTCTCCAATGTGTTTAACCCTTTAGTGACGAAGCCCGTTTGCACCTTAATGACCAACTAATTTTTCAGTTTTTTTCATTGTTGCATTCCAGGAGTCATAACTTTTTAATTTTTCCAACGACATAGCCATATGACGGCTTGTATTTGCAGGCCAAGTTGTATTTTTTATTGGCATAATTTTTGGGTTACATATAATGTACTGAAAAACTTTTATTAACCATTTCCAATCCACCATCTGACGTCTTCCTACATTCTAATTGAAGCTTGCACAGCTCCAATGTCAGAAGATATCCAACAGGGTATTCTTGCTGTCTCTTGCCAGCCACTCCGCTGCCGGAGCCACTCTGGCGCACACACACTGGCTGTAGCCAGCAGATAGCCCCGTTGTATAACAGCAAAAAGAGAAAGCCTAAATCCAAAATTGGATTGGAAAGGGTTAATTGTTTAGGGGGATTGGGGATAAAAAGAAATTCTGTCATTTATTTTTATGATTTCATTCTCCGGAGCCGCCAGCCCCAAGAAAACAAGGAGAGCCACGGGAAAATCTGTCCAGTGGGGAGAAGAGGAGCAGGTTCCAGAGCGGCAAGAGGCCAGAGAGTGTGACTACTGGGGTGAGAGAGGTCCTGACACTGAGCCTCTGCCTGGGGGTGACGTTATCGGCTGCCCGACCAGGCTGAAAAGGAGCTGTGAGGAAGAAGACTGCTGCTGACAAGGGCGTATAAATGTATTCTTTGTGTGTAAGTGTGTAAGCAAGGGGGTGAAAGAGTGTAAGTGAGCGTGTAAGTGAGGGGGTGACAGAGAGTAAGTGAGCGTGTAAGTGAGGGGGTGAAAGAGAGTAAGTGAGCGTGTAAGTGAGGGGGTGAAAGAGAGTAAGTGAGCGTGTAAGTGAGGGGGTGAAAGAGAGTAAGTGAGCGTGTAAGTGAGGGGGTATTAGAGAGTAAGTGAGCATGTAAGTGAGGGAGTAAAAGAGAGTGAGTGTGTAAGTGAGGGGGTGTAAGAGAGTAAGTGAGGGAGTGTAATAGAGTGTGTAAGTGAGGGGGTGTAAGAGAGTAAGTGAGCATGTAAGTGAGGGGGTGAAAGAGAGTAAGTGAGTGTGTGAGGGGGTGTAAGAGAGAAAGTGAGTGTGTGAGGGGGTGTAAGAGAGAAAGTGAGTGTGTGAGGGGGTGTAACAGAGTAAGTGAGGGAGTGTAATAGAGTAAGTGAGTGTGTAAGTGAGGGGGTGTAAGAGAGTAAGTGAGTGTGTGAGGGGGTGTAACAGAGTAAGTGAGTGTGTAAGTGAAGCAAATCAGTGTGACTGAGAGTGAGCAGGCAGTGAGCGATTAAAAAGTTTTTTAAAAACGTGAGCCGTTGGGAACAGGCAAAGGCACGTGATTGATTGCGAATGGGCAGACGCACGTGAGGAGTGTGATCTAGTTGATTTTCGCTATTTCTGTAAGTAAATTTGTAGATCCCCACTAGAATGTGCTCCATGCTTGACAATGCCGTCCAATGTGCTACTTGTGCAATGTATACGGTCCCTGATTAGCCGATCGAGGGTGCATACTGTTGCAAAAGATGTATGCACATCACACATTCAGAAGCCCAGATCCTGGATCTAAATGAGCGACTGTTAGGAAAAATAGGTTGCAGACCTGAGTCTAGAGAGGTTCTGGCAAAATGCATACACTGCCCAGGTAAATGAATAATTTTGAGCATATTAACCCTTTCCCAAAGGATCAAAGGCCAACGCTTGTACTGGACCACCCGTTGAGTGGGACCATCAAGCCTGTCCATCCAATATTGCATGGGGTAATCTCTCCAGTCAAATTTGATGCCGAGAACTTTTGCTGAGTCCTGGGGCACTGCAAGGATGTCCAAGAGGCCAAAACTAGGATTTTCCCTTCCTAACAGAGACTTTTGCACTTGTTGTGGTGCGTGGCAGACCCGGATGCTTCTGAGTAGTTATCCACCACCGCCATCATGTACTCTGCCTACCCTCTTGATGACACGAAGACTGTTGCATTATCAGCAAATGCCACCCCAAGAATATTAGTGAGCTAAAGGCCACTGCCCATGAGGAATGGGCCAAGATTCCTCAGTAATGCTGTCAGATGCGGGTATCTGGCTGTGCATCACATTTGCAGCAAGTTCTAACAGCAAAATGTGCTCTGCTAAGTATCAAAAATACTTGTCTAGAAGAGGTTGAATAATTTGGAAATTGCAGTAGTTGCATTTTGTGTTGAATTTAGAGAAGCTATATGTGTGTGTATAGTTGCAATCAAAAGTATTCAACCTTCACTGCATACTAAGGCCTTAGTCAGACGGGCGTTTTTTTGCGCAATTTGCGGATCGCATGACGGATGCGCATGCGCAAATCGCATGACCGGGGGCGAAAAATCGCAGGAAAAATCTGCACCTAGCCACGTTAATCGTCGCAGCAAAACGCCCGTCTGACCGGAGTAAAATCGCCGTGCGCATCAAAATGCGCATGAAACTTAGCCTGGCTGGAACTTAGTTTTGCGGGACTTTTTCGCACCATTTTCGCCGTGCATGGATAAGATGTTGCCTCCATATTACGAGCACCTTGTCAGCCTTTGCCATTTCATTGAAGTTCTCACATCCTAGAAGACTGTGCACTCGCCAGATGACGGTAGTACAGTGCAGCGTGCTCGCCCGCGAAAAATCGCAGCTAGCTGCAGTAAATGATTTTGGTGCGCACATTAAACGCAGAACGCAGATAGGCGCGATCTGCGAATCGTCGTGTCCTATAATTTTTCACATATCCGCATAAAAAGCGGACATGTGACCGATACCATAGCGAACCATTGGTTTTATATATGCGTGAATCGCATGCGCATGCGCAAATCACATGAAAAAACGCCCGTCTGACTAAGGCCTCAGTCAACTGTTTGCAAAAACCAACCAAACAAGAGGGTTAAATAGCTTAACATATGTGTGTATGTGTATAATTTATATACAAATGTGTATATATATATATATATATATATATATATATATATATATATATATATATATTTATATATATATATATATATATATTTATATATATATATTACTGGTCAGCGCATCAATTCAAATGCGTAAGGGTAAATATATAAATATTTTTCTAGTTGGTTCTGTTGTTAATTTCATGGCTTGAGCTGCTAATTAAGAAGCAGTGCAAATGAATTTCCTAACTCCCTCAAGATTGTTAATTTTTACATACCAGCTGTGTACTTAATTATATTATTAAAAATATACATTCCTTAGAACATCCTGTCTAATTAATAGTGCAGTGCTGTCAGCCAAAACAAATGGGAAATAACTGCATAATTTAGATTTTGCTTAATTTCAGTGATCAGGCTTACATATTACATGAAGTACTTTATGCGGTATAAACACTTTTTAGGGATAATGTTATAGAGATAGGTAATATGACATATAAGGAGATGCATTGTGTTTTCTAATTTTCAATATTTACAAAATGAGTCAGCTTCCATGATATATGCAGTTTCTTGTCAATTTACATTAAAGGGGTTTTCTGGTTTAAAGACATTGTACAACGTAAAGTTCTGTAGCTTTTAATTATATAGTACTTTGCATTTCAGTTCCTCACTACATTCAAGAACACTGCTGTCTTATCATCCAAATGTGGAATAAACCTTCAAACTGTTCGCTATAATTGTATTTAAAGGGATTATCCGAGATTTTTTTTTTCTTTTAACTACTGTATACACTGTAAACTGATAAACTTTCCATATCCTTTCCAAACCGAGGAGGAGCAGAAGTATTACAGATGCTATATAAAGCAAACATAAGTGAGTGCTTTTTATATTTAAGGGACTCTACAGTGATGAGGTCTGTCAAAACTGGATTGGCGCATACTGAATGTGGTGCCAGCATTCAAAAAGGGGTTGAAATGTGAACCTGGAAGTTACAGAAGCCTTGCCTCTATTGTGAGTAAGATGTGTTACGATCGTGTGGGCAGACTAAGCACGGGGCCCACATGATCATGACCAAAGAGAGAAAGATGGATGCACAACTGTTTCAGACCAACTTGCCCTGTGCTACCGGGGAGGATGACATAGCCCTACCTAAGCGGGGATATCGCCCCAATAAAGGGCGGCCCAGCAGTCTTCAGAACTGGCCCCTAGCTGATCCTAGGAACCATGCCACAGAACAGGAGACATACACATACCACATAGCAGGGACAGAACAACAGGATACACAGAGCAGGGAACACAGCATACAGCAGCCAGAATGCAGACACTAATAGCAGATGATAAGCTATATATATAAATACCAGGTATTAGTTGACATTTTGTACACAACATGGAAGCTAGCAGGCCACTTCACGGCTCCTGGTTATACTGCTAGTCCCTACACTAACCAGGAGTCCAGCAGAACCAGACACAGTTCACACAGCAAGCTGCACAGAACAGGACACAGATCACAGGTCACACAGCAAGCTGACACGAAACTGACAGAAAATAAACGTACAAACGGACATGAACGAGCGCACACTTCACACAGATGAAACTCACAGCAAGTCTATGTGTCCCCATACAGGAGAGATAGACAGTCAGCCACAGAGCTGACATAGGGAACTGTATTAGGGATCCACCAACTGACACACAGAGAGAGACATAAGACGTTTGATGGCCACACCTGTAAAGGGGGAAGTAAAGGGGGAGCTGCATGTGCTGCAGACCAGGACTACAGGTGTCCAAACCGTCTCTAGGGAAGCAGAGAGACACAACCAGACCTACTTGCAAACACAGATCTGAGTGGGAGCATAACAGAAATAACCAAAAACGAGCTTCAGACGAACAAGAGCTGGGTTTATATGTGCTGAAGACTAAAGGGGATTGGCTGCTGGAGAATAGCACACCCAGCCAGCTCAATTAACCCTCAACCACCTGTGGAGCTGTGCTGCTAGGAAGCTTAGAACTACAGATCCCAGCAGCACACGTAACAAGATGTATGAAGAGTTTCTAAGAAATGCTATCCTGGAGGACCTCAAGGAAAATAGCTGTATAAGTCTGTATCAGCATGAGTTTATGAACTGTGCCCTCCTGTCAAACCAAACTGATCAGCTTCTATGAGAAAGTAAGTTCTAGACTGGACCGGGGAGAATCATTGGATCTTGTGTATCCGGACTTTTTCAAAGTGTTTGATATAAAATACTGGTATATCAAATGAAAATGCTTGGTCTGGGTGAGAATGTGTGTAAGTGGGTAAGCAACTGGATCAATGATAGAAAGCAGAGGGTGGTTATAAATGGTACAAACTCTGATTGGGTCACCTATTCTTTTTAATATATTTATTACACAGTTTACACTACATGAACGGCAAACTGCACAAACATGCAGGAACATGACACTGTTAACACAGAACACACTGAACCTTACCATTTGCACCTCATATCCGGCCACTTGCACAGACACGCAGGAACATGACACTGTTCACACTGAACATTCTGAGCAAACCGAGGAAAGACCAGCAGCGACAGCAGAGGGGCTAGAATATATGTGCAGCAGACCAGGGGGATTGGCTGGCTGAAGCAATCCACACCCAGCCAACTCAATCAACCACACCTGTGAAGCTGAGCTGCCGGGAAAACATGTAGAACAACAGATCCCAGCAGAACGCTCTAACAGTGTGCCTAAATACCAGTAATGCCCAGATGATATTGCCATAGGATGCCAATTCACACTGCTAAACAGTTGCCCTAATAGCACTATCCAATTAAAGGATAGGCGCTAGTGATGAGCAAACCTTTCAAAACTTTTGTTTGGTTCAGTCCATATTGCTTTGAACCGAACTGGAAGTTCATCAAAAACCGATGTATAACACTGTCTAAGGGCTCCTTCCCACGAACGGATTTCTGCCGTGTAATTCGCGGCGGAAATCCGCTGCGTTGCCCGCAGCTATTAGGTTCTATTGAACCTAATAGCTCAGGGCTCACGGTGCGGAATTCCACCGCGGAATTCCGCACCGTGAAATCACCCGACCTCACCCGCGGCATGCTCTATTTGCCGTGGGTGTACGCGCGCACGGCTTCCATTGCAGTCAATGGAAGCCCGTCCGTCACGCTATCTTCCGCTGTAGCACAGAGGAAGATAGCGTGAAACCACTTCCCTGCCTACCGCCGCCGCGTCATATGACGCAGCCAGCGCGTCATATGACACGGCCGGCCGTGTCACATGACGCTGCGGTGCGTCACACCGAAGCGTCATGCGGGAGCAAGGACGCCGGATCCTCAGGTAAGTTTGGGGGTCTCTGGGGGGCGCTGTGTACGGGCTCTGCCGCGGAATTCCACGGCGGAGCCCGTCACGGCCGTGTGCAGCCGGCTTAAGAGTCATAAAATCCCTGTATAACAATGTGAGAGTGTGAAACAGGTATTTTATGGTTTCTTAGACATTGCTATACACTGAGTGAACTGGACCAGTAGAACCCTGTTTTGGGTAGAACTTTGCTAAAAGCTGGGTTTGAGTTTGTGCCGAACTAAGCTTTTGGCAACATTCAACCTAAAATAGGGTTCTATTAGTGTGGTTCGCTCAATACTAATAGAGGCAGTAGCTGTGTCTTATGCAGTTGCCTTTCTATAGTTTTATGCACCAGGATTGAGATCAGGGGGTTCAATCTCTGGGTACCCATGCCATCAAGACCAGTTGAACCTTCTTTAGTTGGAGCAAGTAACAGACCCTAAGCATTACGTCCAGGGAAGAGTACAGTGAAGGGCACATGGAAAAATATTTGCAATATGGATCCGTAGAAACTGTGCCACCAAACAAGATAAGTATACATAACTTGGTACTATGCATGGCACCCTCTCCCCTTGCTGTACTTATTAGTTTTGTAACTTACTCAAAGTTTCTAAACAGTGTCTGTTCAACATCCTGGTGGTGCTTCAAATGACTTGTGATGCCATGGTTCTTCTGGCCATTTTGTGTAGTTCTTGAATGGCATAGGTTGGTTGTTGATAACGTGAGTGTACTGGTACGAAAGCTCTACAGCCATGTAAACAAAGACTGTTGGGGAGCAGTGGGCAAGTTACCAGGTAAGTACTGGTTATACTATTATTACATTTCTTCCCTCTGCTCCAATTTTTTTAATAACTCAGACAATATGGAGCACTGATGTTCTTTCTATTCCACCAACTCTCAAATTTTTGAAAAATTCTCATATTCATGTCAATGATAAATGGATAAAAATAAAATATCTTCCTTAGACAAGAATGTAACATTGTTAGTCTTTATGACCACAGTTTTCCATAGACCTATGTACTTGGACATCAACCTGGATATGTTTCAGCAGATCGAGGCACAAAATAGAGAATATGTGATGCATAGAATATATATATCATTTGCCAATTGCATGCATATCTACATTAGGTCGTGTTCTCTATTGCACTTTTATAGACTATTTCCTTAATCTAGGCCTACATCGTAAATAGCACCCTAGATATGAGGATACTATAATGAGTTGTCAGATTGTCGGTTTGCTCTGCTATAAGTGTGAGAAAGGGAAAGTGCCTGTGAAAGTGAGGTGCGAATGAGGAGATATTCATGTTTCTCAAACCTCTCCATCTGTTCACAAAGCTTTTAATGATGACCTGGGATTAACACAGGTCGCCACAGTAAATTGTCGCTGCACTTTGTCCTCAGCTCTCCGCCACGAACACCTTTTAGTGTTGGCTGACACATAGTTGGGTCTAGTACTTCGTTGTACAGCAGTGTTTAGTAAACAGCACCCTACATGTTGTCAGTGAGGTCACATGTACATTGCCGGTGGCTACTCACATTCATAAATGCTCCACATTAACTACCAAATTGTTCAGTAGCAAAGTAGATGGTTTCACACATTTCTTGTACATGAGTATACCTGAATATAAAAACAACATTGCAAGATACAACAATCAATAGGGAGCGCCCTGAACCTTGAGCAGATGCGTTAGGAATAGAAGATATGTACAACTACTGATTGGACTCACTCGGTGTAACAGAGCCACCCATATGCCCGGGTGCTCTGGTACATCCTATATCCTGGTAGAGTTAGATATACGTATGCACTGGTCCATTATGACATCCCCTTAGAAGAGCATCAATGGGAATCTGAAGAAAAGGTCATCAGAGAGAAAAGCAAGAACCAATAGTATAGGTAAATCCTATAAGTGATATTCAGGCAATACTGGATTAGGGGTGCACTCATCAGAGGCACCCCTGTGAAATACGTTCTTCACCATCTACCATTCTTTTGTTTTATTTGGAGCTCTGGGATTTCCTATAGGATTTACCTATACTATTGGTTCTAACATTGCAAAATAGTTTTATATATATATATATATATATATCTTAGCCTGATGTAGTGTGGTTTGTTATCAAAACAACTCTACTTTCATAGGGCAGTGACTGCACCAATCGCGAGTTTCTTTCCTTGGACCACTCTGAAGATGCTATGGTGATGATGAGTGAGTGTGAGGCATAGTCTGTAGTGATAGAGGAGGGCAGACTTGTTTTGATTAAAAACCACACCACATCAGGCAAAGATCTGTATATGTAGGATGTACCATTAGACGCTATGACCCACATTCGCTCAATATCACCGTAGCATCTACAATAAACTTCATGCCACACATCATCTACAGCCACACAAGCGGCATGAAGCTACCTTTCTCATTCATATACACATGCTACATCATACAATGTACACTTTTTCATCAATCATCTGTTGACGTTCTACGACCACAGTTTCATGAAGTGGCAAAAGCTCGATTTAACAAATTCCAAACTTAAGTCCTGTGAAATCATGGTACGTCTTCCAATATATAATAGTAAAGAGGAACTCCAAGCTGCGCAAGTAGGGAGAATGAGCCAACAAATGGACCTCCAGGTTGGTTTGCACTTAGTATCTTGTGTATTCAAAATAGCTGACGCCTTTGCAGTATAACTATTATTCCTAATTCCGCTGAATAATTTTCCTGAGCGCAGATAGTTATATATATATAGATAGCAGTTGCCATCCTGGGACCGGCTTTCTATTAGTGTTTTATATTACATTATATTACATCTATGGCTGTACAGGCCTGATCATGCTGGAGCTAAGGTATAACTCAAAATCTTCTACTTTTAGACTTATGGGGGGAATATATGATGACTTCTACGACAGAATTCTGGTGCTAAAAAGTCACAAATTTTGTTGCAAGCCCCACTTGTGACAAAATGTGTGACTTTTCCTGCTTTTACACCACTTTGCCACTACCCTAAAAAAGGGGGGTGGCTTCTCAGAAGGAAGCCTAACCGCCCTGGAGACACAAATTCATGTATAATTTGCACCATAAAATTGCATAAATGATGCCAGCAATACATGCCTGGTCGGACCCGGTGTAAATATCTGTATAGGTGCACGAAGGTGCGGAGATTTCTTAGACAACCTTTCCCACAAACAGGTGAAAATCAGTGCAGCTCCATCTGAGGTTAATCACACCATGTGGGTTGCCTGAGGGCGCCATCACACTGGCAATAAAATCGCATGACACAAGAGTGAGTGAATACGCAGAATTATGAAACCAGTGATTTTCAATGGTTTTCTTCACATTTGCGATGTTTTCACTTATGCGATGTTGTAATAACAAAAAATCGCAGCATGTCCTATCTTTCTGCATTTTGTGTATTTTTATCTCCCATGTTTCCCTATGGAGCCTCCATTTATCACAGCGCAAAGCACGAACTTGCGATTTTTGTGCGATGCAACATGTTTTTAACATAAAAAATCATAAAAAATTACAGCAAAATCGCGCGAGTAAAGTGTTCGCAGAGCAAGAAAGCGAAATCCCCTGGCCGGACAGCTTGTTCTTAGGACAGAACTGAACCCACTGACTATAATAGGGTCCGTTTGCTTTCTGCTCAGCAGCCCGGGTTTTAGATGTAAGAAAATATACTGCATGCACCTTTTTTTCTTCCGGGAATTTTGTGCCAGATCTGCAACGGAAACTCCGACTTAAGGTTCCAACGAAGGTGTGAAGCCACTGCCTGGGCACTGATTTGCTGCCCTGTTTTGTTTTTGCCCGAGGTAAGCAGCATTTTATCGGGTCCGGTATTTTCTCCCTCTCATTTCACAGGGACTACTATGCATGTGAAGCCAAGCTGAGAATGTTGGTTAATATAGTGGGAGCAGCAGTGATATGTTTTAGGCCTCTTTCACACGGGCAACAGCGATATCGCAGCTACAAAATCGCGGTGATATCGCAGCTCTGTCCCTGTGATTTTGTAGTGTCAGTGATGCGTTATTTTGTGGAAAATCGCACATCACATCACTGCTGTCCGCAATAAAGTCGCTCTATTTTATTGCGAGAGGGTTAAGCCCTACTCTGAACTTAAGCCCTAGCTGCATTCCAAAAAAATAAATATGGAATACTTACCTAGCAAACTCGGTCCAGGTCCCTCCCGCTGCTTTCTGCAGCTCCATGGGGCGCCCTGCAGTCCTTGTTCACCCACAGAAGATCACTTCCTAGTTGCTGGATTCATAAATCCCTCCTCCAGGAAGCGATGGCTCTGATAGATTCATCCCACACTGGTCAGCAAATCAGTGCAGCGCTGGATGAAGCAATGCGATGGCTGTGATTGGTTCATCTAGCGCTGCATTGATTGGCTGAGCCATCACTAACCTGAAGGTGGGATTTATCAATCCAGCAACCAGGAAGTGATCTTCTGTGGGCGAACAATGACTGCTGGACGCCCGGCGGAGCTCCTGAGTGCAGCGGGAGGACCCAGACTGAGCCTTTTAGGTAAGTATTCCCTTTTTCTTTTTGGAGTGCAGCTAGGGCTAAGTTTTGGGGTAGGATTTATTTTAGAAAGTTAAAGTCAAATAGCATTGCAAAAAAAAGTTGATTTCGTGTGTTGCAATGTGACAAAAATGAAGGCTCCATAGGGAAACATGGGCTACAAAAAACACAAATTGCGCCAATATAGAGCATGCCACGTTTTTTTCCTCGCAAGATAATATCAGAGAAAACATCAGTAATGTGTAGGAAAGGAACCCATTGAAAAGCATGGGCTTCACATACATGCTCATAGGCGTACCGTTAGTGCCCTGAGCTGAACCTTTGCGCCCGGGCCCCTGAGCCTTTAGGTATGCCCTTGTAGGTGCATTTTCTCATGCTATAACATTGTGGCAAAATTGTGCAATTTTGTCACCCATGTGAAAGCGGCCTAAACCTTTAGCCTTAAAGCCATCTCATGTATGTTCAGCTCTATCCTATCAACTATGCTATTAGACTGTAAGCTTTTCTGGATAGGGACTGTTTTTTTTTTCTTCATTCATTTTATTAATTTTAAATCGTGCAGAGTACGGTAATAACTGAACATTGATGCCATATTTTATATCAATGTAAATATAATCTAACCGAAAAACAGAAACCATTAATAGGTACTTATTATGTCTCTAATAGGTTTGTCTTTTTTGTGTATATCTCTGACCTCATCATGGGGTCACCTCTACCTCTCTCCCCAAGGGATTTCCCTATAGCAGGGAAAGAGAGGGGGGCGAGGTTGCAGGTCATCCCCAAAAGAGTGGGATGAGAGGGGGGGAATCCCTGTGAAAAACCCTATAGCCCCGCCCCCTCTCTCTAGCTTCGCTCACTCTCTCTGCACTACGGGGATATCCCTCGGGGATCCCAAGAGCAGGGAGAGAGAACAGAGCTATGGGTTAATCCCTTATAGCAGGGAGAGAGCAGGACTATGGTGGATCAACTCATAGCAGGGAGAGACAGAGCGGGGCTATGGGTTAATCCCCTATAGCCCCGCTCTCTCTCTCCCTGCTATGGGGAAATTATGAAGCCCTGCTGGGCTTCTTCTTTCTCTACTCCTGGAGCAGCTTCGCTTTTTTAAGCTCAGCTGCTGCAGTGAGCAGCTGCCCATTCACGTGATTTTTAGCGCAGTATAGGCCACAATTGTTTTGCGCATCTATAGTGCGCTAAAACCACCCTCGTGTAAATGAGGCCTAAAGGAGGTTTTTTAAAAAAGTGTATTGCAGATGCTTTTATTAGTGGATTTCCCAATCTGAGACCAATCATCATTGTTTAGTGTGTTTCTAATATCTGTTTCCCAGTGGGAAAATTATGATAATTGAGTGTGGTAAGAGGAGTGGACTAATCTGGCGTAGATTTGAGTGATAAGACTTCTACCATGTGGGTATTTTAGGCAAAAGATTTTTGAAGGGAGTTAGGCCTTATTCACAAGGGCTACAAAATTGCATGATTTTGTAGCGCTACAAAAACACATGTATGTGAAGTCCACGGTTTCCAATAGGTTCTTTCACATGAGATGTTTTGTAGCCTAAAAGGACCCATTGGAAACCCTGGGCTTCACATACATGCGTTTTTGTCGTGCGGATTTGTAGCCCGTGTGACTTAGGCCTTAATGTTAATATGGAGTCAGTGTTTTTCACTAGTGATGATATGAAGTGTTTAAGTTGTAAGTATCTGAATATTTCTGAGGAGGGCATCGTATAGTTACTCTGAAGGGTGGGGAATGGGAGAATACATACTATAGAAAATAGATGGCATGTTTTGATGAGACCTCTGTTTGTCCAGGCTTTAAAGATATGAGGAGAGTTGTAACCAGGGGAAAATAACGGGTTTCTAAGAAGAGGCAGTAAGGGTAGATGAGGTGAAATTAAACTGCCATAATATTTGATGGAATCCCTTACTTTGAGTGAGTGTTTTGTGATAGTATTTGTAACTGGGGGGTCTTTACGTTGGTGAGGTCCATGAAATTGAGTTGATGTTGAGGGGATAAACCTCAAGGGATTCTAGAGATAGCCAGAGTGGTGTGTTAGTTTGTGAGCGGAGGAGGACTAGTTTACCTTTTTTGTCTGCCTGGTAATACTTTTGAATATTTGGAACACCAAAGCCACCTTGCAATCTATGTCTGTAGCATATGGACATGTGTTGAAACGTTTTTAGGATATACCCCGCAACTTGAATTGGAAGAGCTCTAAAAAAAAACAGCTTGAGGATAAATAATATTTACAATGCGTTTACTCTCTCTATCCATTATATGTGATAACTAGAGATGAGCGAGTACACTCGATAAAGCAAACTACTCAAGTGAGTAGTGCCTTATTTGAGTACCTGCCCACTCGTCTCTAAAGATTCGGGTGCCGACAGGGGGCGGGGAGCCGCGGGGGAGAGCGGGGAGGAACGGAGGGGAGATCTCTCTCTCTCCCTCTCTCCCCCCCGGCTCCTCCCTGCTCACCGCCGCAACTCACCTGTCACCCGCGCCGGCAGCCCGATCTTTAGAGACGAGCGGGCAGGTACTCGAATAAGACTACTCGTAGATTGTCTTATCGAGCATGCTCGATCATCTCTAGTAATAACAACTCCAACTCTCCATGAGGAGCCAGGTTTACGAAGGAGAGGGGTTAATTATGTGTATATAGCAAAATAAAAGAATCAGTTAGTCTGACTCCTAAATAAGGACAGGGACTGTTTAATTGTTGTATCCAGTATTTTTCAGCATACTTGAAACAAGAGTTTCCCTAAGTAATAATGACCTTGCTTCGGCTGCTTCACTTCAGTAATGCCACCTTTGATATATGTTCAATGCAGATAAATTTCTTTACTTTGCCCATCTGGCTCACTTCATATAGAATAGGTTTTCCTAGCACATAGCATCCTTTTCAAAGGGTGCAAAGCATATATTTACATTGTTTAAACATGGTAATTAGATACTAAATGACTTTAATCTCTCCCTTGAGTTCATCTGCTTCCCAGTTGCATACTTTGTACGTGGTACACTATCATCATCCTCTTGTACAGTACTGTGGAAAAGTTTTAGGTAGGCGTAGAAAAAATGCTGCAAAGTAAAACTGCTTTCAAAAATAGTAGTGTTATTAGTTTATTTTTGTCAATTAACAAAATGCAAAGTAAATGAACAAAAGAGACATCTAAATGAAATCAATAGTTGGTGTGACCGTCCTTTGACTTCAAAACAGCATCAATTCTTCTAAGTACACTTGCATAAACAAGTCCAAGTGACCCAATTAGGCATGAAAACCTCGGAACTGAGTTGCAGAAATATGGCGGCAGGTGCTGTAGACTGATGAGTCAAAATTTAAAATATTTGGCTGTAACAGGCGGCTGTTTGTTCGCCAAAGGACCGGAGAGCGATACCATAATGAGTGTCTGCAGCCAAGCATGGTGGAGCTTCCTAACGAGTTTGGGGCTGCTTTTCAGCAAATGAAGTTGAAGACACCATTAATTCTGACCAAATCTCCAATACAGGGCAGATACTTATCCATCATGCAATACCATCAGGGAGGCGTCTAATTGGCTCCAAGCTTATTCTGCAGCAGGACAACAACCCAAACATACAGCCAATGTCATTAACAACTATCTTCCGCGTAAAGAAGAACAAGGAGTCCTGGAAGTGATGATATGGCCCCACAGAGACTTGATCTTAACATCAAGAAGTCAGTCTGGATTTACATGAGGAGGCAGAAGGGTTTGAGCAAACCTACATCTACAGAAGATCTGTGTTAGTTCTCCTAGATGTTGGGAATATCCCTGATGAGTCCTTTCAAAAACTGTTACAAGTGTACTTGGAAGAATTGATGCTGTTTTGAAGACAAAGGGAGATCACACTAAATATTTATTTGATTTCATTTCCCTTTTGTTCATTAACTTTGCATTTTGTTAATTGACAAAAATAAACTATTAACACTTCTAATTTTGAAAGCATTCTTACTTTGCAGCATTTTTTCCACATCTGCCTAAGGCTGCCTGTCCACGACCGTGATGAAATATCGCTAGCAATATTCCACCGCGGGGGAGGATGGGGAAGCACTGACAGGTCTCCGAGGTGAGCCTATCTAATAGATAGGCTCGTTGCGGAGAACCGCGGCAGATCGCAGTCTCTATTGATGACCGTTACTCAGATTCCCACCAATCAGCTGATTCCCATGGCTGCTGTTAGTGCAGTCAGCGGAAGAAGCAGAAAGCGCGGACCACAGCACAGCAGCCAGGGTTGGTATTGAAATAGCAGCTCCTATTGAATTCAATGGGAGCTCTGCTGCACTACCAACCTACGCCCCGAGAATCAGCTACTTAACGTTGATTCAAGTGGCTAGACTCTGTCGGTCATTCATAGAAAAAATCTTAAAAAGTCCTGGAATACTCCTTTAAGTTTGGAATCTACTTTTAATATCATATTAGAGGGGGCAGTTCTCCAATGTAAGGTGAATTATTGCAAAAATAGCAGCATATTAACCCTTTCCAATCCAATGTCGGGCCTGCCCCGACATCATAATTTCCCTCCACAGCTCCGATGTCAAGGCAGGCCCGACATTGCAGTGCAGATCATCAGACACATCGGGTGCAGATACACTTCTGCACTGGTCCTCATCGAGGACCCCCAAGGAGAAGGCAGAAAGGGTTTTTAACCCTTTCTGCCTTCTCCTTTACACATTATATAGCACTCAATTAGCGGTATGTAATGCAGGAGATTTCGGCCGGCGATCATGTGACCACTGGTGTCACCTGACCCCCAGCGGTCACATGAACGCCGAGCCGGGAGCCTGCACCGTGGGGGACCCTGCTTACCTGTCCGGCGTCTTCCGCATTCTCCCTTCTGTCTCCCGGCTCGGCAATCATGTAACCCTGGGTGCCACCTGACCCCAGCGGTCACATGATTGCCGAGCCAGGAGGCAGAGGGAGAATGTGGAAGACGCCGGACAGGTAAGCAGGCCCCCCCACGGTGCAGTGAGCATCTGCACCCTCCTGAACTGACAGAGTTGGGGGTGCAGGGAAATGTATTTTTTCTCATCCAAATAAATTGGAGCTGGGGAGAATGAATGAGAAAAAATAATTGGATTGGAAAGGGTTAACCCATATGCAGCATAAAATATTTCTAAAATGCTAGTCCGGTGTGTTGTAGTATATATATATATATATATATATATATATATATATATATATATATATAATGTGTGTGTGTGTGTGTGTGTTGTAGGCATATACACATTAGCTGTATACTTTCCTGTGTGTTTTTCATCTCAATCCATGCTAACACACCCGCACATTCCTCATTTACAGATAACACTATGCCCCTGCACATTTCACTTTTGATACTCTACTAATATGTGAATTACCACATTATTGTACTAACCAATCCTGCGTGACCACAATAACACTTTTTGTATACTCCTATTTTGTGATGTAGCGCTTGTCCATAAAAAGCTGTTGTGTTCCTTTGAATAAAGCAGAAGCGTATTGGTTTTGATACAAGCATTGTGTCAGTCTCAGTTTGCGTGCACACATGTTTCAATAACGAATTTGACCCACACAGTGAAATCAGGGGAATCCATTTGGTTCCGACAACAGTCGAAAACACAATTTTCCATTCCTGTCCCCTCACATGATTGCCTGTCACACTCTAGAGGTCTTCTGTGTGTAGGATGAGCTGTGATCTCCTCTATTATAACTGTGTGACAGGACCTATGTAATCATCCTCAGTAACTGTGATAGGAATGTTTGTGTCTCCTTCTAGGCAGTTTTTGTGGTAGATCCATGTAAATGCATCACATAGACAGAGAAATTGACTAGAAAAATTAATATCTAACCCCTAAGTGTTAGGTTGTGCTCCTGGGACCTGTAGTACTATCAGTTTCCAGGAGCACACTTTCACAGGTGTGGGATAATTGAGCTTGTTGGGTGTGGAGTTTCTCCAGCCAGCCAATCCCCACTGGTCTGCTGCACATATATACCTGCCCCTCTGGCTAGAGAATGCTGGTTTTCCAACACCCTGGTGTTTGCTTTCATGCATGGTGTTCTATATGGTGTGGACAGTGACATGTTCTGTGGGTCTGTGCTGGGTGCCGGACAAGTGGTGTGAACAGTCCTGTTCAATTTTGTATGTAATTCATGATGTATTGGTGTGAACTGTGTCCTGTGCTGCTTAGATCATTTACCATCTAAGGCGAACTAGGTCCATTGGTTCCATCGTGGGGCCGTTCCTATTGAGACAATCGTCCCACTTGCAGACAGGACTCCTGGGGTAAGTTTTCTTGTGAGAGTAGGGACCCACAAGACAAGAAGGAACCTTGTCATGGGCTCATGGGCTTAAGTGTCTTGGCCAAAATATTAACCAATACCTCGTACTGTATCTATTCCATCTGTTTATGCATTCAGGTATGCTAGGTGTGTGTATTGGGTGTTTGTCACTCACTGTTTTATCTCTGTATTCTGTTCTATGTCTGTTCCACCCATCTGTTTGATGTTGGATGCCTGGTTCTGGATTGTTTATTCTACTCATACGTTGGTGAGCGGACGCCCGAGCCTCACAATGTCCTCTTCATCTGTTAGTAGGTGGACGCTGGTTCCTTTTGTTTGTTTCTGCTCTAGCCATCTGTAGAGCAAGCGTACATGTCCATCCTGGCTGCCATAGTACTGAGTGACCTCTGTTTCTTGTTGGCAGTACAGGACGAACGTAACACCAAGTAGACCTGAGCTGGTCAGAACTGAGATCACATGACCATCTAAGGAAATTAAGCCAGGAGATTCAGACAGAAATAAATAACTAACCAAGGTAACACTAGTCACTTATACTGTATATACTTATATGTATGGGGGGAGAGTTACACCATGAATGAATTAAAAATATCACCTTCAAATGCCTGTGAATCAAAGCTTCCCTATAATGTTGTCATAGAGTTTCTACATCATACAAACGAGAACTATGACTTAAACTGTATGGTATATTTATTTAAAATATGTCTAATAGAGTTGAGCGAACATACTCTGCTGAGCTTGATGCTCGTTCGAGTATTAGTGTACTCGATGGTGCTCGTTACTCGAACGAGCATCACGCTGTGTTCGACCCCGCACCAGTCTTTGGCTCATCCCCGCTGTGATGTGCCTGTTTTAGCCCCTCCCTGCCGCAATGCAGTGCGCACGTCAATGGCAATTTTTTGGGCTGGCTGGCAGGTAGGGGGAGAGAGAGAGAGAGAGAACACACACGAACGAAGAAAAACACAAAAAAGCTCGGCACCCAGCGTCCCACATACAAAAACGCTCGTGTCTCCCATTGTAGTCAACGGGTTTCGTTACTCAAGTAGAGCTCTCAAATTTTACGAAAAGCTCGATTCGAATAACGCGGACCCGAGGACTTTGGTGCTCGCTCATCTCTAATGTCTAACTTACCAAAAACACCAGAATCTGAATCCCTCATGAATAGAAACATTTCTGAGATATTCTAAATTTTCTTAGTCATTTAAGGTTTTTCCAGTCTCTCCAGTAACAACTTAGTTTGCCTAAAAACACTCAGTGGATTATATTACTTTGGGTAGGATGTCATGAAATTGAAAAAAGAATGCTTACTAAATAGAGATGAGCTCTTTAGGACAATTACTCAATTGAGCATCGCTTTTTTCGAGTAACTGCCTACTCGGGCGAAAAGATTCGAGGGTGGCGGGGTGGAGTGGGGGGTAGCAGGGGGGAACAGGGGGAAGCTCTCTCTTTCCCCCTTACTCCCCACCGCAACCTCCCGCTCACCCCCGGTACCCCCCGAATCTTTTCGCCCGATTAGGCAGTTACTCGAAAAAAGTAATGTCCAGAGCTCCACTGCAGCTTCTTCCCCGTCCCCAGCACTGTTTTTCATCTCTTCTAGCCGGGGATTGAAAAATCCCGCCTCTTGGAAGCGCTGGCTGTGATTGGCTAAGCGTCAGGAGGCGGGGATTTTTCAATCCCCGGCCAGAAGAGGTGAAGGAGAATAGTGTCGGGGAGAAGATGAGCCTGGTCTGACAGCACTTCTAACCTTGCAGCTAGGGCTTAGGTTATAGCTTTGACAGTAGGATTTTCTACTGTCAAAGTTGCAGTGCTCCGCATGAAAATCATGCTTTCGTGCGATGCAACAGAGAGGAAGGCTCCATAGGAAAACATAGGCTATAAAACCTCACGTGTAGAGATGAGCGAACGTACTCGTCCGAGCTTGATGCTCGGGCGAATATTAGGGTGTTCGGGATGCTCGTTACTCTTAACGAGCACCACGCGATGTTCGGGTTACTTTCACTTTCATCTCTGAGACGTTAGCGCGCTTTTCTGGCCAATTGAAAGACAGGGAAGGCATTACAACTTCCCCCTGTGACGTTCCAGCCCTATACCACCCCCCTGCTGTGAGTGGCTGGGGAGATCAGATGTCACCCGAGTATAAAAATCGGCCCCTCCCGCGGCTCGCCTCAGATGCGTTGTGAGTTAGCTGAGGGAAAGTGCTATTGTGTTAGAGCTGCTGTAGGGAGAGTGTTAGGAGTGAGTGTAGGCTTCAAGAACCCCAACGGTCCTTCTTAGGGCCACATCTATCCGTGTGCAGTAGTGTGGAGGCTGCTGTTAGCAGTGTTGCACATTTTTTTTTTTTTCAAAATCGTCCGTGCAGAGCATTGCGCCCTGCAGTAATACTACAGGGACAGAAGTGGTGGTTAGGCAGGGAGAGTGTTAGGAGTGAGTGTAGGCTTCAAGAACCCCAACGGTCCTTCTTAGGGCCACATTTAACCGTGTGGAGTCCTGTGCAGGCTGCTGTTAGCAGTGTTGCACATTTTTTTTTTTTAATTTCAAAATCGGCTGTGCAGAGCATTGCGCTCTGCAGTAATACTACAGGGACAGAATTGTGTAGGCAGGGCCAGAAGACATATATTATTGATTGAATATAGTCAGTGGGCCTTCCCTTTAAAAAAAAAGGGAAAAATTCTATTTGGCCTGCCTCTGACAGTCCTCAGCTTTCTGGGTACGTGTGTGGTGGGTGGAGAACGTAAAGAAATCATACGCAGCCAGCTAAGCTTAACAGCAGGCTTGCGCCAATTTATTTCCTGCCTGGGAAATCACCGCTCTGCTGCAGTTAATATAACACTGCAGTTCTGTGACACACAGCAGGGCCACAGAACACATTTGTTATTGATTGAATATAGTCAGTGGGCCTTCCCTTTGAAAAAAAAAGGGAAAAATTCTATTTGGCCTGCCTCTGACAGTCCTCAGCGTTCTGGGTACGTGTGTGGTGGGTGGAGAACGTAAAAAAATCGTACGCAGCCAGCTAAGTTTAACAGCAGGCTTGCGCCAATTTATTTCCTGCCTGGGAAATCACCGCTCTGCTGCAGTTAATATAACACTGCAGTTCTGTGACACACAGCAGGGCCACAGAACACATTTGTTATTGATTGAATATAGTCAGTGGGCCTTTCCTTTAAAAAAAAAGGGAAAAATTCTATTTGGCCTGCAGGCTTGCGCCAATTTATTTCCTGGCTGGGAAATCACTGGTAATACAGCATGCTGAGGGGTAGGGGTAGGCCTAGAGGACGTGGACGCGGCCGAGGACGCGTAGGCCCAAGTCAGGGTGTGGGCACAGGCCGAGCTCCTGATCCAGGTGTATCGCAGCCGACTGCTGCGCGATTAGGAGAGAGGCACGTTTCTGGCGTCCCCACATTCATCGCCCAATTAATGGGTCCACGCGGGAGACCTTTATTAGAAAATGAGCAGTGTGAGCAGGTCCTGTCGTGGATGGCAGAAAGTGCTTCGAGCAAGCTATCATCCACCCGCAGTTCGGCGCCGTCCAGTGCTGCAAATCCAAATGCTCTGGCTGCTGCTCCTCCTTCCTCCCAGCCTCCTCACTCCACTACAATGACACATGCTCAGGAGCGGGAAGACTCCCAGGAACTGTTCTCGGGCCCCTGCTCAGATTGGCCAGCAGTGGTTCCTCTCCCACCAGAGGAGTTTATCGTCACTGATGCCCAACCATTGGAAAGTTCCCGGGGTCCGGGGGATGAGGCTGGGGACTTCCGGCAACTGTCTCAAGACCTTTCAGTGGGTGAGGAGGACGATGACGATGAGACACAGTTGTCTTGCAGTGAGGTAGTAGTAAGGGCAGTAAGTCTGAGGGAGGAGCGCACAGAGGATTCGGAGGAAGAGCAGCAGGACGATGAGGTGACTGACCCCACCTGGTGTGCAACGCCTACTCAGGACAGGTCTTCAGAGGGGGAGGCAAGGGCCAGACCGAATAATCCACCAACTGTTTCATGCCACCCTGCAGAGGCCGAGGTGCTCTAAGGTCTGGCAGTTTTTCACAGAGACGCCTGACGACCGACGAACAGTGGTGTGCAACCTTTGTCGCGCCAAGATCAGCTGGGGAGCCACCACCAACAGCCTCACCACCACCAGCATGCGCAGACATATGATGGCCAAGCACCCCACAAGGTGGGACGAAGGCCCTTCACCGCCCACGGTTTGCACCACTGCCTCTCCCCCTGTGCCCCAACCTGCCACTGAGATCCAACCCCCCTCTCAGGACACTGGCACTACCGTCTCCTGGCCTGCACCCACACCCTCACCTCCGCTGTCCTCGGCCCCATCCACCAATGTCTCGCACCGCACCGTCCAGCCGTTGCTAGCGCAAGTGTTTGAGCACAAGCGCAAGTACGGCGCCACGCACCCGCACGCTCAAGCGTTAACCGTCCACATAGCCAAATTTCTCAGCCTTGAGATGCTGCCGTATAGGGTTGTGGAAACGGAGTCCTTCAAAAGTATGATGGCAGCGGCGGCCCCGTGCTACTCAGTTCCCAGTCGCCACTACTTTTCCCGATGTGCCATCCCAGCCCTGCACGACCACGTCTCCCGCAACATTGTACGCGCCCTCACCAATGCGGTTAGTGGCAAGGTCCACTTAACAACGGACACGTGGACAAGCACAGGCGGGCAGGGCCACTACATCTCCCTGACAGCACATTGGGTGAATTTAGTGGAGGCTGGGACCGAGTCAGAGCCTGGGACCGCTCAAGTCCTACCCACCACCAGAATTGCGGGCCCCAGCTCGGTGGTGGTATGTTCGGCGGTGTATGCTTCCTCCACTAAAGCACCCTCCTCCTCCTCCTCCTCCTCCTCCTCAACCTCTGTCTCGCAATCTAGATGTGTCAGCAGCAGCAGGACGTAGCCAGCAGTCGGTGTCACGCGGCGTGGTAGCACAGCGGTGGGCAAGCGTCAGCAGGCCGTGCTGAAACTACTCAGCTTAGGAGAGAAGAGGCACACGGCCCACGAATTGCTGCGGGGTCTAACAGAGCAGACCGACCGTTGGCTTGCGCCGCTGAGCCTCCAACCGGGCATGGTCGTGTGTGACAACGGCCGTAACCTGGTGGCGGCTCTGCAGCTCGGCAGCCTCACGCACGTGCCATGCCTGGCCCACGTCTTTAATTTGGTGGTTCAGCGCTTTCTGAAAAGCTACCCACGCTTGTCATACCTGCTCGGAAAGGTGCGCCGGCTCTGCGCACATTTCCGCAAGTCCCACACGGACGCTGCCACCCTGCGGACACTGCAACATCGGTTTAATCTGCCAGTGCACCGACTGCTGTGCGACGTGCCCACATGGTGGAACTCTACGCTCCACATGTTGGCCAGGCTCTATGAGTAGCGTAGAGCTATAGTGGAATACCAACTCCAACATGGGCGGCGCAGTGGGAGTCAGCCTCCTCAATTATTTTCAGAAGAGTGGGCCTGGTTGGCAGACATCTGCCAGGTCCTTGGAAAGTTTGAGGAGTCTACCCAGGTGGTGAGCGGCGATGCTGCAATCATTAGCGTCACCATTCCTCTGCTATGCCTCTTGAGAAGTTCCCTGCAAAGCATAAAGGCAAATGCTTTGCGCTCGGAAACGGAGGCGGGGGAAGACAGTATGTCGCTGGATAGTCAGAGCACCCTCCTGTCTATATCTCAGCGCGTTGAGGAGGAGGAGGAGGAGCATGAGGAGGATGAGGAGGAGGGGGAAGAGACAGCTTGGCCCACTGCTGACGGTACCCATGCTGCTTGCCTGTCATCCTTTCAGCGTGTATGGCCTGAGGAGGAGGAGGCGGAGGAGGAGGCGGAGGATCCTGAAAGTGATCTTCCTAGTGAAGACAGCCATGTGTTGCGTACAGGTACCCTGGCACACATGGCTGACTTCATGTTAGGATGCCTTTCTCGTGACCCTCGTGTTGCACGCATTCTGGCTACTACGGATTACTCAGTGTACACACTGCTCGACCCACGGTATAAGGAGAACCTTTCCACTCTCATTCCCGAAGAGGAAAGGGGTTCGAGAGTGTTGCTATACCACAGGACCCTGGCGGACAAACTGGTGGTAAAATTCCCATCCGACAGCGCTAGTGGCAGAAGACGCAGTTCCGAGGGCCAGGTAGCAGGGGAGGTGCGGAGATCGAGCAGCATGTTCAGCACAGGCAGTGCAACACTCTTTAAGGCCCTGAACAGCTTTATGGCTCCCCACCAAGACTGTGTCACCGCTCCCCAGTCAAGGCTGAGTCGGCGGGAGCACTGTAAAAGGATGGTGAGGGAGTACGTAGCCGATCGCACGACCGTCCTCCGTGACGCCTCTGCCCCCTACAACTACTGGGTGTCGAAGCTGGACACGTGGC
This sequence comes from Eleutherodactylus coqui, assembly GCF_035609145.1. Taxonomy (NCBI): domain Eukaryota; kingdom Metazoa; phylum Chordata; class Amphibia; order Anura; family Eleutherodactylidae; genus Eleutherodactylus; species Eleutherodactylus coqui. The sequence goes on along the minus strand of NC_089844.1, from coordinate 65,177,698 downwards.
CTGAACTCGCGCTGTATGCCCTGGAGGTGCTTGCTTGTCCTGCGGCTAGCGTCTTGTCAGAGAGGGTGTTTAGTGCGGCTGGGGGAATCATCACAGATAAGCGTACACGCCTGTCAACCGACAGTGCCGACAGGCTTACACTCATCAAGATGAACAAAGCCTGGATTTCCCCAGACTTCTCTTCTCCACCAGCGGACAGCAGCGATACCTAAGCAATACGTAGGCTGCACCCGCGGATGGAAGCATCGTTCTGTATCACCATCCAAAACGGTGACATTTCTGCTTCATCAATCTGTGTATAATATTCCTCCTCCTCCTCCTGTTCCTCCTCCTGAAACCTCACGTAATCACGCCGAACGGGCAATTTTTCTTTGGGCCACAAGGCTCACTCATATAATTTTTCCAAACAATTTTTATACGTTTCAATGCTCTTACAAGCGATGAAACTTTAACTTGAACCAATTTTTCGTTAAACTGGGCTGCCTCCAGGCCTAGTTACCACTTAAGCCACATTAACCAAAGCGATTAATGGGTTTCACCTGCCATCTTGGTTGGGCATGGCCAATTTTTTCTGAGGTACATTAGTACTGTTGCTACACCAATTTTTTTGGGCCCTCACCTACAGTGTAATCATTGTAATTTCTATGTTCTTCGCCTGCACTCATGGTACAGAAAGGTGTGTGGGGTTGGCCTACACTTTTGCTACATAAATGTAACTGGGGCCTTGTCTATACTGCAGCTACTGAAATGTGAAAGAGACTGTTATCTCCCTAAACTGCTGCAATGGGAATTGTTACTGGGGCTTGTCTTGAGTGCTACTATTACTGAAATGGAACTAAGACTGCGCTCCTCCTATACTGCTGCTTCGGAATTGTTACTGGGGCCTGTCTTGAGTGCTACTATTACTGAAATGGAACTAAGACTGCGCTCCCCCTATACTGCTGCTAGTGATATGTTAGTGGGGCCTGTCCCTAATACTACCGCTGAAATGTTAATAATTCTGGGCTCTGCCTATACCGCAGCTAATGGTATGTCACTGGGGTGTGGAAACAGAGGCTTCACAAAGACATTTCCCACCAACGCTGTTACTGTTAAGGTGCATATAACCACGGACACGTGGAGAGGACACATAGTGCCTCTAAAACATCCCCCTCCTCCTCCAACAATGAAAACATTCTTGGCAAATACCTTTGCATTGGTCCATCTGGTGGCAGTCCAAGAATTTCACCTTTAACGACACAACAAGAGAGCACCACCACCATCCCCCCGCCACGGACCACTTAATCATGGCCACATTCCGAAAACCAACTACATAAAACCGCGCTACTAGGTCCGCAGTCACCACCACATTACCACCAACGAGGTTACTGTTAAGGTACATATTACCAGTCTGACTGGGGCATGCAGTGTGGGCCAAAGCCCACCTGTATTGTATCTGACGTTACCTCTGCTGAGTAGGGCACTGCAATGGGATATATTTATGTACCACCGGTGGGTTCCAGGGAGCCACCCATGCTGTAGGTGCACACGGAGTTTAACCTACATCTGTCCACTTCTAAAGAACCCCAGTCAGACTGGGGCATGCAGTGTGGGCCGCAGCCCACCTGCATTAAGCACGACGTTACCTCAGCTGTGTTGGGCAATGCAATGGGATATATTTATGTACCACCGGTGGGTTCCAGGGAGCCACCCATGCTGTAGGTGCACACGGAGTTTAACCTACATCTGTCCACTTCCAAAGAACCCCAGTCATACTGGGGCATGCAGTGTGGGCCGAAGCCCACCTGCATTAAGCACGACATTACCTCAGCTGTGTTGGGCAATGCAATGGGATATATTTATGTACCACCGGTGGCTTCCTGGGACCCACCCATGCTGTAGGTGCACACGGAGTTTAACCTACATCTGTCCACTTCTAAAGAACCCCAGTCAGACTGGGGCATGCAGTGTGGGCCGAAGCCCACCTGCATTAAGCACGACATTACCTCAGCTGTGTTGAGCAATGCAATGGGATATATTTATGTACCACCGGTGGGTTCCAGGGAGCCACCCATGCTGTAGGTGCACACGGAGTTTAACCTACATCTGTCCACTTCTAAAGAACCCCAGTCAGACTGGGGCATGCAGTGTGGGCCGAAGCCCACCTGCATTAAGCACGACATTACCTCAGCTGTGTTGGGCAATGCAATGGGATATATTTATGTACCGCCGGTGGCTTCCTGGCACCCACCCATGCTGTAGGTGCACACGGAGTTTAACCTACATCTGTCCACTTCTAAAGAACCCCAGTCTGACTGGGGCATGCAGTGTGGGCCGAAGCCCACCTGTATTGTATCTGACGTTAGCTCTGCTGAGTAGGGCACTGCAATGGGATATATTTATGTACCACCGGTGGGTTCCAGGGAGCCACCCATGCTGTAGGTGCACACGGAGTTTAACCTACATCTGTCCACTTCTAAAGAACCCCAGTCAGACTGGGGCATGCAGTGTGGGCCGCAGCCCACCTGCATTAAGCACGACGTTACCTCAGCTGTGTTGGGCAATGCAATGGGATATATTTATGTACCACCGGTGGGTTCCAGGGAGCCACCCATGCTGTAGGTGCACACGGAGTTTAACCTACATCTGTCCACTTCCAAAGAACCCCAGTCAGACTGGGGCATGCAGTGTGGGCCGAAGCCCACCTGCATTAAGCACGACATTACCTCAGCTGTGTTGGGCAATGCAATGGGATATATTTATGTACCACCGGTGGCTTCCTGGGACCCACCCATGCTGTAGGTGCACACGGAGTTTAACCTACATCTGTCCACTTCTAAAGAACCCCAGTCAGACTGGGGCATGCAGTGTGGGCCGAAGCCCACCTGCATTAAGCACGACATTACCTCAGCTGTGTTGGGCAATGCAATGGGATATATTTATGTACCACCGGTGGGTTCCAGGGAGCCACCCATGCTGTAGGTGCACACGGAGTTTAACCTACATCTGTCCACTTCTAAAGAACCCCAGTCAGACTGGGGCATGCAGTGTGGGCCGAAGCCCACCTGCATTAAGCACGACATTACCTCAGCTGTGTTGGGCAATGCAATGGGATATATTTATGTACCGCCGGTGGCTTCCTGGCACCCACCCATGCTGTAGGTGCACACGGAGTTTAACCTACATCTGTCCACTTCTAAAGAACCCCAGTCTGACTGGGGCATGCAGTGTGGGCCGAAGCCCACCTGTATTGTATCTGACGTTAGCTCTGCTGAGTAGGGCACTGCAATGGGATATATTTATGTACCACCGGTGGGTTCCAGGGAGCCACCCATGCTGTAGGTGCACAAGGAGTTTAACCTACATCTGTCCACTTCTAAAGAACCCCAGTCAGACTGGGGCATGCAGTGTGGGCCGAAGCCCACCTGCATTAACCACGACATTACCTCAGCTGTGATGGGCAATGCAATGGGATACATTTATGTACAGCGGGTGGGTTCCAGGGAGCCACCCATGCTGTGGGTGCACACGGAACTCCCATTGCGGAGTTGTACCTGCCTGTGACTATTTATAAAAAACCGCGGTCTGACTGGGGCGTGCAGACACCTTGACAGAATGAATAGTGTGTGGCACATAGGTTCCCCATTGCTATGCCCACGTGTGCAGCTCCAGATGGAGGTGGCACAGGATTGGATTTCTCATTGCTTCTGTACAGCATTGTGGACTATCGGCCCGCCCCTTTTATGGGGGGGTCGCTGCCTAGCCATGCCAACCCTCTGCAGTGTGTGCCTGCTTTGCCTCTGGCAGACGCACTTATAAATAGACATGAGGGTGGCGTGGCATGAGGGCAGCTGAAGGCTGGGCAGGGACAGTTTGGTGTGCGCTGTGGACACTGGGTCGTGGGGGGGGTGGTTGGGCAGCATGTAACCCAGGAGAAGTGGCAGCGAAGTGTCACGCAGGCAGTTATTGTGCTTTGTTGGAGGTAGTGTGGTGCTTAGCTAAGGTATGCATTGCTAATGAGGGCTTTTCAGAAGTAAAAATTGTTGGGAGGGGGGGGGCACTCTTGCCGCTATTGTGGCTTAATAGTGAGACCTGGGAACTTGAGATGCAGCCCAACATGTAGCCCCTCGCCTGCCCTATCCGTTGCTGTGTAGTTCCCATCACTTTCTTGAATTGCCCAGATTTTCACACATGAAAACCTTAGCGAGCATCGGCGAAATACAAAAATGCTCGGGTCGCCCATTGACTTCAATGGGGTTCGTTACTCGAAACGAACCCTCGAGCATCGCGATAAATTCGTCCCGAGTAACGAGCACCCGAGCATTTTGGTGCTCGCTCATCTCTTCTCACGTGTCGTTGGCATATTGCGAGACCCTCTAGGTTTTTATGTTGAGACGTCGCATGCTACAAAATATCGAACCTGTAAATTAACCCATAGGAAAGCACGGGCTTCACACACATTATAACAACACGACAAAATCACGTGACTTTGTTGCCCATGAGAACGAGACCCTAGGGTGGCCCATAGAGAAAAAACAAGGTGGCAGCTATACAGCAAGACACCTTCCTAATGTGTTACATCTGCTAATAGGATTGTTGGGGTAAAGTTTTAGTTTTAAACTCCAACTGCAAGATGGTGCTCAAAACTGATGTGAAGTATGAGAAATAGCGCATACCCGCAAGATTTCCAAGTACACAAGCTACAGCAGTAATATTAACTCTGCCCAATTAAAAGTTTGTTAAGATGAAAAAAAATTAGAGGGTGTCTTGCTTTATAGTTGAAAGTTGAGTTTTTTGGGTCACCCTAATGTATCTGGTATGATGAGAATTGAAGAGTCCCTCTAGTACAGAGGTGTAACCTGAAGCTCCCGGGCCCCAATGCAAAACCTGTAATAGGGCCCCCAACTATTATGCTTTACTCATAGTACTGGGCTCCCTTTATGGAGAAGAGAGGCCTTATGGGCCCCCTAAGGCTTTTGGGCCCGGGTGCAACCGCATCCCCTGCATCCTCTATAGTTACACCAGTGCTTTAGTATGGTCACTGTTTTACACCTATAGGCGAACTTATTCAGGTGAACATCTTCCAGTAAAATAAGAGGTGCAGAAGATTAGGATGCAGGCCGTGATTTGTCATTGTAAGGTCATGATAAACCTGCTGGAACAATACTCATTAGAAATGCTTATCGGTTTTAGGAAGAATATACAAATGTATTATTTATGGCTTTTACTTCTGTAATTACCAGGGCTGGTGAATCAGAGTCAATTTTGAGTCAAAGTTAGTACAAACGTACCAAGTTCAACTCCGCCTCCAAATAAAAATATTGATATTGGCAGGTTTGTTATGCTGAAACTGGCATAAAAGTTGTGAATTTTGGCGCAAGCCTTCTTTGAACAAAAAAAAACTGTGACTTTTTAAAATTGACACCACTTATGCCAGTTTTAAAATAAGTCAGCGTGGCTGATCAGGAGCGGGCATGGCCATCATGACTCAACACAGACAGCCTAAGATGCGCCAAATGTATTAACAGGCCGTTCCCTCTTAGGTTCATCTTGCTCTTGTTGGGATCATATTAAGACTAGAAAAATCTCTATTAAAGGGGTCATCCTACCAAAGCAAGTTATCTCCTATTCACAAAATAGCGAATAAGTAGTTGATTGGTGGGGGCCCAATCGCTGGGTTTTACATGATCATGAGAACAGCAGTCCTGTAGGTTCAATTCATGTGGAGAGACTTGGAGACTCCATTCTCATGATAGGTGAGGCTCCAAGCACCAGACTCCAAATGTTGAGACGCTTATCACCTATGGTATTACACTGGTTCATGGCTTGCGTGGACAATAGTGGCATGAGTAGGGTAGGCTTAATTTTAGGTCCCGGCTTTGGATCTTTTAAGAACCTGCACCAAAGAAAATAATCTCCTGCAATTCACTTTATCCCTTTCCAAGATTATATTTCTGCTTCTTAAATTCAATGGTACATGACTAGACCCAAACTTTTCTGTATCTGCCACTTGTGGGGAGCATGATATTAGTTTATTGCTCTGTATATACCTGTTTGAAATCCTATACGAATTAGGAATTGGCAAAATATTTTAATATTATGTGGTATACATCAAGGTAATGTATTAGGTGCTGTGCGCTACAACTGTGATATTTAAAAAAATGCAAATTTTGGTGCATGCCACAATTGCACAATAATTTGCAACTTTTTGGGGTGCTTTCACATGGATGCCAGTATTTCAGCAGAACGTTGCGGAATGGTTTGTTGCGGAATTCCCTCCTTCCCAAATCTGCATGACTCAATGCGGATTTTGAGGAATTGATGGCAGAATTCTGCCATTTTTAATTCCGCGTCAAAATCCACAGGTTAGCCATGCGGATTTTGGTGTGGAATTTTCTGCAGGACCACAAATTCCACTGTATCCTGCTGAAATATTCCCCCTTTGTACTTTTCTCAGCACTTTTCCAAGGTGGCAAGAAAAGTGAGCGGAGCTTAGTGGGAGGGGACACAAATCTAGCAACAGCTCATAGCTAGCAGAGATTTGAATTTCTAGCATATGGACAGCAAAGGATGTGCCAAACCTATTAAGAGGTGCATGATGCCTTTCTAGCAATATCTTGCACTCAATGCATTCACATATTGCATCTATTAAAACAATATAAGTGATAGATAGATAGATGGATAGATAGATAGATAGATAGATAGATAGATAGATAGATAGATAGATAGATAGATAGATAGATATTATTAGATAGATAGATATGAGAGATGGATATTAGATGAGAGATCAATAGATTGATAGATATTAGATAGATAGATGGATAGATAGATGGATATTAGATGAGAGATCAATAGATAGATAGATACATAGATAATTAGATAGAAGATAGATAGATAAAGATAGATGGAGATCGATAGATATATAGATAAATATTAGATAGATAGATATTAAATAGATGATAGAAGATAAATATTAGATAAATAGATATGAGATAGATGGATATTAGATGAGAGATCAATAGATAGATAGATAGATATTAGATAGATAGATAATTAGATAGATAAATATGAGAGATGGATATTAAATAAATATTAGATAAATGAATATGAGAGATGGATATTAGATGAGAGATCAATAGATTGATAGATACATAGATAATTAGATAGAAGATAGATAGATATTAGATAGAAGATAGATAGATAGATATTAGATAGACAGATAAAGATGTATGGAGATCGATAGATATATAGATAAATATTAGATATATAGATATTAAATAGATGATAGATAGAAAATAAATATTAGATAGATAGATATGAGATAGATGGATAGATAGATGGATATTAGATGAGAGATCAATAGATAGATAGACATTAGATAGATAGATAATTAGATAGATAAATATGAGAGATGGATATTAAATAAACATTAGATAAATGAATATGAGAGATGGATATTAGATGAGAGATCAATAGATAGATAGATACATAGATAATTAGATAGATGATAGATAGATGGAGATAGATAGATAGATAGATAGATATTAGATAAATATTAGATAGATAGATCATAAATATTAGATAGATAGATATGAGAGATGGATATTAGATGTGAGATCAATAGATTGATAGATATTAGATAGATATGATGTTAGATATGAGATAGATAGATAGATAGATAGATAGATAGATAGATAGATAGATATGAGATAGATAGATATGAGATAGATAGATATTAGATAGCTAGACAAAGAAAGAAGCAGCAACATGCATATATCTTTTTTAAAGACAAAATGTAGTGCCAATATCCAGGCCGCAATCCCAGGTCAGTACATATTTTCCAATAATCCAATAGCCATGATAATACATAAAAGTCCCAGTAAGAAACGTTGCATGGGGTGAATAAACACCACTGCACTTTATCTACCTGGAAGTGCTGCATATTCCTGGATAGATATCCATGTAATCTTCTATCACTAGTCATCTAGGAATGCCATGACAACCAACTTTGTTTACCACTGTGAGCAATTAAATCTGCTGTAATAGCTTCCTTAAGATATCCACATGGGATATTCTTTCCCCAAGCTGGAATTTAATCACATGCATTAGCAATAAAAACCTTTATAAAACAAGTCACTTTGCACAAATTAACTACATTGGGATGATATATGCCAGTAATAAAGAGCAAAATAAGTTTAGTCTACAATCTTACTCCGGAGGACAGACCTTGGTAATAGTTTCACTGGAAATATTAGATGAAAACCATGCCTGGGATTCCCCCTTATTTACCACAGTGCAAAACCCCAAATCCCAGAGAAGAAAAGGTGACTCAGCTTTATAGATCTTCCACTTTGAAACCATGGAATATACACAGGGAGGCAATTACCTTGGGTTAATGAGCCCTATAACGCTAAGTGGATTCGCTCAGGGAACTTCCTGGAGACTGAAGAAGGGAAAAATGCTCCTGTCAGACATTTAAATAAATTGAAATGCTGCTAAACATTGTGAAAAGTCCAAGCCAAATATACAGTTCTGTGCAAAAGTTTTAGGCAGGTGTGGAAAAAATGCCGTGAAGTAAGAACTGTTTTCAAAAATAGGAGGCATCTGATTGGCTCCACATTTATTCTGCAGCAGGACAAGGACTCCAAACATCCAGCCAATGTCATTAATAGCTACCTTCAGTGTAAAGAACAGTCCTGAAGTGATGATAGTACTTCCCCTATAGAACCCTGATCTCAACATCATCCAGTCTGTCTGGGATTACATTAACCCTTTGCAATCCAATTTTGGATTCAGGGTTTCCTAGGGGGGTTTCTCTTTCTGCCATTATACAATGGCACCACCTGCTGGCTAAAGCTAGTACTGCCGTATTGAACATGCTGTAGAGGCCCCCCAACAATAGAGCGGCCAGTAATATACAGTAAAAATACCCTGCCGGATGTCTTCCGACATTGGAGCTGAACAGCCTTCAATCCGAATGTCTTTAGACGTCAGACAGTGGGTTGGAAAGGGTTAAGAGACAGAAAGATTTGAGCAAGCTACATCCACAGAAGATCTGAGGTTAGTTCTCCAAGATGTTTGAAACAGCCTCCCTGCCGAGTTACATCGAAAAATGTGTGCCAGTGTACACTATATAGGTACACTTGCACACATTTCCCAGAGTTGGGGTTCCACAGCTCTGTCATAACTAACTCCTGTAGAGTGTCTATATGTATGTATGTATGTGTTTGCCTGGTGTGTTATGTGTATTAGCCATGTCTGGGTCATTAAGGGTGAGTGTCTAGTGGTTTCTCTCCCTAATTTTTCATGACTTGGCAAAATTCTTCCTTAGACGTTAGTTATGCTGAAACAGGAGTTTGTGCTGACTCCATATATAAGAATATTTGTACGTGCCTATTACCACTGTGCTACAAACTGGCACAATGACAGTTAATGAATGAGACCTAAGGAGATTTGCAGAGTGAATTATTACAGTCTAAGGGATAAATTGTCAATCTGCTATAAGCTTCTTCCCCAGTGACGTCTGCCAGGCACAGGGAACATTTTATCTAATTTCCATGAGATGAATAAGCAAGATACATCATTGATGCCAAGTTGCCAATGTACATAAGCTGTTGAAAATGTGTTGACTTAAAACTTATGTTGTTCCATTAATCTTAATTATCTTAATGGTATATTTGAAATAAAGCGATTAAATATTTTCGTATGTCATGAACGACCTAAGACCTTCTCCTATTTGTGGATGTCTCATCTATCCTGCCTACATATACATGTGACTCTACAGTGGCATGGTAGCTACAAAATGCAATCCCTTATAAGTCACCCAGGTGCTTGGGTTACCGTGTGACCTCTGTAGATACGCAATGCAGTAACTAGACCTGCAGTATTAGCAAATGATCACATCATTTTTGTGACAATTGCATTGGAATAGAAAAAAATGTTCAAATAATATTCAAGTTTCGTGTAACATTGCCCTTTGTAGGATACCACTGTATTACACCCTGCATACAAGAAAAGGGGCTAAAAGGGATGATTGCTGCAGTATATCTATAAGTTGTGACCTCAACGTCTTGTCTGGTATTCTAGTAAATAAAGAATAATAGGCAACAATCGTCACCATAAACAACATTACAATAGAATTGCATAAGTGGGCTATCCTCTAATTTGACTATGCACAAGTACAGCATTATTTGTACATATTTTATACTGTGTTTAAACTCACAGGGACAATTTCCAATTTCTGACTGAGGGTGCATTCACTCAGGAGAGTGCGATACTTGTCTGAGAAGCTTGGACTGATATCAGACTTGCAAGCCTGCGGTTTCCTGCAACTGCAATATGTTTTGCAAGAAAAAATGCATTACATCACAGCACAGCACATGTGATTTTTACAAACGTGAAAATCGCGTGTTGTTTGAATATTTAATAGAAAAAATTGCATCACATTCGCATGGAAAACGCAGTGTGATGCGATGTTTTCGTCTCCCGTAAGAATCGCCCAAAAATACAACATGCAGGGACTTTTCTTTCATGCAGCGATGCTCCGAGAAAAAGATCGCCCACGTCAATATACACATTTAAAAAAAAATAGGCTATTTTTACGTGTGATTCCCATGCAGAATTCACAGGGGCGAGAATCTCGCAAGGATTGTGTACATTGCAGAATGCACAAAACTCACTATTACTTGATTTATCTTTTATAGTCAGAAATTATTTGCTTGTTATGCTAATTTGTCTTCAATGGATTTCCTTCGTTATTTTTGCGCTGGACCAAGTATGCTGCACACATATACCATCGTGCAATGTTGCCCCTGGATAAGTATTTCTGTGGAAACTCCCTATAGAGACATATTTATTATTTCCCGTACACCAGATTTCTGGCGTAAAAAAGTTGTAAATTGTGAGACATGCCATAATTTATGACTTTTAGTTTTTGTATGCTGGCCTCTGCTACTTTTCTTAAAAGCGGGCGGGGCTAGACAAAAAAGGAACCGTGGATATGCACTGCCTATCAGATTTACTATGATTTATGCCAAATACTATTAGAAATTATAGTTGAAACCTATACCAGCCCATAGCTGACATAGATTTCTGCTTTGGTGCTCAGACACCTGAAAAGATGCGCTAAGATTATTAAGATTTTCATGCCCCTTAAGACATTTGGTGCACCTCATGGCAGCATCACCTTTATTTGGATCTGCGTCTAAAACACCAGTCTTAGTAAATATATCCCATTGTTCTCTACTAAGGACTTCTCTTTGTAAAATAGGGCACTTTCAATGGACATTATGTCCTTCATCTTAGAAACAGATGATATTTTTGACACCTGAGATGACTTGCGCCCATCACATGCTGGGAATCTAATAATAATATTCACTCAACCTTTACATATTGGAAGCGCAGAGTGGACAGATGGTATGTATGATTGTCTAGGGTTGGCACATAAATACATATTTTCTAGTAGGACTGGCAATGCAACAACTAGCCTACTAAAAAAAAGTGAGACATTACTACAATAATGAATAGATAGTATACATGGGAGGCATATGGCGTTTATGGCTGTCATAGACAAGTCTGTAGGTTTACAGACTGAAGGAAATGTACTTTAGTTTTTGGTTGGATTATTGCAATTACTGTTAATCATTTTGTAAATAATTTGGATGCTTTATCTGATTCATGTAGAGTACAAATCATCAGTGAGGTGTCTGCAGACATGACAGTGAAGGGGGTTAATGTCAGAATCTTTGGTGGTCTAGGAAAGTAATGAGGTTATTTCCAATATGCATTGAGGTCTTGGGACAGGTTCCCTTTAGCATCTAAACAAGGGAAACAAAAACATAGACGAGGGAATGCTATCCCAATCCAACTTCAGTTGGTGGACCCTGCCTAAAAGCTGGGTGATCATCCCAAAAGGGAAAGACCCATGTCTCAAACCTAAGAAACATAGCCCGTCCCTAAATGAAAGATAGGAAAGGACATACATGTTGCAGATGGAAATGCTAAAAGGGCTAGGTAATGGAACATAACTAACAGGACTCAGCTGCCACACCAAACTCCTCAGACAAGACAGGATACAGGCATCCAACAACTGATTCAGAGGAAGGGGACAGACAGGACATGGATCAGGAGTTCAACAACCATTTGGATGAAGGAGACAGACTGGACAGGACTTAGGCATCTGACCACCATCAGACAGAGTGCATCACCAGAACTAGACTCCGGCATCTAATCACCATTGGACGGTTGGCTCAAACAGGGCAAGACTTAGAGCAGACAAATATGCTGAGCTCCACACAACCTGCATGCATAGAAGAGAATAACCAATGCCCATATAAAGGTGGGACCGGAATAAATACACACCAGTTATGGCTGATTGGTTGGCCAGGGAAAACACCTCCATTCGGGACAATCAGTTCTTACACCAAAGGAATGAATATAAAATAAATGTAAAAAACTATTGTACTGATGTCTGTGCCGTACATATAATGTGTTGATTCGTCAACAATAAAAAATGTAAATAACACTTACTGGGCGGAGCGATCTGGTAAGAGTACCGCCTTCCTCAATGAAAAACCTAGAAGTAGGAGAACAAAGATGTAGAAGGTACTTCTAGTGCCGATAGGCAACACATAATGAAACAAACCTGGTGGACTGCAGTGGCATGTGATGCGTTTTGCGGTTAAACCCCCTCAAGCTTAAGAACGGCTTTTAAACCCGAAAACGCGTCACATGCCACTACAGCCCACCATGTTTGTTCCTCAGTGTGTTGCCTATCGCCACTAAAAGTACCTTCTATCTCTGGGTTCTCCTACCTTTGGCTCCTTCATTGGAGGGAGTCTGTAGTCTTACCAGACCCATCTGCCCAGTAAGTGTAATTTTCATTTTTTATTGTTGACGAATCAACACACATACAGCACAGACCTCAGTGCAGTAGTTTAAAAAAAAAAAAAAAGTATATTCATTTGTTGATTATATACTGAAAAGAACTGAGCGAACATACTCTGCCGAGCTTGATGCTCGTTCGAGTATTAGAGTACTCGATGGTGCTTGTTACTCGAACGAGCATCAAATCGTGTTCGACCCCGTCCCAGCTTTTGGCTCCTCCCCACTGTGACGTGCCTGTTTTGGCCCCTCCCCGCTGCGACGCAGCGCACGTCATTGGCAATTTTTTTCTCTTGCAGGAAGGGGAGAGAGAGAGAGAAAGAGAGAAAACACAAACCAAGAAAAAAAAAATCTTGGGACCCGGCGTCCCACATACAGAAATGCTCGAGTCTCCCATTGTAGTCAATGGGGTTCGTTACTCGAGTAGAGCTCTCGAATTTTACGAAAAGCTCGACTCGAATAACGCAGACCCGAGCATTTGGGTGCTCACTCATCTTTAATACCAAACCATTCCTTGCATTTTGGATTCTCCCAGACACTCTCTCAGGTGTGGAAACTTCAAGTCTCCAAAATGTCCCCTCTGTTTGGCTTGCGGAGACTAGAGGTGTGACCTTGGGTCCAGCTGTTCACACTAGGTGAGTCCCTTTTCAACTTTTTTGAATACTTAGTATACAAATTAATACTTTGTATACTTTGATACCAGGGCTGCGTTGATTTAGATTTTCTGCAATTGGATATTTTTAATAAGAAGATATGAATTAAAAGGTCAGTAGTAGAGATGAGCGAACGTACTTGTCCGAGCTTGATACTCGTTCGAGTATTAGCGTGTTCGAGATGCTCGTTACTCGTAACGAGTACCACGCGATGTTCGGGTTACTTTCACTTTCATCTCTGAGACGTTAGCGCACTTTTCTGGCCAATTGAAAGACAGGGAAGGCATTACAACTTCCCCCTGCGACGTTCAAGCCCTATACCACCCCCCTGCAGTGAGTGGCTGGCGAGATGAGGTGTCACCCGAGTATAAAAATCGGCCCCTCCCGCGGCTCGCCACAGATGGTTTCTGACATAGCTCAGGGACAGTGCTATAGTGTTGGAGCTGCTGTAGGGAGAGTGTTAGGAGTTATTGTAGGCTTCAAGAACCCCAACTGTCCTTCTTAGGGCCACATCTAACCGTGTGCAGTACTGTGGAGGCTGCTTTTAGCAGTGTTGCACATTTTTTTTTTTTTGGTATATCGGCCGTGCAGAGCATTGCGCCCTGCAGTAATACTCCAGGGACAGAAGTGCTTAGGCAGGGAGAGCGTTAGGAGTATTTTAGGCTTCAAGAACCCCAACGGTCCTTCTTAGGGCCACATCTAACCGTGTGCAGTAGTGTGGAGGCTGCTTTTTGCAGTGTTGCACTTTTTTTTTTTTTTGGTATTGGCCGTGCAGAGCATTGCGCCCTGCAGTAATACTCCAGGGACAGAAGTGCGTAGGCAGGGACAGAAGACATATTAATATTATTGATTAAATATATAGGCAGTGGGCCTTTGCTAAAAAAATTTGGGCAAAAAATCTATTTGGCCTGCCTGTCACTGTGTTCAGTGTTCTGGGTCTGTGTGTGCTGGGTGTAGTAGTTCTACAAAATCATACGCAGCCAGCTAAGTGTTACAGCAGGCTTGCACCAAATTATTTCCTGGCTCTGTCTGGGCTGTGAAATCACTGCTGTATTGCAGTCCACAGTGCAACACTCTGCAGTTCTGTGACATACTCCAGGGACAGAAGTGTGGAGGCAGGGACAGAAGACATATTCATTGAATATAGGCAGTGGGCCTTTTCTAAAAAATATTGGGCAAAAAATCTATTTGGCCTGCCTGTGACTGTGCTCAGTGTTCTGGGTCTGTGTGTGCTGGGTGTAGTAGTTCTACAAAATCATACGCAGCCAGTTAAGTGTTACAGCAGGCTTGCGCCAAATTATTTCCTGGCTCTGTCTGGGCTCTGAAATCACCGCTGTGTTGCAGTTGACAGTGCAACACTCTGCAGTTCTGTGACATACTCCAGGGACAGAAGTGCGTAGGCAGGGACACAAGACATATTATTGATTGAATATAGGCAGTGGGCCTTTGCAAAAAAATTTGTGGGAAAAAATCTATTTGGCCCGCCTGTCACTGTGCTCAGTGTTCTGGGTCTGTATGTGCTGGGTGTAGTAGTTCTACAAAATCATACGCAGCCAGCTAAGTGTTACAGCAGGCTTGCGCCAAATTATTTCCTGGCTCTGTCTGGGCTCTGAAATCACCGCTGTGTTGCAGTTGACAGTGCAACACTCTACAGTTCTGTGACATACTCCAGGGACAGAAGTGCGTAGGCAGGGACACAAGACATATTAATATTATTGATTGAATATAGGCAGTGGGCCTTTGCTAAAAAAATTTGGGCAAAAAATCTATTTGGCCTGCCTGTCACTGTGCTCAGTGTTCTGGGTCTGTGTGTGCTGGGTGTAGTAGTTCTACAAAATCATACGCAGCCTGCTAAGTGTTACAGCAGGCTTGCGCCAAATTATTTCCTGGCGTTCCGTAAACGAAGTCAGCCTCCAACCACAGGCCAATAAGCGGCACATTTAATTACAGCGTTCTGTTTCTGCACTACTGGTAATACACCATGCTGAGGGGTAGGGGTAGGCCTAGAGGACGTGGACGCGGGCGAGGACGCGGAGGCCAAAGTCAGGGTGTGGGCACAGGCCGAGCCAGTGCGGTGGCCAGGGGTAGAGGCAGGGCCAGACCGAATAATCCACCAACTGTTTCCCAAAGCGCCCCCTCGCGCCATGCCACCCTGCAGAGGTCAAGGTGCTCTACGGTGTGGCAGTTTTTCACAGAGACGCCTGACGACCGACGAACAGTGGTGTGCAACCTTTGTCGCGCCAAGATCAGCTGGGGAGGCACCACCACCAGCATGCGCAGACATATGATGGCCAAGCACCCCACAAGGTGGGACGATGCCCGTTCACCGCCTCCGGTTTGCACCACTGCCTCTCCCCCTGTGCCCCAACCTGCCACTGAGATCCAACCCCCCTCTGAGGACACAGGCACTACCGTCTCCTGGCCTGCACCCACACCCTCACCTCCGCTGTCCTCGGCCCCATCCAGCAATGTCTCTCAGCGCAGCGTCCAGACGTCGCTAGCGCCACTGTTTGAGCGCAAGCGCAAGTACGCCGCCACGCACCCGCACGCTCAAGCGTTAAACGTGCACATTGCCAAATTGATCAGCCTGGAGATGCTGCCGTATAGGCTTGCGGAAACGGAGGCTTTCAAAAGCATGATGGCGGCGGCGGCCCCGCGCTACTCGGTTCCCAGTCGCCACTACTTTTCCCGATGTGCCGTCCCAGGCCTGCACGACCACGTCTCCCGCAACATTGTACGCGCCCTCACCAACGCGGTTACTGCCAAGGTCCACTTAACAACAGACACGTGGACAAGCACAGGCGGGCAGGGCCACTATATCTCCCTGACGGCACATTGGGTGAATTTAGTGGAGGCTGGGACAGAGTCAGAGCCTGGGACCGCTCACGTCCTACCCACCCCCCGAATTGCGTGCCCCAGGTCGGTGGTGGTATCTGCGGCGGTGTATGCTTCCTCCACTAAACCACCCTCCTCCTCCTACGCAACCTCTGTCTCGCAATCAAGATGTGTCAGCAGCAGCACATCACCAGCAGTCGGTGTCACGCGGCGTGGCAGCACAGCGGTGGGCAAGTGTCAGCAGGCCGTGCTGAAACTACTCAGCTTAGGAGAGAAGAGGCACACGGCCCATGAACTGTTGCAGAGTCTGACAGAGCAGACCGACCGCTGGCTTGCGCCGCTGAGCCTGCAACCGGGCATGGTCGTGTGTGACAACGGCCGTAACCTGGTGGCGGCTCTGCAGCTCGGCAGCCTCACGCACATGCCATTCCTGGCCCATGTCTTTAATTTGGTGGTTCAGCGCTTTCTGAAAAGCTACCCACACTTGTCATACCTGCTCGGAAAGGTGCGCCAGCTCTGCGCACATTTCCGCAAGTCCCACACGGACGCTGCCACCCTGCGGACACTGCAACATCGGTTTAATCTGCCAGTGCACCGATTGCTGTGCGACGTGCCCCCACGGTGGAACTCTACGCTCCACATGTTGGCCAGGCTCTATGAGCAGCGTAGAGCTATTGCGGAATACCAACTCCAACATGGGCGGCGTAGTGGGAGTCAGCCTCCTCAATTATTTACAGAAGAGTGGGCCTGGTTGGCAGCCATCTGCCAGGTCCTTGGAAACTTTGAGGAGTCTACCCAGATGCTGAGCGGGGATGCTGCAATCATTAGCGTCACCATTCCTCTGCTATGCCTCTTGAGAAGTTCCCTGCAAAGCATAAAGGCAGACGCTTTGGAATCGGAAACGGAGGCGGGGGAAGACAGTATGTCGCTGGATAGTCAGAGCAACCTCATGTCTATATCTCAGCGTGTTGAGGAGGAGGGGGAGGAGCATGAGGAGGAGGGGGAAGAAACAGCTTGGCCCACTGCTGAGGGGACAGATGCTGCTTGCCTGTCATCCTTTCAGCGTGTATGGCCAGAGGAGGGGGAGGAGCATGAGGAGGAGGGGGAAGAGACAGCTTGGCCCACTGCTGAGGGTACAGATGCAGCTTGCCTGTCATCCTTTCAGCGTGTATGGCCTGAGGAGGAGGAGGAGGAGGAGGAGGATCCTGAAAGTGATCTTCCGAGTGAGGACAGCCATGTGTTGCGTACAAGTACATGGCTGACTTCATGTTAGGATGCCTTTCTCGTGACCCTCGCGTTACACGCATTCTGGCCACTACGGATTACTGGGTGTACACACTGCTCGACCCACGGTATAAGGAGAGCCTTTCCACTCTCATTCCCGAAGAGGAAAGGGGTTTGAGAATGATGCTATACCACAGGGCGCTGGTGGACAAACTGATGGTAAACTTCCCATCCGACAGCGCTAGTGGCCGAAAGGCGCATTTCCGTGGCCCAGATAGCAGGGGAGGCGCAGAGATCAAGCAGCATGTACAGCGCAGGCAGGGGAACATTATCCAAGGCCTTTGCCAGCTTTATGGCTCCCCAGCAAGACTGTGTCACCGGTCCCCAGTCAAGGCTGAGTTGGCGGGAGCACTGTAAAAGGATGGTGAGGGAGTACGTAGCCGATCGCACGACCATCCTCGGTGACGCCTCTGCCCCTACAACTACTGGGTGTCGAAGCTGGACACGTGGCCTGAACTCACGCTGTATGCCCTGGAGGTGCTTGCTTGTCCTGCGGCTAGCGTCTTGTCAGAGAGTGTGTTTAGTGTGGCTGGGGGAATCATCACGGATAAGCGTACCCACCTGTCAACCGACAGTGCCGACAGGCTTACACTCATCAAGATGAACAAAGCCTGGATTTCCCCAGACTTCTCTTCTCCACCAGCGGACAGCAGCGATACCTAAGCAATACGTAGGCTGCACCCGCAGATGGAAGCATTGTTCTCTATCACCATCAAAAACGGGGACATTTCTGCTTCATCTATCTGTGTATAATATTCCTCCTCCTCCGCCTGCTCCTCCTCCTGAAACCTCACATAATCACGCCGAACGGGCAATTTTTCTTAGGCCCACAAGGCTCAGTTTTTCTAAACAATTTTTATACGTTTCAATGCTCATTAAAGCGTTGAAACTTTCACCTCAACCAATTTTTATTTTTACTGGGCTGCCTCCAGGCCTAGTTACCAATTAAGCCACATTAACCAAAGCGATTAATGGGTTTCACCTGCCCTCTTGGTTGGGCATGGGCAATTTTTCTCAGGTACATTAGTACTGTTGGTACACCAATTTTTGGGGGCCCTCGCCTACAGTGTAATCCAATTAATTTTTTGCCCACCTGCATTACAGCTGACGTAACATCAGCTGTGCTGGGCACTGCAATGGGATATATTTATGTACCGCCAGTGGGTTCCAGGGAGCCACCCATGCTGTGGGTCCACAGGGAGTTGTAACTGCATGTGTCCACTTCTAAAGAACCCCGGTCTGACTGGGGCATGCAATGTGGGCCGAAGCCCACCTGCATTAAACATGACATTATTACCTCAGCTGTGATGGGCAATGCAATGGGATATATTAATGTACCGCCGGTGGCTTCCTGGCACCCACCCATGCTGTGGGTCCACACGGAGTTGTAACTGCATGTGTCCACTTCTAAAGAACCCCAGTCTGACTGGGGCATGCAGTGTGGGCCGAAGCCCACCTGCATTAAGCACGACATTACATCAGCTGTGTTGGGCACTGCAATGGGATATATTTATGTACCGCCGGTGGGTTCCAGGGAGCCAACCATGCTGTGGGTCCACAGGGAGTTGTAACTGCATGTGTCCACTACTAAAGAACCCCGGTCTGACTGGGGCATGGAGTGTGGGCCGAAGCCCACCTGCATTAAACATGACATTATTACCTCAGCTGTGATGGGCAATGCAATGGGATATATTTATGTACAGCCGGTGGGTTCCAGGGAGCCACCCATGCTGTGGGTGCACACGGAATTCCCATTGCGAAGTTGTACCTGCCTGTGACTATTTATAAAAAAAACGCGGTATGACTGGGGCATGCAGACACCTTGACAGAATGAATAGTGTGTGGCACATAGGTTCCCCATTGCTATGCCCACGTGTGCAGCTCCAGATGGAGGTGGCACAGGATTATATTTCTCATTGCTTCTGTACAGCATTGTGGACTATCACCCCGCCCCTTTTAAAGAGGATTCGCTGCCTAGCCGTGCCAACCCTCTGCAGTGTGTGCCTGCTTTTCCTCTGGCAGACGCACTTATAAATAGACATGAGGGTGGTGTGGCATGAGGGCAGCTGAAGGCTGGGCAGGGACAGTTTGGTGTGCGCTGTGGACACTGGGTCGTGGGGGGGGGGGGGGGTTGGGCAGCATGTAACCCAGGAGAAGTGGCAGCGGAGTGTCATGCAGGCAGTGATTGTGCTTTGTTGGAGGTAGTGTGGTGCTTAGCAAAGGTATGCATTGCTAATGAGGGCTTTTCAGAAGTAAAAGTTGTTGGGAGGGGGGGGGCACTCTTGCCGCTATTGTGGCTTAATAGTGGGACCTGTGAACTTGAGATGCAGCCCAACATGTAGCCCCTCGCCTGCCCTATCTGTTGCTGTGTCGTTCCCATCACTTTCTTGAATTGCCCAGATTTTCACAAATGGAAACCTTAGCGAGCATCGGCGATATACAAAAATGCTCGGGTCGCCCATTGACTTCAATGGGGTTCGTTATTCGAAACGAACCCTCGAGCATCGCGAAAAGTTTGTCTCGAGTAACGAGCACCCGAGCATTTTGGTGCTCGCTCATCTCTAGTCAGTAGACATTTTCTTTATGACATGAACATCCTTTTCTGACTAATATAAAATACTTTCTAGAGACTTATAATACCTTTCCCATGACTATCTTTGAAATGCAGCTGAATATTCTTCCCCCTCACATGTGATCCTGTAATTCTGGCAGATGTATGTTACTTTTATTACCTATAAATTACTTAAATCTGTCAGTGTCAGTCTCAGTAATATCTGCACATCTCTGCAACAGCTGGATCAGGTAGGAATGCTTGCCAGATTTTCGTAGAGTGATCAGAGGGAGCTTTGGTGCGTGCATCTTTTATGTCCTACTTTATTTAGGATTATTTGCTACTAATTTTTATTTCATTTGTCAGTATCTTACTAGATTTGAATTTTACATATGGAGATGAAATCACAGATAGAGAGTGAGGGGGATAAATAACTTACACCTTCAAAATTTACCTAAGGAGTAAAAGAAGGAGGTCCTATAAATCTGGCCCCATGCCATCACATTGAATAGACCTTTGGGCCCTAACATTCACATAGCAGTAGCCAGTGTCCACTTTTGTCATTGGCCCCATATTAGCATTGTAGGCTGCCTCAATGGAATGCATGCTCTTTTTCAGGAATGATGGCTTTGTTAAAGGCAGTCCTACTGCTGCATATGTCTACTAAGGCGAGTACCATCTATAGGATGGATACATTAAGGCTTCTTATTACTGAATGACAAAGCAGATTAACAAAGGACCAAGTAATGCAGAGCTTCATTGCAGTCTACAAACAATGATTACATATCATACATTAATGTGAACCTGTCACCAGGATCATACTGACTGAACCACAGGCAACATAAGCCTGGGACAGATATGTTCATTCGGCCAAGGTATGTTTAATTCTGAAATACTGCTGCTTTTCAGAAAAAAATATACTTTGAAGTTTGACTTGGAGCTCAGCTCTTGGAGCTTTCAAGTCCAAGGGCCAGGCCACTTGGGGCTTCCACAGCCCGCAGCATCAAGACTGACAGCTCCTCTCCATGCTTGTGTATAGGGAAAGGGTTATTGTGATGCCGGTGAAGAGAGGCCGGAATGGCTCGCCCCTCCAACTTGAGAGCTCTGAGAGTTGAGCTCTGAGTCAAACTTCTAAGTATGTTTTTTCTAAAATGTAACAGAGTTACACAATAAAACATACATAGACCAAATGGGCATATCTGTCTTAGGTATATGCTGCCCGTGATTCTGGCAGCATGAACCTGGTGACAGGTTCACTTAAAGTGTATGAAGAAAGTTTGGTTTTATATGCAGCCATGTGGCATTGTGGTGGTACACTACACTAAAGCACTCTAGCATGGGTGAGCCTATAGGGCCCTTTCAGATAAGTGGTTAAAAGGGATATATGAGCATCACAAGCTATCCCCTATCCTGTAACTTGCTGATCGATGTAGGTCTCACTGCTGTGACTTCCGCCTATGTGGGGAAAGTGGGACCAGTGCATGCAGAGCATAAATATGGGGCCATATCATGATGTCATCAACCTATCAGACCAAGACGTAATTATTGTCCACCATATATCACCAAAACATGGTGAACACAAGATAAGGCAAATAACGGTAACAGAAATACAACAATGGCAACATTATCCCTAACCAACTTTGGAGTAGCAGAACATGCCTAGAAGCAGAATGATCACCACAATAGGCACAGCCCCATGTTAAAAACCTAGGGGGCCTATTTTGTCCATATTAGGAGTAAAGGGAGATGTTAAATGCAGATGAAAAGAGCATCACATATAACATAGTATTTGGTAGAAGTGAAAAAGCCCCACACAGAATAAATAACCACAGGTACTTAGCTGTCAGGGGTCTACAACCTCACGAAACACCCCAGGCAGGACAATAACCGGCGCCCATGTAGAGTCAGGTCTGGAATAACTTCCATCATGGCTAATTGGACGGCTTGGGAAAACACCTCCCCATTGGCCAATCAGTCCATACATCATAGGAGATATAATAGCAGGGTTGTGAAAAGGGCACATTATACACTGAGCCCACTGAGGGATTTCCGACAGATGACACCTCAGGGGCCTTCTGAAGTGACAGCAAAAAGTCAGCACAAATGTCCATCGTTAGTAAATTCATGTGAGTCTTCCACACAGAGAAGTGCAGTCCATGGACAGCTTGTATGCCATTGTTTAATATATTCACTCCAGGTCATGAATTACAAGAAAGGATAAAAAAAAAACTACAATTAGTTTGGAGTGAAAGCACTTATCAGCACCCCATGAGGGAAGACAGGGCGCATGCACTGAAGGTGTGGTCGCTTGGACATTGTGACTTCACTCCAGCTCCACTTCTTGAATGTGGCCGGTACACTGATACAGTCACTTTAATTTTTGTGTATATCTTAGAAGATGAAGTATAGGAGTTAAGGGGGTTCTCTTATCAGAAAACCAAAATTCTTTACTCACCTATTCCTCCCCCATCAGTCTTCCTACCGCATCTTCTCCTCACTGATCCTTTCCCGTCTACTGCAGTCCCCCTTCCTGGTCACCTCACTGCGAGCCAGTCGGATCCTCTTCTTCCGGTGACGAAGAATGCAGTCTCCTTCCTGCCAGGCAATGTACCCAGTCACTAGTGACGTAGCGTTCACAGCCTAGCAGGGAGTTCCGATCTATTGCAGAGACTGCCCATGTGCTGTCTCCGCAATTGATCGGCATTCCTTCCAAGGCAATGAACATTATGTCACAAGTGACGTAACCTACACTGACCCGCAGGAATAAGAATGCTGAGAATGGACGCTTCATAACAAGAAGAAGAGGATCTGGAAAGGTGTAGGTGAGGTGACCCCGAGGGACTGGAGAAGATCAGTGAGGAGAAGATTCCCGGGGAGGAATAGGTAGTAGTTAAGTATTGATATTTTTTTCTTTACATGACAAATCCCCTTTAATATATTACGATTGGTCACCACATTTTCTGAGTAGTAGTTTCAACAAATGAAATAATGTAACAAGTGGTGATTACTTAAATAGACCTTGGTAACATTTGACGTAATCCCCCCCTTCAATATTCTCATGTTTCATTTTGAGAAATACCTTCTATAAACTGATAATGGACACATAATTCTCTTTCTGTTCGCTCTATTGGATACCACAGTGTGCGCTGAGTCTCCTATTTTTAGACCGGCATTAACAATGCTTTCACGGATACATCTTAACTATGAAGCATGAAGGATCTGCCAGTCAATCTGCTTAAAGGTGATAGAGATTAACATTGCATTAAACCGGGAAGCTTCTCTAACTGGCAAAAGGTGGTGAGTATGGAAAAATTAGCAAATGAGAAAGGGGAAAGAAGCTCAGTTGGAACAAAGGTGGTAATTATTCTGCGAGAAATGATTAATTGGGACGTGAATTTAAGAACGTGAAATAAATGATTTCCTTTATTTTTTTTTTATTTAACTCTTAGAACCCTGCAACTTGTATTACTACAATTCAGGTGTAGACTCACAGCTATTATCTCTATCGGTCATTAAGTTTCTTTAAAAAGAGCTAAACATGCACTTAATGTTAGAGATAGCAAAATCGCAGTACTCAACCGTATTCCCCTCTTCTCACACTAAGTTATAACACTTTGATGACTTTTCTTTAACTAAACTGGGTCATCCTGCTCTTCACCTGCTCATGCATATTAGACAACTGCCAGCTAAAAGTTGTTAATCTGACACTTATCAGTTTCCAATCCTCCCATAAACCAAGCCAAATGCTACGCTAGGCTTATGAAAACGGTGGGCTCTGCCAACAAAACTCTATTATGTATAGACAGCTTTCATCCAAGAGACCCGTAGATGACACAGGGGCTACAAGGACAAAGAAGTAGTCACAGAACAGTTTTCGTCCAACCACATAAACAATGTAAAAAATAGTTTTATTAGTGTAAGGCCGCCTTCACACAGGCATATTTGCAGGTATGTGCGCACACAAAATTTGCGCATGCAATACACAGTGAATAGATCCCACATGTGCGTTTTTTTTCCTGCGCATTTCGGTCGGCGAAAAAAACACATCGAACTCTATTTTTCTGCGCACCAAAGGTCCTCATAGAAGCCAATGGCGGGCACGGAAATGTACACGGACTACGTTAGGAAATGTGTGATACTCTGCATAATTCTGCTGGACAAAGCACAAAAGGAACTCATTTCCCTAATTAGCCATTCCAATCAGTGAGTTTTTGTTTGCCACACACAAATTAACATGCCTTGCAGGTGGAAAAGTACAGCAAAATACACCTATGTGTGAGCAAAAAAAGCATTGCTCATTCTGCAAATACGTAGTGCTCATATGTGTGCAAATATGCATATGCTCCTGTGAAGGAGGCCTAATGGATCCTTTACACACAAAGGTGATCACTCAAAAGATGGCTTTTGAGAGATCATTTTGCATAAACTGCTAATTGGTACTAATGTCAATTAGCACTTTATCTTAATTTCCATGTAAATGAGTCCCCAGCAGCTGTTTGCAAATCCCAGCATGTGGTCTAGACTTTGCACTCAGCTGCATTGTCTTTGCAGGGGTTTCTGTGGGCTGTCAGCTGAATACAATATAATCAGCTGCTCCTGTGAAGAACACAGCTCGTGGTCCCTGCTATCTCTCTCCAGCTGAATTATGGATTTTATGCTACCCTGAAAATCATCGTTCAGCTGAAGAGTGAAAGATGGGAGCGTTTACACACAACAAATATCGCTTAAAAGGCATTGTTTGAACAAATTTTGAGCGATAATAGTTGTGCATAAAAGGGGCTTTATCGCTCTTTAACCCCTTAAGGATATGGCCTATTTTGGCCCAAAGAATGCAACAATTTTGGGGGACAGTTTCATCTCCATTTTCCAAATGCCAAAACTTTTTTATTTTTGCATCAACATGGCCGTATGGGGGCTTGTTTTTTGTGTGGTGAACTGTGATTTTAATTGGTACCATTGTTGGGTGCATATAATGTATTGTAAATTTTTTTAGAGACAGGGAGAGAAAACATATAAATTCTGCCACTGTTTTTTTACAGTGTAGGGGCTTAAACACACAACCGTGATTGTGTCTGTGAAAATCATGGTCACAAAAAGAGATGAAACAAAATTATTGATTTCAAAGGTTTTGTTTTTACTGGCATAAGTCTTATGCGATAATATTACGCACGAGAAGAGATAGGACTTGCCCCATCTTTCTCACATATGTTTTATATGTGCAAAAATAGATTGGTCCTGCCCTATCTTTTTTTTTTTTCCTTTTGCTGCGAGCAATAGCGCAAAATTTAAATGGTAAAAAAAAGACCTTTTTGCTGGTTCATGCACAAATACGCTTCATAGCGGCGAGCTTGCACATGTGCCCTTGTGTCTAAGCCCTTAATCATATGATAATGCATAATGTAAACCCTTTATATGCTGCGATGTACATTGATTGCGGCATGTTAATAGCAGGCATCACTATTCTCCTCGATCCCAGCTGTTGCAGCTGGAGAGTCGCCATCAGTCACAGCCAGCTCCCAATGCAGGATGACGTGTGCTCACTTCTGAGTCATCCATAGTATGTAAGTTTACGTCCTGTTGCATTAAGTTCCCCCCACCCGGGACATAAACTTACTTCCTGTGGTATTAAGTGGTTATGGTGATCTGTCCTATCGTTTTTTTGTAATCAAACCAGAAATAGATTCCAGCCTACGACAGATGGAAGGTTTTCCAAGCTTTCTTTTATAGACTGGGAATGATGTTAATGGTTGAAATTTGACAAAAAAAGTGTTACAGCTACAGTCATAAGAAAAAGTAAGTACATCTTTTTGAATTCTAAGGTTTTACATATCAGAACAAGAGTAAAAAAAAAATTGGTCCTTAGAAGGTTTTTAAATTTACCTTCAGACGAACAATCACACCGTGTCATTACGTATTTAATAAAACTTAGGCCAAAATGCAGAAGCAGTGTGTGAAAAATTAAGTACATCCCATGAATCAATAGCTTGTAGAACAAACTTTAGCTGCAGTAACTTGAAATAATTATTTTCTATTTGACTTTATCTGCATCTCACATCATTCTGGAGGAATTTTGGCCCACTCTTCTTTACAACATTGCTTCATTTCATTGAGGTTTGTGGGCATCTGCCTATGCTCAGCTCTCTTAAGGTCCCACCACAGCATTTTAATTGGGTTGCCGTCTGGACTTTGAGTGGGCCGCAGCACCTTGATAATTTTCTTTTTCAGTCATTCTGATGTAGATGTTGCTGTGCTTGGGATCATTGCCCGATTGAATGACCCAGTTTTGGTGTAAGGGTGGTCAACATTGTAGGATAATGGGTTGGACATATGTCTTTCTTCAGCCTTACATACTGTGTTACTATGTTGCTGAGATATGTAATTTTTTGAAGTTCTTAACATATGAAAAGTGTGCATGTTGAGAGGGGGGAAGGGGGGGAGGGGTCATGATACTTACTATTATAAGTTCGAGGAGCCAGAATCAATGGGTGAAAATACTTTGGATTGAATACAATGACCACTACGTGTAGGTGCACATATACCAGCTAGCCCTTGCCAGATACAATTTAGGATATTTTTTAGTGCAACAGTCTGGAATACATAACCAGATAGAAAAATACAGAATGTTGTTTACTTTCTGGTCAGGGAGACATCCCTCAAAACTGATGTGCTGGATGCCATGAGTTATGCCATGTTCTAGTTCTAGTATCAGTTCACTATGATGCTTCACTAATATGTCAGAAGGGAAAAAGAAAACTGATGGCCAGATATATGGGACGGGTTCAAGGATGGTTGAACATTGGCAAATGCAGCCATACACATTTTAGTCTATATTCACCAATACAGCCATTCAAACTGGCCATACATGTTCCAAGGCACTGCATGATGGATGAATTATCCTTCTGGGGCTGTTCTTTCAAAAAAAGATTGTTCAGAAATTAAACATCTTTCGTCATTCAGATAAAAATTTTTAAACTTGGCTGACTTCTTTCCAGATGATGACAGTCTATAATCTGTCCTTTAACATTATTGTTTTCTGCTAAATTGTCTTGGGTGAAATCATCCAAGCTCATCAACTTTAGGGCTTATTCAGACGTGTATCTATTGGCTGGGTTTTCACGCCCGGGCGATATATGCTGTCCCTCCCACTCACTGGCTCTCTGCTTCTCTCCTATCCTCCGAGCAGTTTGCAATGGGAGTGGGTGGGGGCAAAACAAAGCCTCTGCCCCCCTCCCGCCCCTTGACCATAGCCAGCAATTGGAGTGGGCGGGACAGAGCAGAGCTTAGCTCCGCCCCCATCCCAACCCCTCCCTGCGAACGCAGGAGTGGAGAAGAGAGGCAGAGAGTCAGTGAGTGGGAGGGAAGGGGGGACTACTTAGATGGAAGCGTATATCGGCCGGCCGTCATATATACGCTCGTGGGAATAAGCCCTTAGTCTGAAATACATGGGCACGCTTAGACTTTTGATTCTGGTTTTGTGAAAATGTAGATGATTTTTCAGTTTTGTACTGGATTATCAAAATTTCCAGATTCCTAGAAAATGGATTAAAGAGATAGCAATGTGTTTTTTCTTGGTATCAGTAATACAATGCTCAGTTCTAGAAACTGAACACAGTCTTAGAGACAAATGACATTCTCCTACATTTTCTGGAAACATGTATTTTCTTTCGAAACACTAGCATTTAATGAGTTACTATTAACTACTATATAAAATGACAGGCATACATTCAGAGGAAAAATCCTGCAGCGCTGCACACGTCCAGAAAAAGATTGAGATATCTCTCACACTACTCTTCTTAACAACATTTATGGATGGTTGCTTTAATGATGCCTGTGGGACACCATTAGTAAAGTTGATGATTTTTCCATCACATAATTCTTCCCTCATTAGTATAAACCAGTGTTTAACATTTGATGTGTTATTGACAAACATGTCTGATATCATTCACACATGGCAAACAATCAAGATAAAGGAGAAGAAATCCTCTGCGTAGAAATTGATATGGTACAATCTATATACCATGAATATGTACTGGAATATAACTTGTTTCTTTAAGGGTTTGTTCACACATCAGTATGTTTCATCAGCATTTTGTGAGCCAAAACGAGGAGTGGAACGTACAGAGAGAAAGAATAACGGAACGATTTGTATTTCTTCCGTATTTTGGACCCGCTCCTGGTTTACTCCCTTCCTTTTTTGGAGCTGCCATAGAAGTCTATGGCAGCTTTCTGTTTAACATGGACAAAGATAGGGCAGATCCTATCTTTTCGTATATACAACGCGTTTTTAGACTCGACCGTATATGCACAACCATCTGAGGCATTGGATTCCAATGTATTTGTTTACATGGGCAATTATACGGCAAGTAAAAAAGCCAACCCCCTGAAAAGAGAACATATGCGACCGAAATACGCGCTAACGCATATACGGTGGCCAAAAAGATAGTTCTGAAAGTATAAACAGGCAAAAATACGCTAACTAGTTGTGGCCGTGACCGCCGGAAAACATCCTTTCCGGCGATTATACGCCGGGGATGTGTGAACGTAAATATGCCTACACTCATGTGAATAAGCCCTTAAATGGCTGTAGCTTCAGTTATAATAAGGCTACCAACATGCTTTTGTTGTCATTTTAAAGCTAAGATTTGTGAAATTGCTGTTTGAAGTGGGGTCGGGAATACTGAAATGCAACTGTCACTGTGTTCAGTGGATGTGCATAGCAGAGAGGGAGGAGGGACAAGCCAGCAGCAGATAAGATTTGTGATTCTCTTGTGGGACCTTTCATACAGGACAGAATATTCTGAAACAGCTGACATGCTAACGTGCAGATTTTGGTGCACAATTGAAAATTGCAGAATCCTGCCAGCAATCCTGTATCAAAATCTGCAGTTACCAGTGCAGGTTTTGCTGCAGAATTTAGGAATGGCATATTACGCAACCTGGTTGCTCAATATACCATTCAGTGTGAAAGGTACCTTTTAGAGATGAGCGAACCTACTCGGACACGCCCCTTTTTCACCCGAGCGCCGCGATTTTCGTGTACTTCCGTACTTGGGTGAAAAGATTCAGGGGGCGCCGTGGGTGAGTGGGGGTTGCAGCGGGGAGTGGGGGGGGGAGAGGGAGAGAGCTCCCCCCTGTTCCCCGCTGCTACCCCCGCTTTGCCTCGGAAGTACTCGAAAATCGCGGTGCTCGATCGAGTAATTACTCAAAACGATTATATTCGCTCATCTCTAGTACCTTTGTCTCCACCTGTCCCCTGAATTTGTATTCACGTTATCACCCCATATAAATTAGAGACCATACTTGCTCTCTGATTGTCACATATGGGGGTCTTTTTTTCAGAAAAGGAGTGAAATGATGAGGACCTGCTCATTTAATTTTCTCTACACTGTTTAACCGTTTTTTCTTCTTACACAAGGCTTTAAATATTGAAAAAATAAAAAAGAACAAAAAAAAACAAAAACACATAATTGGTATCACCATATCCATAGCAACCCATACTATAAAATATTACATTATTTATCCAGAACAGTAAATTACATAGAAAAAAAACCTAAAAAATGAGATGCCAAAATAGCCAGGTCTCTGTTCATCTCCATTTGTCATAATCATAATGACCTCTAAAATAAAGTTAACCACATGGACACTTATACCACATTGGAAACATATGAATAAATCCCAAATAACAATGGCAAAAGACCTTTTTCCATAACACCCCAGCAACAAAAAAAAATTGCAATAAAAGTTTTTTAATGCATTATATGTACCGAAGATTGGTTCCTATAAAAAAAAACTAGAATTTGTCCTGAAAAATACAAGTTCTCAAACAACTACGCTGCCAAAAAATATATAAAAAGTTATGACCACTGGGACACAAAAGGTGATACGATTTACTGGCTCTTAAGGCTAAAATTAGTTATATAACCAAGGGGTTAAAAATGCACTTAGGTGGTTAAGTTCTACATCAAATAGTTTTGTATGAGACATAAATTAAAAATATCCAATTAAAAAAGAGCGACATTTTTGAGAGAGTTTTTCCAATGTTAACGTGAAAAAGGGTTAATAATTAGAGATGAGAGCGAACGTGCTCGTTTAGAGCAATTACTAGATCGAGCATCCCTTTTTTCGAGTAACTGCCTAATGGGGTGAAAAAAATCGGGGGTTGCGGTGGGGAGTGGGGGGGAAGAGAGAGAGAGAGCTCCCCCTTTTCCCCTCTGCTATCCCCCGCTCCACCTCACCTCCCCCCAAATCTTTTCGCCCGAGTAGGCAAATACTCGAAAAAGCGATGCTCGATCAAGTAATTGTCCTAAACGAGCACGTTCACTCATCTCTATTAATAATAAATCTCCCAGACCAGCATTGATGCCACTCTCTCCCATTAAGCCGCCCACTCCCCCACCCACACATCCCAAATGTTGTCTGAGGTGAGAAAAGTCACGAAATTAGGATTTGTTACAATGTATCTTTTTTAGGACAGCAGAAAAGTTTGTGCTTTGATTGTGTTTAACTCATAGGGGATTGCTTTCACTGGAGCATTACAAGGAAACCCACCAGCTGTGTGAGGAGAACAAGGTCGCCTCAATTATCACTTATTGCAAGTGGAGATCTTAAAAATGCCCACACATTGATAAGACACTGTACACCTAAAGTTTAACTCCTTGTATAAAACTGAAACATTTTGTTGGTTATTTTCCACTCCAGCTTTAACTTTTCTTTCTCCATCACCACCAACAACTGATAACCCAATATTGGATTTCTTTGGGTAAATATTAAAGTATGTGGGTTTGTGCAGTAATGAATTCCGGAGTCACTGTAGATTTGTTCCAGTTTTCCAAGGACAATCTCAGTTTTGGCAGCTGGAATACACTTAGTCATTTTCAGCAATCCAAATAAACAGTTATTCCAGAATGCCCCATAGCTTGTAGACGCAGATGGGACACTGTTTACTGGCTGGTGAGAATCCCATTAAAAATAGTCATATTCATCATATGAATTCTGTATGTGTGTTTTTAGCTGACCTCTACAACTTTTAGAAGTTTAGATCTAGACTATCTAGGCTGGACTTATAGTACTGGACTAATTTAGAGTTCTCCCTGGTTCATGGATAGAGTCTAGCGAAGACTAAAACTGACCATATACTTCAGATAGCAGTCGCTGAACCAGCCATGCATTCCAGCCATCCTAAACACATGCATGCTCAACTACGTACCCATGTTTTTCTCAATAGGGAGAACCACTGCTGGATACATCTGGCAGCAACTTATCTCCCTCCTGAGCAAAAGATCCAGCATGTTGAAATATAACGAGCCCGACTCTTATTTTTCCCATTATCTGCCATTAGAGCAAAGACACCAACAGACACATTAGATGGTCAGCTGGACCCACCATAATTGTTAGGTTAGGCTGCCATTGGGATAATGTGTATAGCCTTCAGGTTGTATTCAGACTGCTGTAACACAGCTTTGACTGGCTCCAGGGGAAGATGTCCTGCATGCCAACTTATGCCAACAAGCACAAAGTTATTCCCATAGAAGGCTATGAGTGTCATTGGTTTCCATCTTGAAATCATGATGGGAGAGATGGACACATGTGAAGAAGGCCACAAAGAATGTAACTTTTTAACAGTACTATTTAGATTTCTATGCCATTCCAGTCTTTAAAAAGTGGTGCGACAGTCCAAGCTATAGTTTTTATTAGTCACATGTCCTTGGATAGATCAGGATTAATCAGAAATAACTAACTTGAATATTAAAGGGGTTGTCCCGCGGCAGCAAGTGGGTCTATACACTTCTGTATGGCCATATTAATGCACTTTGTAATGTACATTGTGCATTAATTATGAGCCATACAGAAGTTATAAGAAGTTTTTCACTTACCTGCTCCGTTGCTAGCGTCCTCGTTTCCATGGAGCCCGCCTAATTTTCGGCGTCTAATGGCCAAATTAGACGCGCTTGCGCAGTCCGGGTCTTCTTCTTTTCTCAATGGGGCCGCTCGTGCAGGATGCCGACTCCGTGTAGCTCCGCCCCGTCACGTGCCGATTCCAGCCAATCAGGAGGCTGGAATCGGCAATGGACCGCACAGAAGCCCTGTGGTCCACCGAGGGAGAAGATCCCGGCGGCCATCGGGGTTGTCTCGCGCCGAACGGGGGGGGGGGGGGCTTGAAAAAAAACAAAACCCGTTTCGGCGCGGGACAACCCCTTTAAGACTTTCTTTTAATAAACAACTCATTTACTTATATTTTTTCATCTTGGTAAGATATGCTTTTCAAAATGACAGAGTTAGCAGAAATAGGGCTCATTTCTATATGTCCAGCTGTCCATTCTGTTTTCCCTCCAATGAAGTAAAGACATGCCAGAGAAAAACTGTTGGCAGAACTAATACCATACTTTTCAATGGGATCGTTCACGGCATCGGGCATATCAGTTGTGATGCCAGATGAGTCCCTGAACTGGGCAGAAAAATAACGCTGCATTAAGCATTTTGCTATCTGACTATGGATGTTGGACTGGTGCACAAAAATGCCAATGGGTTGTGTTAGCTCCGACATAAAAAACTGGATTGACACAGTCACGGTATATAGTACTGTGCAAACATTTTAGGCAGGTGTGGAAAAAATCCTGCGAAAGAAGAATTTTTTTCAAAACTAGAAGGCATGTCACTCCAAATTTAGTCTGAAGCAAGATAACAACTGCAAACATACAGCCATTGTCATTAAGAACTATCTTCAGTGTGAAGAAGAGTAAGGAATCCTGGAAGTGATGCTATGGCCCCACAGAGTTCTGATCTTATCATCGATTCTGCCTGGGATTACATGAAGAGACAGAAGGATTTGAGCGAGCTACATCCACAGTAGATCTGTGGTTTGTTCTCCAACATATTTAGAAAAACCTATCTGCCGAGTTCCTTCAAAAACTGTGTGCAAGTGTACCTGGAAGAATTGATGATGTTTTGAAGACAAAGAGTAATTACACCAAATATTGATTTGATTTAGATTCCTCTTTTGTTCATTCACTTTGCAAATTGTTAATTGAGCAAAAATAAACTATTAGCACTTCTATTTTTGAAAGCCTTCCATGGTTTGCAGCATTTTCCCCCCACCTGCCTAAAACCTTTACACAATACAGTATGTGAACTCAGCCATAGTAGAATTTTTAATTTTATTTTAATGGTCCGGTATGTTATTAATAATAATACCAATAAATTATTGAATATGCCTAGTAATTGGTTCCATGCCCATGAAATCCTTGAAGCCCTATGTGCACGGCATACATTGACTGTGATTAGGTGGAAATTCATTTCCTAATACCTGCCATGTACAAGACAAAAAAGCTTGACAAACTGCACCCATCAAGGTGCATCCCTGCCATGACACACTCTGCCGAGATCATATAATCACCTTTTCACTGGTTCTCTCCAAGCAGTAATATGAGTCAGGAACGCAGCGCTCTCCTGAGTGCTGACGACGGTCCTGGTTGTGTGGGTCTCTCTCAGATGGGAGCAGCCTGTGTTTTGCAGTGCAGCCATGCATAAACAATATCATTTTCATAAATTAAATCCTCCCCTGCAGAAGGAACATCTGTGCCTGCCCTACTCTGAATAAAAGATGGTGGCATCCTGGATGCCCCTTCCCTGACTCACCACCACTTGGTGCTGTCGTTTTGCTTTAATACACATGACACCAACATGAATAAGTGGGCATCTTTATAATAATGTGTATTCTTATAGTCAGCATTACATGAAGTGCAGCTCTGGGTCTAGGGAAAAGGTTAACAGCCAATACAATAACTCTGCAATTATAAGGTGTCTCTAGAGAGGAAAATGCAGGAGGCAGGTGGAAGGGAACAGAACTTCTAGGGATCAGTTCTCTTATTTAGTTATTATGACTAGTGATATGAACTACTCAGAGGTTTTCAGGGTTAAATTTCACTTCTGCTAACCTTTGCTTCACTGTTACCAATTGAGAACCAGAAAATGATCAATATTTATCGTTAATATAAACTGTGTATAAAATCAGAGGTTACAGTAAATATAAGAATGATTACAGAAGTCAAGTGGAGATAAATAGTGTCTTTTGAATAACTAAAATAAGCAATAAACTACAAACAATGTAACAGAAAACACAAAATGGAAAGAAAAATGGAAAGAAAGTAAGAAAGAAAGAAAGAAAGAAAGAAAAAGTAAGAAAGCGCAAGCTAAAAAAGAAAAAAAGTTAAAAATAACTGAAGAAGTAAGAAAGAAAGAGCAAGCAATAAAGAAAAGAGCAAGGAAGAAGGCAAGAAAGTAAAAAGCAAGAAAAAACAAGAGAGAAAAAAAATCAAGAAAAAAGCTAAAAGGAAATACAGAAGTAAGCAAGCAAGAAAGAAGAATAGAAAAGACAAGAAAGAAAAAGAGAGCAAGTAAAAAGGCAAGCAATAAAAAAGCTAGAAATAAATGAATAAGCCAGCAAGAAAGAAGTGCAAATCATGGACTTGAAAGATCAAGCTCACATGGAAAAAAATGATGACTTCAATGATGGATAGAAGAGAGGGACATAATAATCCTGTAAGAATTCCAGGCAGTATAATAAAGGACCAGTAGACTGAAGTGTTGAATACTATTTTATATTGTATAATGGGTTTGCATGGATCTGTGCAGTACATCATTGTATACAGGGTAACAAACAGAAGAACAGGACAAATTAATTCCAAATTGAACCAGCAGTAAATACACTTTAGACAGCAATGATCGGAACTGTATCATTATAAACATCATGCGGCAGCTAATAGTCTAATTACAGATTTTAGAAATGGGATTGTATTCATTTCAAACAACTGCAATAAGTTACATCCATAGAAACTGTATTCCTTGGGACTCCATAGATCTGCATTAACTACGTGTCTAGAGAACACTGAATACTAATAGATTGAAGCTTCTGAATATGATAGTCAAGCAGCCTGTATCTGGATACATTAGATTTATATGTTACACTTGTGCGGTGCAATAAATGGTAACTTTATGACTACCAAGGTCTCAGGACTACTCTTCACCCTGTGTTCCATCTAACACTGGAGATTAAAGAGTTAAAGAGAACGGTTAGGTACTGTCAGTACTATTCAGAGCATGGCGCCCTGCAAACGTGATCTCCACATTTAACTCTTACATGTGCATTGTGTTAAAGGACCGACTGCATGTGATTCCTTCTTGGTAGCAAAAACTTTGTGTAGCTTTCATAACGGATCTGAGTGATAAAACTTCTAAGGCAACACAACTTTCTAAGCACTTTGCTGCTGGTTTAAATTAGTTATTTTTTTATTACTCTTTTATGTTTTTTTTTTCTATAAATTAGATATAATTCTACTTCCTTGTCTTATAAAAAAACCGATGGAGCTGCATGGTTTAAAATAGGAAAATCACATTATAAAAAGTCATTAAAAATTCTGTACAAAAATCACCACAAAATAATTCAGCAATGGGTTTACAACAGCTAGTAGTAAAAGGTTGGTTGAAAAATAGAATTCTATATATTTCTTTCAGTGGACCACTATCCGTTTAAAAATTGCATAGATCCTAATTATTGCTTTATGATTATTATTTTTTATGTTTTTTATTCAGGTTTTATCTGGATCCAGATAAAAGAACACAATATGGATATAGTTATGTGTAGCTCAGTTTTAGAAGGTAACTCTTAGGAGCTTTGGGTATATAATATATACATAATAATACAGCAGGTCAACAGGAATATCCAATCCTAAGGTTTACAGGCGTCATTTAACAGGGTGATGGAACATTTTGCACTTTCCAGCAATAGTACCCAGCGGGCTATAGTTTGTAAACAAAATATTACTATATACTTTTTACACCAGTGTCACTCATTTTGATCTCTCAAGGGTTAATCATGAAAGATGGCATTAAGCTGGGCACTCATTACTCTTTCATGGTGTGTTTGGCCATCATAAGACATAATGCTGTCTATAGGGATCTCACAACGTGGTCCAGCAGTGGAGAACAGAGCCCCATGGCTTTGAGCTATAGTAGCAGGATAGTGCATGGTGAAGGCATAATTCTTATCAAACTCCGCGGAAGGCTCATGTTTGAAAGAAAAGTTCCCATTAACACTCAGAGGAGGGCTGAGAGGACCATCAAATGAGGGACTGGTGCAGTCAGTGACTGTGCTTTCAAAGAAAGGCTCCAGAGCAACACCATAAGAATGGGGCTTGACTTGAAAGATATGTGAGCTGTCCATGGTACCATAGGGAGGACTGGGAAGACCAGGAGACTGATATGGATAAGGATGTAAGGGAAAGGAAGCACTGGCAGCTTGCATATGTGGTGGCATGTCTTGGTTCTGTTCTGGAAGAAAAGTTCTAGGGTTTAACTGAAGGCACCCAGCTACTAGGTTAGTGGTAGGTTGGGACAAGCCTTTGCAAAGAGTCTGCACAAATGACACAAGATCTGGACTCTTCCCAGATCTTAGAATCTCAGAAAGTGCCCAGATGTAATTCTTAGCCAGGCGCAAAGTCTCGATCTTGGACAACTTTTGCGTCTTGGAGTAACAGGGGACAACCTTGCGTAGATTGTCCAGGGCAGCATTCAGACCATGCATGCGATTTCTCTCTCGGGCATTAGCTTTCATACGCCTCATTTTAAAGCGCTCCACCCTGGCTTTAGTCATTTTCTTCTTTTTGGGTCCACGTCTCTTAGGTTTCTGGTCATCATCATCATCTTCATCATCCTCATCATCATCGTCGTCGTCATTGTCATCGTCTTCGCCTTCATCATCGTCGATATCCTCTCCGTTGTGATGCTTTAGAGAATCTTCATCTTCATCTTTAAGCATCCCCTCTAAGTCTTCTTCCTTCTTCTCCAGGTCATGCTCATCTTGAGAACTCAAACATTCATCTACCCAACCTCTGGAGCCTTGGGTCTCGGTCATAATCAACCCATTATCCCGATATGACTTTGTCATCTTTAAATCTGGAGGAGAAATAGACATTGGAATAATGATGGGACAACTTGTAATAAAGTCTGATGGGAGATTATATAGTAACTACTCAACATTATAATAAGATCCTTCTCTCCAAGCACTGTTATGTAACTTGCTGGGTATTATGCCGACTTTAAGTAGATCAGGGCAATAGGACTAAGGTGATTAAAAATAAAACTCAAGAGTGATCAAAATAAGGGAAGAGGAGGAAGTTACCCTCTAGAATTGTAACATTTTCGTTAAATCAGTATAAATTCTAATGAACAGATCAGTGAACAAGAACACAAAGAAAGCAGAATGATCTCAGACGCCTTGAGTAGAGGGATCAGGTGCACCTCAGATCCTTATTAGCAACATCTCCCATCTGTAGTTTACTACAAGGGATGAATACAGTGTTTCAATGTGTGTGTTTTGCAAAAAAAAAATGCTACAAAAGTAAATACTTGAAATAATCTACATTAATGATGAATTAAATAGGCAAAGAGGAAGAAAATAAAAAAGAACAATAAGAATATATTTATAGGAGCAAAGCATATTCTTTTAAATGCTTTTATTCCCACATGCAATGTTTTAAAGGGACGAACGCTCCAGCCAAAAAAAATGCAGCATGTCCTATTTTGTAGCGAATTTTGGATGAAAATTGCCCATTCAAGTCTAGGAGTACGATTAAGAAAAACGGATTGCACCCATTTGATGTGATTGTGATCCATTTTTATTGAATATAACCCACTATGGATTTTATCTTTTACGTGCGTAGAAGTCAGATGCAAAAACGGATGAAAACTGTACGGAAAAATCGTAAAAATGTATAAAAATCACGTAAAAACTGCACAAAATAAAATCGGTTTGATTTTTCAGGACTGAACAAAAAAAAAAAAGCCTTTGTGAATATACTTCTATAAAAAAAAACCAGAATTCGGAAAGAAACCCAAAGTAACAGGTAGCAGATATCAGAGTAATACAGAGAATGGCACAGCAGTGTGAGCTGGAGCCGAGATAACCAGCTCAAATATATCCATATTATATATATACATATTTATGGAGGTTTGCAAAAAATGTGATAAATGATAAGTAAACTGTTTAAATCCCCTGTGAACTTCTGTAAATGTTTTAAAGTTAAATTATCTTAAATTTAACTTTTTTTATTTGCTATTATATAGAATAGTTTACAGCGCTTTTTTGCAGTTTACTAACTGTTTTCAATACCAAAAAGTATCAAATGCATGTGATATATATATATAACATGCACTTGATACTTTTTGAGAGTGGTATATATATATATATATATATATATATATATATATATACATATATATTGCACTTGGTACTTGTTTAACCCCTAGCAAACAGCTCCAAGTGCATAAAAGTCATCAGTACTGATACATATTATAATCACATTATTACATCTCCCATTTTATTATATGAGCCCTTCTCAGAACATCTCCATGTTTTAACCATTACAAAAATAGAAGAAAAAATAAAAATATAATTAAGGAAATAAATATAATTATATATAAAGTCAATAAAGAATTCCCGAGCATAGAAGATGTTCTGCAGCAGCTTACCTTTACTTTCAGAGTCTGCTGAGCAGTAACAGTCTCATTACCTCTCCGGCGGGTACAGTGCAGACTTGTAGGTGCTGGAGGGGTATTTTCGTTACTTCTGCTCCTGGTGATGAGACTCTCCGGGTTATATAGCGGCTCCAGTGACGCTGCTGTGAGACAAGTGATGGTAAAGAGGCGGCGGCGGCGGATAGGTGAGGGGACAGCGCTCACATAGATTATTATAGAGGGACCCCCCCTCCTCTCCGCGCAGGCGCAGGATCATTCATCAGGCCCCGCCCACTAACTTTTCCCCGGCACGCGCCATATGGTCAGGCAAGCGGCCCGGGTTGTCACGTGACGTGCAGGTTGTATGGCGGGCGCTCCCTCCTCCGCCGCTCTCCGCTCTCCTCGCTCTCTCTGTCCCGGCTCTTTGTGGCCATCTGTCGCCTGTTACACATTATTCTGCGGACCTGCTTGTTGTACCCGCAGGACAAGGGTTAACCCCTTCCTCTCCCTGGGCATTGTGTGCATAAGACGTGACAGAAGGAGATAGGGAGGAGGCGGCAGTCAGTGCGCCCCTCACACCGGCGCCCCCTTATAGCACAGAGCCGTCTAATGAGCGCAGATTCCGACACTTCACACCCTTTAATTCCATTTCCTTTCTACTCTTCTTTACACCTTAACTTTTCCCCTTTCCTTCTTGTTCTCTTTCAGGCTCTTCATTCCCTCCTATGTCTTCCTCTAATCCATTCCTTCTCCTGTCCCTTCATCTACTTCCATTTCTTCATTCCATCTTTTATCCCTTCCTCTACTTCCATTCAATCATTCCTTCTATTCCTTCTTCTACTCCCATTTCCTCTCTTCCCCTTCCTCTACTTCCATTTCTTCATTCACTCTCCTATCCTAACTTTACTTCCATTTCGTAATTCCATCTTGAATCCCTTCCTCTACTCTCATTCTTTTATTTCCTCTCCTATCCCTTCCTGTACTTCCATTCATTCATTCCGTCTCATATCCTTCCTCTACTCCGATTCCCTCTCCTACCACTACTTCCATTTCTTCATTCCCTCTCATTATTCCTCTACTTCCATTTCTTCATATCCCCCCTTCCTCTACTTCTATTCCTTCATTCCCTCTCTTATCCCTTCCTCTACCTCTATTCTTTCATTCCCTCACCTATCCCTTCCTCTACTTCCATACCTTTATTCCCTCTACCTCCATTCCTTCATTCCCTCTCCTATCCTCTCTACTTTCATTCCCTCTTCTATCCTCTCCTCTACACCCATTCCTTCATTCCCTCTCCTATCCCTTCCTCTACTTCCATTCCTTCAATCCCTTTCCTATTCCTTCCTCTACTTCCATTCCTTCACCTATCCCTTCCTCTACCTCCATTCCTTCATTTCATCTCTCTCCCCTTCCGTAATTCTCTTCCTGTCTCATATTTTTGTTTCTTTGATTTCTTTCCCATCCCTCTTTTTTCTGCTCCCTTTCGTCATTTTCTTTACTTGCATTCCTTCTTCCCTTCATCTCATTCCCTCCATTTTCTGATTTTCAAAACTAAGTTTCTTTTTTACAGTCCTTCTCTTTTCTTTACTATCGCTCCTTCATTTGCTTTTCAATCTTCCAATCTTTTTCCTTTCATTACTTCCATTCCTTCTTCCTTCCCCTCACTTCTCATTCCCTTCCTTTCATTTTCTTAGTTGTAAAACAGTTTTTCAGTCCTTCTCTTTTCTCTACTTTCTTTCCTTCTTCATTTTCTTTTTCTTCCTTTCCCTCTTTTCTAATTTCCTCCCCCTTCTTACTGTATTTTTATGCGCTTGGTTTCGTTCTAACCCTTCTTTTTCCTACCTCACCTGTTTCTTACTTTTCTTCCCTTTTCTCCAATCTCCTGCTTTTCCGTTAATTTTTACTAGTTTTTCACTTTCTTTCCTTAGAGTTAAACCTCAGATTCCCGTCCTATCAGACATCTTCTTCATGTCTCTGGAAGTGACTTACTCGACTCTTAAGTTCATGTATTTTCCTTATTTAGTCTGTGCCTTTGCTTAGTTTTGTCCTGTTAATATTCCCAGCCGCCTTATATAATAACTCCTTGTATCAGTATCATCATAAGAATATTATACTGTAAGTCTATATTAAGTACATTGCAGCCGATTCTCACTCAGTATCTCCTCATCCCCAATTGTCCTGTCCATATGATCAGTCTCCATATATTTAGTCTCCCCATCACATGGTCTCAGGTGATCACATCATTTCCCATCCTCTCCTGTAATTTATGAGACACACATCATGCGCTGACGGCATTTTATGGTTTCCAGTGAAACTAATTATGTTATTTGATGCAGTCAGGTAATTAATCACCAGACACTGGAGAATACAGCACTACACCACCAGCAATGTAGACATCATTCCCTTAAGATCCCGAATATGAATTAAAATATAACACAGGGTATCCTGTAGATTATTACTTATGTATAGGAAACAATACTGCATGTAGAATAATGCATTACGGTGCAAACTAGCACCAACATAACTCATCATGGCCCGCATGATCAAGGCATCCTATACACTATTCTTTGGGAGCCAAAAAGCTCATCATCCTTTACCTGCTGATACTTTAGAATTCATCTACATATTCAGCAGAGCTGTGTTTGTGATCTGGCACACATGCTGTACTGTACAAAGGACCTTTCACATGGGACGGAATTAGTCTGTGTGGACATTTCTACATCACAATGTTATACCTATGGGGCTTAAATTCCGCACCTGTTAAATTCGGCGCGTCTTTACTTCAAATTCGCACAATTAAACTCTGCAGCGGAAAACCTTTCTGCTGCAGAATTAAAGACGTCTTGTGGAATTCTTGTGGTGGATTTCTAGCATATAGGAGATGTAATTCCGAAATTCAAGTCTATGTTATAAAACGCAAAGAAATTCTGTAAGATGTTCCGCAGAGTGCATTATGTAGTTAAAAATCAAACAAAATTCGCACCTGCGCTGCATCCTGCAGATAATTCCGTCCCGTGTGTAAAGACCCCAAAAGGTTTAGACAAGTGGGGAAAAAGTGCTGCAAAGTAAGAATGTTTTGGAAAATAGAAAAAATTAAATATTTTTGGGGGCAATTAAAATACAAAGTGAATGAAGAAAAGAGAAATCTATCAATATTTGATGTAATCACCCTTTGCCTTTAAAGCATCAATTCTTCTAGGTACATTTGCACACAGTTTTTGAAGGAACTCAGCAGGGAGGTTGTCCCAAACACCTTGGAGATCTAACCACAGATCTTCTGTGAATGTAGCTTGCTCAAATCCTTCTGTCTCTTCATATAATCCCAGCCAGACTGGATGATGATAAGATCAGGGCTTTGTGGTGCCA
The DNA here is from genome assembly GCF_035609145.1 of Eleutherodactylus coqui. Lineage (NCBI taxonomy): Eukaryota > Metazoa > Chordata > Amphibia > Anura > Eleutherodactylidae > Eleutherodactylus > Eleutherodactylus coqui. The sequence goes on along the minus strand of NC_089844.1, from coordinate 65,135,638 downwards.
CAACATCACTTCCAGGACTCCTTGTTCTTCTTTACACTAAATATAGTTCTTAATGACATTGGCTGGATGTTTGGAGTCGTTGCAGAATAAATTTCGAGCCAATCAGATGCTTCCTCTATTTTTGCAAAAAACAATAGTTACTTTGCAGCATTTTTCATTCCAAACTTGCGTAAAAGTTTTGCACGATACTGTTCTTTACATAGAACTGCCTCAAAACGTACAAAAGATGCAGTCACAGCAAGTTCAATGACAAATCCAGCTCTGCTATATCTGCATGAATAATGAGCTTGGAATATTACTTGTCAGCTTGTTCCCTCTTCCTCAGATGTGTGCAGGAAAAAGACCTTTTTTCACATTCCCAATTTGCTTATTATTGATTTAATACACACTGGTTTATTTCCATTTTAAGCTGCACTTAGAGTCAAACCTTTTATGGGGATTATACAGAACAATGCCCTATTCCAGTGCATTAAAGAGCAAATGCACTCAAGTGGACCTACCTAAATATGGGGAATGTTCTGTATTACAAGATATAAGAAGATTACAGGGAGGACTTCAGGTCTCTATCAACCCAAGCCAATGCTTAGAAGGAAAGGTACTGTAATGTCCTATAGTGACTTGATTAACCCAGTCATGGCTGACCTTGATTTCTTGGAGTGAATGATTTCTTGTGCTTTAGGTACAAACACTGGTAATTGAGAGTCACTTGTATCCACTCCTCCAGTGTCTGCCTGACAGATGGGCTGAACAGGTAGTGGGTGTTGGATGGTAGGAGGGAGGGATGGGATAAATCTGTGTAGATGAGTCATCAACGCAAGTCTAGGTCAAAGGCTACTAGCCTCTGCTTTCTGGGCTATATACAGTTTAACCCCCTCATTGCCAGAACCATATGCTACTGGCCTAACAGGTTCTGCAACGCCCCCCCTACCTGAAATAATATAAAGTTCAACATTTTCAGTATAGATTTCTAAAAGACTTTTGTGGAAGTGACTTTCATTGTAAACATGTAGGAAAAATAAATAAACAGGGTGTATTTACAAACAGGAAAGTTTCACAAGTGATTTCTGTGCTTTGCAAGATGTACTGCAATTGTACCTGAAAAGAAAATGTTATTTCAAATGGGTTCATTTACACGGGTGATTCTTCTGTCAGACTGAGAGTCCCAGATAGAAAAATCACATCCTGTCCTATTTAGGGGCTATTCTCTTGCAGAATAGTCCTTTATTTCTTACGGGAGACAAGATAAATCGCACTGCATTGGCATGTAGATGTGATTTTACTATTGGACCAATATACGATTTTCATGTGCAGCAGCGCGTTGCGTTTTTCACAGACTCATATCACACTTGCCTGTGTAAATGCAGCCTGAAAAATTCATATCTATCCTAGTTTGCCCAAGGAATACAGGTGATTCTCCTGCTGAGGCTATGTGAGTGCGATATCGGTCTGAGATACTCAAACAGGTAGCGCACTTGTAAACCAGTGATTTGTTTCTGCACTTGTGATGCGTCGCTGGACATGTGATTTTCACACATGTTTTTCATGCACACAAATATGTTGTTTCAATAGTGAAAATAGAAACGCATCACACTTGTATGAAATTCGCATTTACATGCGAGTGCAATGTGATTTTTCTACTCCCATAGGAAATAAAGGCTGATTCTGAAAGAGAATAGCTCAAGTATAGGATGTGCTGCAATCTTTCGTTCTCGTGCGATCGGTCCAAGCGAAAGATTGCTCATATAAATTAACCAATCGGAGAAAAATGGGTTCTTTTCATGTGCGATTTCTGTGCAAATTCCAACTTACAGAAATCATGTGTGCAACTCGCTTGTGTAAATGTGCCCTGACTTACATGAACAGTGGTCTCTTGTTAACCAATGGCTGCGGAACTACAAGTTTCATCCAAACATCCCATGAGCGAGCTAGTAAGCTTCTTAGAGGATAATGAGGGTTGTAGTTCCCCAGTGGAATCATTTCAACATATGATTTGTGATCTCTATTAAACAAATATTGATTTTAAGTATTTTATCTGAGAGTTGTATGACAATATGTAGCTTTCTTGTGCCCATTCTGGGATTTGTAGCTTCACGACACAAAAAGCCTCGAAATGACCAAATATTTAATCATACAACTAAGAGCTCCAGGTCTCATATCGCAACCTGTTCAGCTTGTAAACAATACCAATCACTTTACTACAGCGGTACACTTGAGCAAACATCTCCCGTCCGTTGAAGTACCAAAGAGGTCCCAGCACACACACACACACACACACACACACACACACACACATATATATATATATATATATATATATATATATATATAGAGAGAGAGAGAGAGAGAGAGAGAGAGAGAGAGAGAGAGAGAGAGAGAGAGTTCTTGTATAGTTTCAACTGAAATTTGACAGAAAGCTGACATGATTGGACAATATGATACAATTACAGTCTCTGTCAGATGTGCAATGACTGATACAATGCACAATCTGTGATACATGCTATAAGAGGATATATAAGAGTGTGCAGTAGGGAGCTGTGAGCATACTGTACATGTCTGAGCGGGCTGAGCTACAAAGTCATCTATTATCGCCATTAGGGTATATTCACTTAGATGGGGTTTTTTTTCAGATCTGAAAAATCAGACCGATTTTTCTTGTGATTTTTCACGATTTTTTTTGCACTTTATTGATTTCCATATGATTTTTATCCGTTTTACATCAGATTTTTACGTGCGTAAAAATCAAAATATAAACACAATGGGCCAAAAATGATGTAAAGGTTCTGGACACTTTTTTATGGTTACCATGATTACATTTGATAACGTAATCGCACTAAATGAGTACAGTATGTATTTTTAATTGCACCCGTAGACTTGAATGGGCGATTTTCGGTCAAAAATTACACCAAAATAGGTCATACTGCTGTTTGTTTACTTGGACTATTTGTCCGACGTTTAATAAAGCCCATGCGAATACAACCATTCTAATGAATGTGTTCTATTTCCATCTTTTCAGTCCGAAAATCAAATGGAAAAATTGTTAGTGTGTGAATACACCTTTTTGGTGCGTTCTATTATGGTGGAACTACAAGCAGATGCTAATGCTAAACATTCAATCATCCAGAGAGCTACAGGTGGCTTCTGATACAAAACAGCAACACTTCCTATGCAGCTTTTAGTAACTACTTTGTATCCTTATTGTAGCAACCTGCACTATTGCCATACAGTATAGAAGAACATGCATGATGTGAGCAGGTAGTGCTGAGACTTGTGCTTCCACAACAGATGCTCAGCCACAGGTTTCAGGAGCTTGCAGACTGTTGCTCCCCCCAGCCACTATTTATGGAACAATCTGCCATTATTTATTGGATTAATACTGATCCGTCCCACTCCCCCCCCTCATGTCACCATCAGAGCCCCTCTCAGCCTCTCTAGCCTGACTGCTGTCCAGAGAGGGACACGCGAGCCGCACACGCTCCTAACAAAAGCCTCTTTCATGCCTGGGTGAGCATCCCCAGGAGGCCGCCTGGCTGTGGTCTTATGCCCAACCGACCCCCTCTAAATCCCAACTGACTACTGCAGACAACCTGCCACTTATTTATCCCCCTGCTCTCGCTGATTGTCAAAGCCCCAGTCATTTATTCATCCATACCCAAGTGTGCAGAAGCTAGGACAGCTATCTATCCCCTACTAATCCAGAACCATGTCTACATCCCTGACAATAGAGTAAGGTCCAATTAACTGCCATCCATATTAACCCCTTATTGATCAGGGCCCTTTTAATCTCTGCCAAAAAAAAAAACCAATATGTCAATAGATTTCAGGTCATTCTGGGATTTGGATTTAGAAATCATTGACATAGCATTATTATAATTACTGCTTAGAGCGTAAATCATTAGTAATTTTACCTGTTATTATAGCCAAACTTAACACTTTAACCCCTTCATACCCACCATTTGTGTGTGTGTATATATATATATATATATATATATATATATATATATATCCTAATTGTTCTTGTGCCATGCAGCTAGGACGTATATATACGTGTCCTTCTCTTTAGTGGCAGATCGGACTGTATAGTCCTCCGCACGGAAGGATATTGGGTCGGTACTTTGGCAGCTCGATCCTGATGTAGTGACAGGGAGTTGAGATGACGTGCTCTGGGCCATGAAAAGTGATAAACGTAGAGGTCAAAACAGACCAGCTAATGAAAGGTTAAAATACCAGCTAATGAAAGGTGATACCAAAAGATTAAAAATGGGGACCATTGTTCCCAGCTATTATAGTGATGAAGGAGGTTAATTAAAGTTCACATATTTGATATCGTTATACACTGGAAAAAAGTTTATTTTTTGTATAGATTTAGCTATTGACACTTTTTCAAGTGAAGAAAATTTGAATTTTATGCTATTTCTTCCCATTTTTCTCTATGTAAGGCCTCTTTCAGACAACCATTTGCATTTTTACAATCGCCCGCACACGCCGTGGAATCGCATGAATGAAGAATTACCACAATCGAGTCCTGAACTTTAGTTGCGTATTTTCTGCCTTTCACACGGGCGGCTGCTGCGTAACGACAAAGAAATGCGCTGCAGCACAGAAACCCAACGATCGGCAAAAATCCTATTAATGACTATTAATACTTAAATAGAACCAGGTGTGTCCTTTTCCCTGCGTTGGATGCAGCTAAACTCCCTCCCCCTCTCTTTTTATTTTGCTTTCTCAGGAGTCTATGGGAGCCTCCAGCGTATCTTGGCAAAAGATAGGGCAAGACCTGTTTTGACGCGGCGTATAAAATGTGCTATTCGTCCCGGCGCTTTTTTAACGCTCCCAAATATCGGTCATATGAATGAATACATTGGAATCCAATGCTTCACATGGTCGTGATTTTTGGGCGACTTTTTGACGCTGGCATATATACGGTCAAGTGCGATATTGGTCTGAGAAACGTGGACCAACATTGCACTTATAGATCTGAGATTTTTCTGCACGCAATGCGTTCTGCAAGCGAAACACATCACATTTACATGTGAATTGCACGAGTGTTGTTCCAGTACTTACAATGGTATAAATCGCATTGCACATAGTGTAAATAATTGACATTATCATCCAGAAATAGGACATGCTGTGATTTTTCTATCTTGGCCCCTTGATCTGAGAGAAAAAAATCACTTAGGCAAATTAACCCATTTAAAGTAATAGTTTCTTCTCGAGTCTCTCACAGCGCACAGAAATCGGGCATGAAAGTCGCCTGCCTAAATACACCCTCACGGTACATTCACACGAACAGTTTTTTTTAGTCGTGAAATATTGGATCACTTTTCCATATGATGTTCACAGGTTTATTATTTGGGGGTTTCTGTGATTTCTCCATGTGATTCTCACATGATTTTTATGCGCATAAAAAAAAAAAACCCGTGCATGATGAGCCAAATGATGTAACTAAAGTTTCTGCACACTTTCTTTTGTGGTTGCCATGGTTACATTCGCTAAAAACGAATTGCAATTGCATCAAACATATGCAATCCCTTTTTTTAATCGCACCCGTAGATTTGAAGGAGCGATTTTGGTCTGAAATACGCAAAAAAAGTAGGACATGCTGTGACCTTCTTGGCTTGGACTGTCCTTAGAATTAAAATAATATGCTTTATTTCCATCCGATTTCGGTCTGATTTTTTGGGTCTGAAAACAGTATAGAAAAATGGTTGATGTGAATATACCATAAAGCTCAAAATTAAGAGGCCATTCTATGCCAAAAAACAATGTCTTCAAAAACTAAGACTCTGTTAGAAAATATCAACTCATAGAACGTATTGTTTTGAAAATATGAAATGCTGATGGGGACATTTAGGCATCAAAGGCTTTGGTCGTGAAGGGGTTAAAGAACCACTCACTAACGTATTAATTAGAGCTTATTGTATATACAACTAGCAGCTTCCTCCCGATTGAAGTCATCTGCATATTACAAATTCACATCCACATACAGTAGTCATCCTCACCCATCATTAAAATATACAGGGCACATGCAGACCATGATAATCTCTGGGGTATATGCGCGTTATCTTAATTAAGTTAATTGATTCAGATTGCACCTGCGAGAGAGAAAAAATAGACTTCACCCCCCAAAACGCTTAAAGCTATTATGCTGAGAATCTTCCTCGGTAAATGATTCACGTTTACAAGCTCATCCGTTCTACTGGATGACAAATGTTATTAAACCCCCATAAACACAGGAGACGAATTGGTAAATATGTGGACGGGGCACACGGATGAATAGAGGCTGTAAAGCTCTGTACACACACATTAATCAATAGAGCAAAGTCATAGTGCTATTGAGGCCGGCCCGCTTTACTCTCCTTATATTGAGTGATTCGCAATAAATATAGCAAAATGCAATTGTTTTGCATTGCAGTAAATGAGACTAAAGTGTTATCTTTTGTTTGTACGCACTGTACATGCGGCAGTAATCCCAGCGGAGACCCACAGTTGTATCTGATGCACGATGGTAGCGCCGCTGTGCACATAGTGTTTATTTAGTGATCATGCCTGACATCTGCTTCCAACACAATCTCAGAGACAGATTTACAAGGTTCCAAGTGAAGTCAGGAGCCAGGTAACAGTGAAGTGGCCATTTCCTGCTGGCAGGTGATACTTACGCCGCACCGCTGAACCTGTGCTGCAGATTGGAGAAAACCCTAAAAATACATTTATGAGACTTATACATTCATATTTCCTTTTCTTAGAACACTATAAGTAACTGGGAAGTTGAGCCGCACTGCAGCGCGCTGGAGGGGGAAACAGATTTCAGCACTAGAGAGAGGACAGCTCACTTCCCAGCGGGATGGATTCAGCTGTCAACTTTACTGGTGGTAAAGAGGACATAAAGCAGGGTCAGAGATTCATAGAGCTAAGCAGGTACCATGACATCTGCACACCCTAACCCTTTCCAATCCAATTCTGCTCGCACACGGCCAGATCTTATTTATTTTGGGTGGGAAAGAGCTTTGTGGATTCCTTGGAATTCCGCAACAGGAAAACATAAAAATGAACTGCAATGGGGATTTTATTAGAAATTCTTTTGAAAATTAGACCTAATTAGATATGTATATTACATGTGTCTGTATGTTGTTATATATAACACATGCACACACACACACATATATATGTATATATATATTATTGTTGTTATATATGTATAATATACATATTACAGTATGCAGAAGAGACATCCGACATTGGAACTCTCTTCTGCATAGTATTAGAAACATGTTTGGGACCTCGCCCTATGCAGGAAAGTCTCACTGTCGGACCTCTCTTCAGTATCCTGTTATATACATTTCTCCTGCATAATGTAATTTACATATACAGAAGAGAGCTCTGACATCAGAGATCTCTTCTGCATAGTGTAATTTACATATACAGAAGAGAACTCTGACATAGGAGATCTCTTCTGCATAGTGTTAGAAACATGTGCCGACATCACCCTGTGCATGGAAATCTCAATGTCGGACCTCTCTTCTGCATAATGTAATGTACATATGCAGAGGAGCTCCGACATCAGAGATCTCTTCTGCATAGCGTAATATACATATACAGAAGAGAGCTCTGACATAGGAGATCTCTTCTGCATAGTATTAGAAACATGTGCCGACCTCACCCTATGCATGGAAATCTCAATGTCGGACCTCTCGCCTGTATACTGTAATATGCATATGCAGAAGAGAGCTCCGACAACGGGGATCTCTTCTCCATAGTGTAATGTACATATACAGAAGAGAGTTCTGACATAGGAGATCTCTTCTGCATAGTATTAGAAACATGTGTCGGACCTCACCCTGTGCAGGTAAATCTCAATGTTGGGCGAGGTCCAACACTGGGTTGGAAAGGTTAAAGGGGTTGTCCCGCGAAAGCAAGTGGGGGTATACACTTCTGTATGGCCATATTAATGCACTTTGTAATGTACATTGTGCATTAATTATGAGCCATACAGAAGTTATTCACTTACCTGTTCCGTTGCTAGCGTCCCCGTCTCCATGATGCCGTCTAATCTTCAGCGTCTAATCGCCCGATTAGACGTGCTTGCGCAGTCCTGTCTTCTGTCTTCTGAATGGGGCCGCTCGTGCCAGAGAGCGGCTCCTCGTAGCTCCGCCCCGTCACGTGTGCCGATTCCAGCCAATCAGGAGACTGGAATCGGCAATGGACCCCACAGAAGACCTGCGGTCCACCGAGGGTGAAGATCCCGGCGGCCATCTTCACCAGGTAAGTCAGAAGTCGCCGGAGCGCGGGGATTCGGGTAAGTACTGGACGGTTTTTTTTTTTTATGCCTGCATCGGGTTTGTCTCGCGCCAAACGGGGGGGCTATTGAAAAAAAAAAAACCCGTTTCGGCGCGGGACAACCCCTTTAATATACAATCACCATATACTACAAAAATATTAGGATAAATGATATAAAAAATGTTCATATCTTATCACCAATAATGTACTCTTTTGGGGCTGGTTTCCGTATATCGAGTTATCTGTTCTTTTTTTCCTCTGGAATGGTGGTGAAATGCTGAAACTGATGCCAGAAAGGATGCTATCATCTTCTACAGGATCATTTATGGCATGCGGCGCATCAGATGTCACCCTCTGCCGTTAAGAAAAAACACTGCATGCGACGTTTTTCTGTCTGTCTACGTCCATTGACAGATGTTGAAGCAACACACAAGGTGCCCAAAAGTGTAATCAGTTGTGTCCAACTCAGTAATAAAGTGGACAGACACAACTGCAATATGTGTACCCAGACTTAACCATAGTCCTTTGGTCTATAGTACCACAAATGATACAATCAATGAACTTTGAATGATCTCCAATAGTAATCATGTATTTTGAATACTTTAAATTATAAAGTTATTCACTGTAAAGCACAAAAATCATTTTTGTTGCTATTTTCAGCTAATTTAGTTGATTCAGAGTAAAATTATAAAATCCCGGGTTTGTGGTGTGCCATCTGCAACAGGTATTGGACCAGGCTGGCATTGTAATGTCAACCGGGTCCATGTGGCTGCACCTTGAGCACTGTTGAATACCTCTTTCCTTTCACTTCAGAAGGTCCTTTAGGTGTCGTATGTCAGAAATCCCTTTGGGTTACCGGTCACTGCAAAAGGCCCTTTTGGTGTCATCTGTTGAGAATTCGTTGATGGGGTCTTTCTCTCTATCCTATTTCAACCTCTTCTATGGTGTCCCGAATCTTTTCGCCCGAATCTTTTCGCCCGAGTAGTCAGTTACTCGAAAAAAGCGGTGCTCGATTGTGAAATCGCCCTAAACGAGTACGTTCGCTCATCTCTATTAAATAACAAAATGTGTGGGTCGCCCTATCAGACAAACCACTGGTCTCAGACTTAGACTCAAACCTAAATTAGAATACATAATTTGCCTCAAGGAGTCGCACAGGGTTCGCACGGATGTTCCCGTGCTGGATATGAAAACAAAGCCAAAGCAATTGTCCCAATCCCTAATTCCATTTGTCTCATGTAATTTTTAAGAGGCTGCTGTAAAAGCACTAGAGCTCTTTGTACTTTACTACATTAGTTCGAGCGTAGAGCTAAACTTATCTAGGTCATGGCTCTTTACACCTTTGTCCTTCCCATAATTCTACGATGTCCTGGAGAAGTGACTAATCCTTTCACAGCAAAATGGCTTGTATTACATGGTCTATTGTGAGGAACAATAGGTTTCATCGCTGGGGGTGAACTATGTTAAATAATACTAGCAGTTGCAATTTCCCCTGTGGGTGCAAATCATTGATTTCATTGCAGATCCCAATAAATATTCAGTAATAAAGGATAAATTGAGCAAAATCCCACTTTTATCAGCCTACCATGAATTCCAAATGTCAAGGGGCAAGAAGAATTACTCAGTATAAGGGCAATTGCATCTCCATATAGATACGATATATTCCAAGATCAAATTAAGATATTACTTAAAAAGGGACAATACGGGCAAAACGTTCAGTTGGATATGCGCACTGTCATGCCAGATCAGTCATCGGTGGACCGTGACCATGATACAATATTATGTCAGCAAAACACAACACTATTGGACCTGATTTTATAGCAATCACTCTCCACTAGGGTTGATTTGACTCACAAATATTTGTCCTTATTGGTAATGTGACTGTTACGGCGCCAGTTATTGCCAGGCACATGCTCGGATCCAGCATAGCGCTGTGACATCAGTGCCATGCCATGTGATGCGCCTACCGGCGCATGCACGTTTTCCTTTGGCACTGGACGCCAATGGGATGACATCTCATTTCTGTATTACTCTGACAGGCTGGCTGAGGCCAGTAAGAACCCAGCCAGCCTATCAATGCCCCTTAGTGGGATTTTATTCCAGCTCCTCCTGTCAGAAAGTACTAGTTATACTATTTTATACCTGGTCTTTTATGGTGCTTAGTGCTTTTTGCCCTCTGAAGTCCAGTTAGTGTTTTGTTTAGTCTCTAGTCTGTGTCAGTTTGTTTTCTCTTTTTGTGTTGCACTTTTTCCTCTTGTGTTTGCCCCCTAGTGTGTCTTGTGTGCTAGAAGGTCTGTTCAGCCATTCCTGGTGTTGCCATTTTCTTCCCAAATTACATCTAGGGATATGCAAGGAAGTTCCCCAGGTTCATGTTGCAGGGTCACCTTTTTCTGGGCGGTGATTTGCTTTTTAGGCAGGTGTGGCTACTTTAAGATGAGGGATAGACTCTTGCCTTTTCCCATTTGTTGCTGAGTCCATCTAGCTTTTCCATCACTTTGTTGGTGTACCCTACATCCCCCTGCCTATCCCCTTCCCTTGTTGTGCTATCTGTCTAGTTCTGGTCATACATTACAGTGACCCATGTGTGCATTAGTAACAACAAAATTTACAAGGTAATTATAAGTGCACCAATACATGTTCTTTATGGAAGAAAAGTAGCCCCAAAGAACCCAATTTCAACTCTACCTACTGTGTTATGCTAAGTGCAGGGCTTAAAGGGGCTGTCCCATGAAAAGCATGTACTATCTATCCACAGGTAAGTTATAAATGTCTGATCAGTGGGGGTCCAACTACTAATATCTCCACTGATTACTAGAACAGACATCTCGAACCCCCACGTACCGATGCATTTGAATGGCGTAGTGCTTACACGTACACCCCACTACACCATTCAAAGTCTATAGGACCAAGGGAGATAGCCGAGTAAAGTGTTGGATAGGTGATAAAGAGATTATCTCATGAAAAACCTTGAAGAAAGACTTTCTGCATAATGCACCTTCACTTAGACCCTGCACTAGACATAAATGCAGTCACTACCACATTTTCCTATCGTTTTTCATTTCATTCTGTGGGCAACCCAAAATTATTTATTGGGTCAATTTGCCAACAGTGTTTAAAAGGAGTCTGTCAACAATGTTGACCATGCAGAACTGCTGACAGCGCAGGGTAGGCGCAAGGAAAAAGGGATTATGCATAACTTTATTGATGCTTTTATTAGCAGTAGGTGTCTGAAAATAAAGTTTTATCCTCCAGAATGCAAGGCCATGAAGGTGCACTTACTTCCTGGAGTACCTTTCATTTTTCCACAGTCCGGTCCTGTCCATAATAAGAAGCAGGAAGTGTAATAGAAGTGTAGTATTACCATTGATTTCAATGGGAGTGAAGCTGCTATGACACTTCCCGCCCTGATTATCAAAGAAGATGGTCAGCAACACTGCACTGACAGCAGGCCGGATGATCAGCTGATCAGTGGGGATCCGATCAACTAAGAAGATAGGTCATGAGTTGTAAAAGCCTGGAATACCCCTTTAATTATAGAAATCATCCAAATCTTGTCAGTTTTACATAAATCGGTCTGCATTTCCATAATCAAATGCCAGGATAACATCACAGATATGAATTTCCTGCTTAGAAAAAGTTCTCTTATGAGGTCAAACATTATTACTTCTAACCAAATCACTGAAAGCGCTTCCGGATTCAACCTGAGATGAAAATGTGCACATGTTGTAGGGTGCCTTTATACCAGTGATGAGCGATTAGTGGAATAATCAATGAGTGTCGGAATCGGGTCGATTTCAACAAAATCATTGTGAATCAGGACAGACAATTACGACTCCCATTAGAGTCAATGGGAGTAAAAATTAGGATCACTAATTTGTCCTCCAGAAGGTCCCCAATGCAGCCAAAGCACCCCCAAATTGGAATACATTCATCATCCGGTGAATATTGTGTTCTTCCCAAAAAATGGTAAAAGTAGTGAACAGTGGTGTAAAAATCACTTGTAGCACAGGGGTGTCACTGAAAAGAAAAGAAGGTCCACATAGGGCTTCCTAGATCAAAAACTATGCCAAGGGAGACAGCAGGCATGCTGCTTGTTTTAAAAGCAATGCCATAGATTTTACAAGGAGAAATTCTAGTAGGTGAACACAACACTCAAGCACGGGCCTGCTCCAAGGAATTGTAGTGCTACCAAAAATTACACCAAGGCAGATAGCAGGTTTGGTGCCTGTTTTAAAAGCAATGTCAGTCAAATTCTACTAGTTGACCAGAAAGCAAAAAAGTTCAGGCTTTCTCCAAGGAAAAACTATAGAGCTACGGCTGTTTCTTGTGCTTTAGAAAATATTTATTTTAGGCAAAAGAGGAGGAGGAAACATAGCATGAGAAGAAGCAGCAGGTCCACCACCGCCACCACCCGCAGCACCATATTTTTCATTGTGGGGGATAAGGAGGAGGAAACATGGTGGAAGCAGAAAAAGGAGAGCAGCAACACCACTAACAGCAACAGCACCTTGAGGGCACAGTGTGATCTTTGAAATAAATCTATGCCCAGTCATATGTGTGTAAACATTGCCAGCGTGCTAACTAATCAGTGGAATCTACCATGGGGGAGCAGAGGTCTGGTGAAATCTATACCTGGTTCATTTTTATAAACGTCAGGTGATCCACATTGTCTGTGGACAGGCGGGCAAACCTGGCAGTTATCACCCCCCCAGCTATGCTGCCCTTCCTGATAGCACACTGGTAGTGGGGCGGGCAAACACCTCTAAAGCATGTTGGGCAAGCTTTGGCCATTCATTCAGCTTAGACATCAAGAAGTCAAATGGGGCAACGTCGTGTCTGAATACATCAACGCTGGAGCTGACATAAACTTGGAACATAGTAGATAAGAGCTGCCTGTGAGTCGTTCCCTGTGTTATTGTTGCAGGCTGTGATGGGCTGAAAAGAAATATCAAAAATAAAGTGCAACAACATAGTAACATAGTATGCTAGGCCAAAAAAGACAAATGTCCATCCAGTTCAGCCTGTTTCCATCCCCCAGCAGATCATCTTTAAATATTTCAATGCTTTATCCAAATAGTTTCAATAAATACAGCCACGCTGATCATCCAGTGTGAACAACGTCCATAACTTGTTTAACGCAAACAGTCCAAGGTATGGAAGTCAGGAGAGATTGTATAATCATTTATCAGCCACAGCGACGTTTCAGGGAATACACATCGAATCGGGAGCTGACATACTCTTGGATCATAATGGATAAGTACTGCCTGAGAGTCCCAATCTATAATGTTGCTGCAGGCTGCGACAGCCTGAAAAAAAAATTGTCACACCTCTCATAGACTGGTAGAGTTGGAAAGGACTTCCAGGGCCATCTGGTCCAACCCCCTGCTCAGTGCAGGATTCACTAAATCATCCCAGACAGATATTTGTCCAGCCCATGGTAACTTAACATAGTAGTAACATAGTATGTTAGACTGAATGAAGACAATGTCCATTCAGTTCAGCCTGTTTTAACCTCCCTCTTGTTGGTCCAGAGGAAGGCAAAAAAAACAGCAAGCCAATTAGCTCCTATGGAGGAAAAAAATCCTTCCTGACTCCATAATGGCAGCCAGAGTAATCTCTTGATCAATATTTGAGATCAACAACCCCGCAGGTCACCTAATGTCTATCTGTAATATCGCAGAGCTCTAGAAAGACATCTAGTCCCCTTGTAAACTCCTCTATGGATTTTGTGTTGAGTAATGGTGGACTGGCCAGACAGTTGGGAGATTGATATCCTAAGGCCTTAGTCAGACGGGCGTTTTTTCGCGCGATTTGCGGATCGCATGACGGATGCGCATCCGCAAATCGCGTGACCGGTGCCCGAAAATCGCCCGAAAATCTGCTCCTAGCCGCGTTTCATTAGAAACGGGCCGGAGCTGTCCAGCTGTGGCAGAGAAGAATGATTTGTCTTCTATATGTTCTCAATGGGGTCGGCGCTGCTACCGCCGGCCCCATTGAGCGCATATAGAGAAGAGAACAGAAATCGCAGATCGCAGATAGGTGCGATCTGCGATTTCTGTTCTATAATTTATCGGACGAGCGCATAAAAAGCGCTCATGTGTCCGATACCATTGCAAAGCAATGGTTTTATAAAATCGCTGGACGCATGCGCATGTGCAAATCGCGGCAAAAAACGCCCGTCTGACTAAGGCCTTACTCCTCCTGTGACAACAACACATCATTGTCCTTGAGGTCCTGCAGCAGGCAGAGAACAGAAATGGTTATACTAATCAGTGTGGCATCAGAAATGACCATTTTGGTTGCCTCCTCAAAGCAGGTTAAAATGGCACAAACATCTTTGATCTACAACTACTCCACAGGCATCAAGTGACCGACCTACATACAGTGCCTGCTAAGGGCACACACCATCTGGTACTCCATGATCACTCTCTGCTACTGGCATATCCTCTGCAACATATGCAATATGGAATTCCACCATGAAGACACATCACAGATGAGGCAGTTGGGTGGTAGCCAGAACTGTCGCTGTACCTCTGCCAGATGAGAGGCGGCTGGGTGTGAACAAGGAAAGTGTGAGCACAGTTTCCTGGCCTTTTCCAGCAGTAGATGTAAACCTGGGTAAATGTGTCTATCACTTGGGCCAGGCAAGATACATGTGTGAGATTTATGAGATGAAGAGCTGCCAGCAGGTTGGCCCTATTGTCACACATGACCTTGCCTGGCTTCAGATTCTGTGGGGTCAGCCACATATTAGCCTGGGCCTGAAGAGCCGTCAACAGCTCTTTGCTCCCCTAGACATATGAGTTTTAGGACAGCATGTTGGTGTTTCCCATGTGCAGCATTTTATGCATGCCAGGTTTTGTCACAAATGGATATCTGTGCCAATGTGGAGGGTGTTGAAAGGTGGTACAAAGAGGTGGAAGAAGATGAGGAGAGGACAGACAGATGAATGTCCTGCAAGTCCTAGAGATACCATGATAGGTGGACCACCACTTTCGGCTTCTTACCCCTCCAGCAGGACTTTGATGCAGTGTGCTGTTAAGGATATATAACACCCCTAGCCAAGCTTTGTTTTGTGGGCAAAGAAATGTTGGCTGGGCATCTGGTAATGTGGGTTAACATGGAGCAGCATGTTGCAGAAGGCTTCTGTGTCCACTAGCCTGAAGGGCAGCATTTCCATTTGAAGCAGCTTTGCAGTGCTTGTGTTCATGTTCTGTGCTAATGGATGATTGGGGTGGTATCTTTTTTTACATTCCCATAACTGGCTGCTGACCTGGTTCATGCTGAAAAAATAGGGTAAATATCAATGTTGGAGAAGGTGGTGATGGTTTCAGTTCAACTTTTGCTCTCCGTTTCCCACTCCTGGCTCTAAAGAATGCAGCTCGGTCATTAATTGTGGAGGAGAGGCCTGAACTACCCTTGCTACTGCTTCTACACAAAACTGCCTCTCTGTGCTCAGAGGCTACTACATGAACAGGGAGGGCGATGGAGGAAGAAGAAGTTACAGCAATGGAAGAGGGAGCAGGAGGAGGCCAACTCTTTGCCCTCTGCCCCAGGTGGACTCTCCAAGACAGCGGGTGGTGGGAGTTCATGTGACTGTTCATGCATGTTGTGTTGATGTTATTTACGATCTTGCCATGTTTTAATTGCTTATTGCAGATCTTATGGATGACCACTCTTCTGTCATCATCTGCAGTTTCAAAGAATGCCCAGGCTGCAGAAGTCCTGTGAGCAGACCTAGCTGTGGGCCTGATCTTGCTGCTGCAACTAGCTGACGGTGGCAGTATGGTCCTTTTGTTTTTTTGTGACACCCTACTCCCTGTCTTGGCAGGGTGCTGCCCTGCAGCATCCACCTCTTCCTTCTTCCCCTTGCAAGCTGCTATGATGACTCTCCCTGTCTGTCCATGTTGGGTCAACTACCTCATCATCTTCCACCTCCTCTTCCCCTTCTTTCTCCTCCTTAGTGGACTATAACAGTGCACACCAGGAGTTGGCACCTCAGTTTTCTGCATTCCCCTGAGAGTGGGCTGATCACACTCTGACCTACCCTAATTTTCCTCTTCAGAGGAAAGAATGGTTGTACATTCAATGTCTTGGTCTTCTCCCTCTAGTTGTTGGACTGCCCTGTTTATGTACATGACACTGAATGATCAAACAGCTCCTCAGACTGATCCATGTGGACTACTACAGAGTGTGCTGGGGATTTTGCACAGGGTGAAGTACAGGGGGGATGCTCATGGATGCCTTGTGCAGACCGACTGCTGTGTGCATGTGATTGGGAGGAAGAGCAGGTGGTGGTATTCAAGGCATGTTGTGTTATCCACTCTATAACTGCGCTGCGGATGTAGCACACGGACAGAATCACTTCTAAGGAATGACAGTGGGCTTGCCTCACCTCCTGCAGAATATAGAGCTGCTGTTTCAGTGGGAGCTGCTTCAAGTGCCAATTTGGCTCATCCTCCACCACCACTACTGGCATGTCCCCTACCCCTTGCTTTTTTCATTTTTCTAAATCTTTTTTGTTCACTTTTTAGTTTAGTGTTATGTAACTTCTCAGCTAACTTTGTAATTTGCAGAAAATGACAGGTAGCTTCGTAAGTCCAGCACATAATTCATAGTGTCCGGACTAGTGACTTTGAACACTGTCTGAGGCCACTAACACACACTATATCTTTTGCTCTTTCCACGTTTGGCTTTTGTTATCTTCTATATATTTATCAATGTCTGTTTGCTTGTTCGAGCATCATACACAAACAGTACGACCGATTGACATGAAATTTTGCAAACAGTATAATCTCGACCTGGAGAAGGTTATAGGCTAAAAAAAATTCAGAAATTTGGTCTTTGCAACCTTGTTTGCATTTTTTTGCCTTTGCTTGAATTTTAATGCAGCAACCCTCAAGTTTGCTTTCACCAATAGATTCTACGTACTCTATTTAGTATTTCTGGTAATTTCCAACAAGTAATTTCCACTAGAAGAGTCATACTGGGTGTTGAAAATTTGTCTTTCAGGACTGCTTTTTAGCCCCAGTCTAACCTTGGTGGAGCCACCAATCATTGGCCCATTTTGTCCTTCCTAATTCCACCTTGGACCTTGTGGATAACAGTTTGCAAAAATGATGTGTCCGCAGACAGGAGTACATGGAGCAAATTTATGAACACTGGCCCTCATTTATCAAAACTGTCTAACAGTAAATCAACAAACAGTAAAAAAAAACGGTTTTTGGTGCCCATAGCAACCAATCACAGAGCCGATTTCATTTTACCTCAGCACTAAAAGAATTAAATACTGTTGCCCATAGCAATCAATCACAGCACAGCTTTTATTTTACCTCAGCAGTACAATATATAGCAGCCAATCACAGAGCAGCTTTCACTTTATCTCAGCACTGAGGATTGAAAACTGTTGCCCATAGCAACCAATCACAGCACAGCTTTCATTTTACTTCAGCACTAAGAGGATTAAAAGCTGTTGCCTATAGCAACCAATCACAGCACAGCTTTTATTTCACCTCAGCAGTATAATATATAACAACCGATGACGACGCAGCTTTCATTTTACCTAAGCAAAATAACAAATGAAAGCTGAGCTATGATTGATTGCTATTGGCAACAAAAATTGACAAATTTTACTCAAATCGGACCAGAACTGGGGATTTATATACGACACAAACAAACAGATGTTTTAGATGCCAAGCAAGCGAAGGACCTGTTTGGGCAGAAGGACAACAGCATTAAAAGTAGCAGCCGCTCGAGTAGCTGGAGTGCCGGAGCAAAGTAATGCCCGACTCGAGAACCAACGCACTCGACAAGCCGCCGCTCAACTAGCTGAGACGCCGGCGCACACTAACGGTCGCTCAATTGTAGAAACTGATGAAGCGAAGCAAGCCCGACATTCTTCAGACTGAGAGAGACAGTCAATTTTGAGAAGAACAGCTTGAAAATTCTTGGAGGGGGAAGCTGTTAGATACAATGCAAACAATAACTATGAGTGTCATCCCCAGCTTTCTATTGGCCGAATGAACAAACCATGTTCATATTGCAATACGCTAAAGTGGCCCCAGGAAACCCCTGGACTATAAAGTGGCCCCAGGAGACCCCTGGACTATGTTGTGGTGGCGGGAAGGTTTTACTATCAACGCTTAGAACTCCTCCTGAACCACTAGAGACTCCTATGTCCAGGTCATCTTCTGCATCTAAGCATTTGCTGGAAAATAGGAGAAACTACAACTCATGTTTTCAAATGACGTCATTTGGTGCGACAGAAGAATTGAGCGACGGCAGATTTTGGTCGACGTTTACAGTCCAAGGGCAAATTTATCATTGTGTTGGTTCACTACTACCTGAATCAAATGAGGAACACAAGTTCCTGCAGATCTACTTTATGGAGGACGAACAGCAGCGGGCCGACTGATGCTGCAAGAAGATCCCAGCCACCAGGGGAGATATTGTCTTATTGCTCCACCAGAATACGTGTTCTGTATCAGGGACCCGGGCTAATTGTTTTATATTAATAAAAAAAGCATTGCCAACTCCATAAGCTGCAGTCCCTGGGCAGCACAATATGTGAGAATAAAAGGCCACAGAGTATGGCTTGTATATTGTAAACTGTCCTTGCTTTGCGAAACATCATTTATTTCCCCTCACCCCATTGCTAGTAGTGTAAAGTCTGCAAATAATTTGTAGTGGCCAGACTGGTGGCTTTGAACAACGCCAGAGGCTACAAACAGAGAACTGTAATATTCCCCACACCAAAGTGTAGTTTGTCAGCTTTGCTGCTATATGTGGTGACAGCAGCATACATATACGCTCTGCAGAACATATTTCCCAATGTACAGACTATGTTTTGTACAGGTACATACATGATGCAGCTTCTTTCTTCCGTTCCTCCAATACAAACCTTTTTAACTTCTTAGCTGGTATACAAGCTTTGATACCAGCAGCAATATATCCTCTTCAGAATATTTCTCCCTATAAGAACAAACCATTTTTGTATATAGATCCGTTGGTATTATCCGAATGCGTGGAATAAAAATACTGCTGAGGTGCTGTTTCTGGCCCGTAAGGCTGTAGCATTGTGCTGGATGGATAGGAGACCCCAATGCTCCCCCAAGGGTGTAATCTAGTCAATTTTATTCTCCCATATGAAAAAATGGTATACAAAAATAGAAAGTGCCCAGATAAATTCTGGAATTTGGTGCGGCTCATCAACCACAAACCACACGCAAAACGCATTTCAGCAATTGGTGGACCAAATGAGGTTTTCGACCCATCCAGGTGCCATGTAGCTCTTCACAGGTATGATGATAATATCCTGAACTCTACAAACTATCTTTCCAAGTACGCTATTTTATACAGTGTATATTGTTTTAGGTAATTGTAACTGATTTGTAGACTTCAACCATGTTACACTCAGGTTGTCACTGAGTCATATAATTTGATATGTTCTGTTATTCTTAATAAAACAGGTTTAAAAAAAAGTACTGCCGAGGAAAAATTAAAGCTTTGCTGTGATTGGTTGCTGTGGGCAACACTGATTTTCTTTAAAATCTCAATCCATGTTAATGTGTCTGTCATTTAAGTTTTAAGACAAAATCTGTCTGTTTGTGTCGTACAGCCCAGCTTTTATTTATTATACTCCTGAGGTAAAATGAAAGCTGTGCTATGATTAGTTGCTATGGGCAACACAGGTTTTCTTTAAAATCTCAATCCATATTAATGTGTCTTTCGTTCAAGTTTTCATCCCGGGCAATGCCAGGTATCCCGGCTAGCTTAATAATCGAATGCATGTGGGAACGACCTCTGCCCTCATGTGTCTGCAAATTTGGGAAGGCCTTACATCATAGAATCATAGAATGGTAGTGTTGGAAGGGACCTCCAGGGTCATCGGATCCAACCCCCTGCTCAGTGCAGGATCACTAAATCATTCCAGATAGATATTTGTCCAGCCTCTGTTTGAAGACTTCCACTGAAGGAGAACTCACCACCTCCCGTGGTAACCTGTTCCACTCATTCATCACCCTCACTGTCAGAAACTTTTTTCTAATATCTCATTTTTGTGTCCTCCCTTTCAGTTTCATCCCATTGCTTCAAGTCTTTCCTTGTACAAATTAGAATAGGGCTGATCCCTCTGCACTGTGGCAGCCCTTCAGATATTTGTAGACCACTATTAAGTCTCCTCTCAGCCTTCTTTTTTGAAAGCTAAACATTCCCAGATCCTTTAACCGTTCCTCATAGGACATGATTGGCAGACCGCTCACCATCCTGGTAACTCTTCTCTGATCTTGCTCCAGTTTGTCTGTCTTTTTTAAAGTGGGGTGCCCAGAACTGGACACAGTATTCCAGAAGAGGTCTGACCAAGGAAGAGTAGAGGGGGATAATTACCTCACATGATCTAGACTCTATGCTTCTCTTAATACATCCCAGAATTGTGCTTGCCTTTTTGGCTGCTGCATCACATTGTTGACTTTTTTCATTTTTCTTGCCAAGATGTAGGACTTTCAATTTCTCCTTGTTAAATACCATTCTGTTAGTCACTGCCCACTGTTCAAGCTTTTCTAGATCTTTTTGAATACTCTCTATCTCTTTCCTAGTGTTAGCTATCCTTCCCTCGTTGTATCGTTGACAAATTTGATTAGTTTCCCAACAATTCCCTCCTCCACATCATTTATAAAAATGTTGAACAACACTGGGCCTAGGACAGAGCCTTGTGGTATCCCACTTGTTACATTCTCCCACTTGGATGTAAAGCCATTTATGACCACTCTTTGAGTACGATCACTCAGCCAGTTGTGAATCCACCTAACAGTTGCCTTGTTAATCCCATATTTGGTAATTTTTTCAATAAGTATGTTATGAGATACTTTGTCAAATGGTTTACTAAAGTCAAGATATACTATATCCACTGCATTGTCCTGATCAACCCAGTTGGAGAATCTGTCATACAAGGAAATTAGATTCATCTTGCATGACTTGTTTGTCACAAACACATGCTGGCTCTGGTTAATTACTCCATTTTTATCCAAGTACTTGCATACATGCCGTTTAATAATTTGTTCAAAGATCTTTCCCGGTATAGAAGTCAGGCTCACAGGCCTGTAGTTTCCTAGATCCACCTTCTTCCCTTTTTTAAATCTTCTGGGACTTCTCCTGTTCTCCAGGAATTTCCAAAGATTATGGCGAGTGGTTCAGCAATTACCTCCACTGCTTCCTTTAGTATCCTAGGATGTAATTCATCTGGACCTTGAGACTTAAATTCATTTAGCTGAGTGTTCCCTCACCATCTCTCTGCTTATAGATAGCCTGCATTATTTTATTCCCCCAATAGCACAGGTGAGATCAATTGATGTTCCATCTACTTTCTGAGAGAAAACAGATACAAAATAGGAATGTAAAAGTTCGGCCTTTTCAACATCATTTTAACCAATTCACCATTTTCATCTTGTAAGCATCCAATAGCATCTTTGACTTTTCTTTTGCTTTTGACATACCCCCAAATTCCTGTTTTATTGGTTTTAGCCTATGTTGCAAGCCTCAATTCATTATTAGCTTTAGCTTTTCTGACACTTGCCCTACAGTTTCTGCAGACCGCATTATATTCTTCTTTAGATATTCCCCCCTCTTTCCATTTGATAAACATATTTTGCTTCCTTATTAACATGTGTGTAAGTTCTGTGTTCATCCATCCTGGCCTCTTTAAATTCTTCCCATCCTTCCTTCTTATAGGATTTGTTAACGATTGTGCTTTCAGAATCTCATTTCACAATATTTTCCAACCTTCTTGGACATTTCTGTCCTTAAGAACATCCAGCCATTGGATTAAAATCTGCCTTTCTGAAATCCAACCTTGAGATCTGAGTTTTCTCTGGTCTTCTGCCTCTTTTTATCCAAAATTCAAGAATAGCATGATCACTGCCTCCTAACGTCCCAGCCACCCTTACTTCCTCAACCATTTCCTCCCTGTTGGTAAGAATTAGCTCCAAGATAGCAGATCTCCTTGTTTTCTCTTCTACTTTTTGGAAGATAAAGTTGTCAGCAAGAGCGGATCAGAATTTGTTGGATCCATTACTTTTACCTGAGAGAGATTCCCAACAAATGTCTGGATAGTTAAAATCTCCCATAATCACTATGGTGGGCTGTTTTGAGAGCTTGGCCATCTGATGTAGAAAGAGCTCATCCATATCTTCTGCTTGTCCAGACGGCCTATAGTAAATGCCTACAATGGTGTCCTTCCTGTTATTCTCTCCTTGTATTGTTACCCAAACAGTTTCTACATAACTCCCATGCTTTGAAGTTTAAATCTCAGTGGAGATGAATGTTTTCCTAACATACAACACAATACCTGCTCCCCTTTTCTCAGGTCTGTTTCCTAAGTAAGTTGTATCCTTAAAACCTTGTATGGTAACTTAAGATGTGCACCCCCCTTCACTCCACCGTACTTAATAATCACATATGTGTGACAACGGCGTCTGCCCTCTCGTGTCTGCCCATTTATGTAGGCATAGTTTATGATGTGCACCCCCTTCCCCTCTACCTCGCTGCACAGCTCAGCGTCGGAGGCAAAGCGGAAGTGCGCCTGCGCATCACCAAATAAATCTATCTTGTCGCGCTTCCTAGAGAACATTTCTGGATGAATTGCAGGGAAGGGGTTATATATTTAACCCCTTCCCGACAATTCATCCTGCGATCGCCGGCAGCCCATTGCTTTCAGTGGAACCTGCTGTATTGCTGGCTCCATTGAATTCAATGGGCAAACATCGTTCTTCTCTGCCACAGCTGTTACAGCTGTGGCAGAGAAGAAGGATTTGTCTTCTATATGTTCTCAATGTGGTCGGCGCTGCTGCCGCCGGCCCCATTAAGCGCATATAGAGAAGATTTATGGCCTTAAGAAGGACCGTTGGGGTTCTTGAAACCTAAAATACTCCTAACACTCTCCCTATAGCAGCTCCAACACGATAGCACTCTCCCTGATCTCTGTCAGAATGCATCCGTAGCGAGCCGCGGGAGGGGCAGATTTCAATACTCGGGTGACACCTAATCTCGCCAGCCACTCACTGCAGGGGGGTGGTATAGGGCTTGAACGTTGCAGGGGGAAGTTGTAATGCCTTCCCTGTCTTTCTATTGGCCAGAAAAGCGCGCAAATTTCTCAGGGAAGAAAGTGAAAGTAACTCGAACATCACGTGGTGCTTGTTACGAGTAACGAGCATCTCGAACACCCTAATACTCGAACGAGTATCAAGCTCGGACGAGTATGCTCGCTCATCTCTAATGTTTACTGATCTTCTTCATCTACTGTAGCTAGCTGAATAGTTTCTTTCCCCTTTGGTTGATTTCAATGCTTTAATAAATTAGGTGAGCAAAACTGTAGTATAGAAGGTGCTGCTAGGGTAAAGAATACAGCTAGATTCAACGTATGACAGATGTGGTCTTCAAAGGTTCTATTTGTGACCATCTATGCCAGGATCTGTAGACTGCCCTAACAATAATCATTCCAGAGGAACAAACAGCAGATCCAGAAAGTCTTCAGACTCTTTCATTGTTTTCACATTTTGCAATGTTGTGGTCTTAAGCAAGTTACAAAAGAATGAATGTTTTCTGCCATCTTTCTGCGCTCAATACCCAAAATGACCCAAAGTGAAAGCAGAATGTTAGACATCTTTGTACATTTTTTTTAATGAAAAACTAAGATGCGTGCAAATCCGGCTTTGTGAAGGAGCCCTTTATTTATATATCTACTTGAAACAGAGCAAGGGTAATCAGAAAGCTTGCAATTTAATATCCATGTGACAAAGAAGGGGCTCCAATAAAGGGACAAACACAAGACGGACGGTACAGAATTAGAGCCGAGGTAGACAATAAATGTAAATTCTGCCCTAGATTAGCAGCGAATAATATGTATGCATTCATCAGGATGTGCATGTGTATACATTAGTGTCATGCTAGGGGTATGTTAGGGAGGCAATGTTACGTGGACCTCTTAAGTGTTTACAGAGTAGACTTTACAAGCAGGTGCGGGCAGCAGGTGCTTCGTGCCGCCATCAAAAAAGGTAGATTTAGATGGTGATATTGTGAACATGTTAAATGTATTAACTGCTGAGCTGCGGCTGTGTGATTTGCCATGCCAAAATCATTTCTACAGCATGATGTGCATTGGGAAAGAGGCGAAGAATTAATCAGTAGGGTAACTAATTAATAAAAATCTGCATTTTGCATAAGCAATTAGGACACGACGAGTGCAGCGAAAGAGGAAGTTTTATGCATTTAATCTTACTACCTATTCAAGCGGAAAAATCCACCGGGGCAGAGAACTGAATCCACGCCTGGAAATTTTTTTTTTTCCTTTTGGATTAGTTAAAGGAATTGAAAGGTCAAATTATCAATATTTAATTCAAATGTAAATTCATTTGTTAAAGAGGAGAGCAAATGTTTTTTTTATGCACTGAATTGACAACAGGGGTCAATGTGTTAAAAACGGCCAAATTCTGCAATGATAACAAGGCAGCCTATAAAATGCATACAAATGTTTGTAGCAAAGAACACATTAATTAATGATGATTGCATTGTATATTCACTTAGCTTACCTAGGATTTATAGGAGAATGGAATTGGACAGTGTATAGCAAGCTCTCAAAAGTATAGCTCCTGCTGTGATATATACTCCTAAGGGCGGCCTCATACGTACGTATGCGCACGTGCAAAATTTGTGCACGCAATACGCAGAGAATAGAATCCATTGATTTCAATAGGTTTGTTCTCATCTCCCTTTTTTGAGCACACATTCCGTACGCACAGAAAAAAATGTAGCATGCTCTACTTTTGTGCGCATTTGTGCACCAAAGGTTCCATGGAAGTCTATAGGAGGGGCACCAATGTGCAGTCAATATCCGCACAAATGCACAATACTGCTCCAGGTAGGACTCATCTAACTCCAGGTTGGTCCTCAGTGATCCAGAAGACTTCTGAGATAGTTTCAATACATGGAACTTTATCAGTTTCCAGTGGATTACCATTCCTAGATAGGAGGGATAGTTCAGGAAGTGTTCTGGATCACCGAGGACCCACCTGGATCTAGAGGAGTCCTACCTGGAGCAGGACTCCTCTACTAAGTAAGTGCACCCATACAATTAATGTCTTTTGCTTGTCCTATCACCAGGAGCGCAGGTTTTTTTTCACCATATTATCCCATTTAAAAAATGATGCGGCCGCAAATAGTACTACCCCCTTGTCTCTCCAGGTTATGCTGCAGGCTCTCTCATTCGTTCACACATTGTGAAGAAATAAAAACAGCCACTTCTTAACCCTTTCTAATCCACTGTCTGACGTCTGAAGACATTATGATTTAAGGCTGTACAGCTCTGATGTTGGAAGACATCCGTCAGGGTTCTCTTACTGTATATTGCCAGTCTCTCTGCTGTCGGAGCCTATCCAACGTGTCACCTCATCCAGTACTGGCTTTAGCCAGCAGATAGCGCCATTGTATAACGGCAGAAAAAGAGTAAGCCCCCTAGGAAAACCAGGATACAAATTGGATTGGAAACGGTTAATGCAGAGAGAAAAACCTTGACAAATAAGCTCAGTAATGGAAAGGTTAACCCCTTAACTGCCACCAATATGTCTTTTTATGATGGTCATTAAGTGGTCTTATTCTAGTGAACTGTGTTTTATGGCACTCTAGAATAAGGGCTGTAAGGGTGTGCTGTGGTGCCCCAGAAAGGGTGTCTTACAACAGGCAAATTCCTATTCTAATGGCTGGGATCAGAGGAACTGGGCATTACGAGGTTAACATTTCAGAAAGTCATTGAATCAATGGTAAATGGGAATAGTAAAATATATATCAGCATGTAACCGTTAACAGGCACAATTATAGCGGGACTAACGCCTCTGAATGTCACTATGTGGAGTCATCATATGTCATAAAATGCCATGCTTGGGTTTATTCTGTAACAAGGACATTGAGCGGCGTGGGCCATTCACCAATAAGCTTCAGATGTGACTTCCCACAGATGGAACACATTATGCACATAAATCCTATAACAAATACATCGCACACCTTGGGCCTAAACATGACTCATGTTGTAGCATTTATTCAATGTGGGTTGCAGTAATACTGTATGAGAAAGGGAAGGTATTTACTTGGAAAAGTATTTTTAACCTCTTAGTGACCAAGCCTGTTTACGCCTTATTGACGTTGCCAAAATTTTGGAAATCTTACATGTGTCACTTTAACATAGAATAACTCCGTAAAGGTTTTGCATATCCCAGTGATTCTGAAATTGTTTTTTTGCCACATTTTTTACTTCATTTGGGTGGTAAAAATAGACCAATAGAATCTGTGTATATTTATTAAAAGCTTCAAAACTGGGAAATTTTTGGAAAAAATGTTTTTTTTTTCACATTTTCAACTGTAATGTCTCAAATATGGGCAAACATACTGTACAAATGTTTGCTAAGATATATATTTCCATCTGTTTACTTTATTCTGAATGCACATTTGAAAAACTTTAGTATTTTTTTTAACCATTTAGGAGACGTACAAATATAACATTACTTTTCAACATTTTGAGGAACACTTTGTTTACCTGCACCAAGTCAAGATGGCAAAGGCTTATAGGTGTCAGAATGATAGATACCCCCACAAATGACCCCATTTTAAAAACTACACCCCTTAATGTATTCACTGAGGGGGGTCAGGAGTATTTTGACTCCACATTTTTTTTTCAGGAGTTAAAGCAGATTAAAGGAGAAAAAAATAAAATTTCATACTTTTGCAAATATGTCATTATAAAGACAGGATTTTTTTCTATAGTGCACATGAAAATGAGGATTTACATCCCAAAATGGATACCCCTGTTTGCTCTGTGTTCAGAAACATATCCATTGTGGCCCCAATATTATGTCTGTATGCACAAGGGGGCCCAAACCAAAAAGAGCAGCCAGTGGCTTTCAGAACAGACATTTTGCTTGGAGGTGTTTTAGGCCCAATTGCACACTTGTAGAGCCCTTGAGCAGCCAAAACGATGGGAAATGACCCTGTTTTGAAAACTAGAGCCCTTAACGAATTCATCTAGGGGTGTACTGTGTATTTTGACCCCACAGTATTTGAATTAAACTAAGCAAAGTGAAGGGAAAAAATTACGATTTTCATTTTTTTGGCAATCGTGTCATTTTAAAAACATTTTTTTTTGTACAGCACACATATGAATGAAGACTTTCACCCCATTGATCCCTCTGTTTAACCTGTGTTCAGAAACATACCCATTGTGGCCCTAATCTTATGTCTGGCTGCACAACGGGGCCCAAACTGAAAGGAGCATTGAAGTTCAACTGTTTTTAACTTTTACGTAATTGCAATTATCCATTGGATAACAGTGATCATGTGACCGGGGATCACTCACCGCGGCCCTCGGTCACTTCTCCAGGCACTGGGCTACCTGTAGTTGCTAGGAGCAAGAGATTTAACATTTCCCGGGCCCTCCCCAGATTCTGTGCTTGCGTCTGCCATTTTGACAATGGGCACATGCGCCAAAGTTTGGGAAAGGTACGCGAATAAAGATCCCATCAGGGAACATCATCGGAGGCCTTAGGTAAGTAATTTCACCTCCCCTCATGGATTGGATCCGTGACGTGAGGTGAAATTTGAACTTTTTTTTACATTTATGTGATCGCCATTATCCATTGGATAACGTCAATCACGTGACCAGGTACCGCATACCGTGGCACCCTCATGAAATCTCCACATTCTCAGCTATGCTTGGTAGCCAGAAGCAGGGAGTTTTTAAATTACCCAGGCAATTTGCGGCTTTTGCGCATGCGTCTGCCATTTTGTTGACAGATGCGTTAGTAGAAGCTGGGATAAGGTCCGCAGATAAATTTGGGGACCTTAGGTACGTAATTTCATCCTCCCTCATGGATATGAGCTTCTTAAACATTCTTTTTCTTTTTTTACATTTTTTTAAATGTTTTTTTACTTTACATGATCACTGTTATCCATTGGATAACAGTGATCATGTGACCGGAAACCGCATAATAGTGATCCATGGTGATATCTCTCTGCTCCCGGGTACACATGTTGGCTAAGAGCAGAGAGATTTTAAATCTCCCATGCCACAAGCCCTTTTGTGCAAGCGACTAACGTTTTCGGCGCGCGCGCATGCCCAGAGGACGATGTAAGGTTCTGGAAGGACCATAACGCCACGGGACATCACGGAGGACAGGGGTGAGTATTTTCACCTTCCCTCATGGATCCAATGTAAATCCATTTTAAAACTTTATTTTACTGTCTTAACTTTCCCATGATCCCGCTGACATCTCCTGCTTCCTGACTACTGAAATTTCAAATGTCCCGTGATGATCCGATCTTCTGCGCATGTATCGCCATTTTTACTTTGGCGTGCATGCTCAAAAGACAGCCGAAGAAGATCGTCAAGAGTCATCGCGGAGGATGTTGGTGAGTAGTTTCAGTGCCCCTCTTGGATGCGATCCATGATGGGAGCTGAAACTCTAACTTTTTTTTAACTTTTTATTTACCTTAATACGATCAGCGCTATCCATTGGATAGCGGTGATTGCATGACTGGGGAGGTGGCTTCCTGCGGCCCTCCCATGACAGCTCCAGGTTGTCGGCAACCCCCGACAGCTGTCACGTCCTCAGCCCATGTGGGTTTAAACCTCAGAGGAAGCATGTCTTTACGTCCCTGAGGATTAAAGCCCACTTAGCTACGGTAGGATGTAAAAAGGCAATGGGGCCGCCACTAAGCGGTTAAGCACTAATGATACAAAGTTTGTAGAGTTTCTATAGTTGGAAATAATGTACTGCTAAGGACCTTTCGCGCAAGCCGCAGCACAAAATCTGCAGGCTACCTAAGAATTTTGATGCAGAATTGAAAATCGCTGCCTACAAATTCACATCTAAATCCGCAGTAAGATCCGCAGATTTTGGTGTGGAAACCTGTAGCTGCGAATTTGTCTGCATCCGGCGGTGTATCTCTGTTCCGTGTCAGAGGTCCCTGAATGCACTGGTTACTAATGGTTCCTGGAAATCAGAAGCTTGGCCCCATTTGTCACAAGCTACTGTACAGAGGTGTGAAAAAAATTGCATCACATGCTCCACTCGTGTTGGGCACTGAAAACAGTAAGGGCTCTTTCACCCGAGCGCCATTTTCATGCAGAAATAAAAAATCAGCGCTAACTACTTAAAAAATAGCGTGAACGGGCGATTTCCAGCTATCAAATCCCGAGCTTAATTAGCGGTGAAATTGCCCATTCACATGATCGGCTGCATGCATGGTGTTATCCTGCTCCCATAGGAGTCTATGGAAACTCCTGCACATCACACACCAAAGATAGGTCAGGTCCTACCGTATTTTTTCACGCAGCATGGACCTTAGATGCGTGTATTGCAGTCCTATCTTTGTAAGGTGCGAGGTTTTTATGTGTCTAAAATTCCTTCATCTGAACCTTTCTTTAGGAAACCATTGGCTCTAATTGACACGATTTTTTGATGCGCCTATTCCGCGGAAAAATGGCGCCCATGTAAAAGAGCCCTTTGGAAACTGCAAAAAAACCTGCAGGAACTTATTCTAACTAATAGAAAAAAAAAACAGATTATATATTAAAGGGGATTCCGGGCTTTTTTAACTGATGGCTTCTACCCTGGATAAGTTATCAGTAACCAATGGACAGAGGTCCACCGCTCAGAGACCCTGCCCATCAGCTGAGCATCCAGACTGCTGTCAGTGTGACATCCTGACCATGAGAGGAGGAGAAAGTGTAAGACCAGCGTGGCGCTCCCATTGATTTCAATGAGTGAAGCCAGCACCCCCACTTAAACCTCTGACCACTGATGACCATGTCTAGCTCACAGCACTGACAGCGGGACGGATGATCAGCTGATGAGCAGTGGGCCCCCATCCATTAAATACTGATCACCTATCCAGAGTATAGGTAATCAGTTAAAAAAGCCAGGAATACCTCTTTAAATTAAATAACATTTACAACAGCTAATGAAGGTTTAATGAGGCTTACTTATTGTTTTCAAGGAGTATGTGATGTGTTTTTTTTGCACCTCCATGTATTTATAAATATACTGCTTGTCCAAAAATCCAGCTCCTAGAAGGTGTTGTTGTTTTGCTGCAAAACTCGGCATGCAGTTACATCTCAGGCAGATATACAAATGATTAGAGTTGTGAGGTGATTATATAAATGGTCTTGTCACCTGGACTTAAAAATTGGTTTCCATTCTTGGCCTACAAAAAGGCTCTCACAGGCTCCTTGTGTGTAGTGACCTCTTCTCCTTGTGTAGAACTTGTTGACCATTAAACGCCTCTACGATGCAATTGAAGATATTTTGCTCAAGCTTTAGAGGGAGCGCATAAATGGAATGTGAGAAGCTGGATGGTCATATTGATAAATGGCCCCCCACCTGGGCCATTCTGACCAAACTGTTAGGAGGTGTTGGGACCAGTGGATGTGTGAGGGCACACAAAGCTCCTGGGCTCAGGACATCCTCGACAGACCACCAGTAAAGAGGATCATCTGATCGTCCGACAATCGCAAGCAGCTTCAACTGTTTCATTGTCCGCCATCCAGATAGATGGCAGATGGCACCATTATTACAGGTACCTGTGTCTGTCAGAACCATTTCCAGACGCTTGGCTGAAGGACATTTGGTCTCACAGCACTCATTACATGTACGGCCTCTGACACCCACCGTAGCCCCCGTTTGCGGTGGCGTCATGAACGATAAAACTGAACTGCTATGGAGTGGAACCGGGTTGTTTCAGCAACAAATACATATTTAGTTTGGGCACTGACAATGACCGTGTTAGTGTCTGAAGACATAGGGATGAGCACCTCAAGGCTTCCTTTGCTGTGGAGCTGCACACTGCTCACTGCTGGTGTGATGGTCTGGTGGGGGTGGGGGGGCCATCACAGGCAGCAGTCGTTCACACCTAGTAGTGGTACAATGACAGCTCAGCGATATGTTCAAGACATCCTGCAGCTACATGTGTTTTTCTCATGGCGGCTTCCAAGAGGCATTTTCCAGCAGGATAATGCTGGTCCGCACACAACAAGGGTGTTACAGGAATGTCTCCAAAACATTGTTACACTTCCGTGACCTGCCCGATCGCCAAATTTATCAGCAGTAGAGCATGTATAGCATTCTACAAGTTTGCATGATCTAGAGGCTTAGTTACAGCAAATGTGGACCGATATACCGCAGAATACCATACAGAACCTGTATGTCTCCATGCCCACCCGTATCACATCTTGTATCCAAGCTAGAGGCGGTACTACAGGGTACTAGAGCCTCCATGCCCTCCCGTATCACATCTTGTATTCAAGCTAGAGGCGGTACAACAGGGTACTAGAGCCTCCATGCCCCCCCATATCACATCTTGTATCCAAGCTAGAGGCGGTACTACAGGGTACTAGAGCCTCCATGCCCACCCGTATCACATCTTGTATCCAAGCTAGAGGCGGTACTACAGGGTACTAGAGCCTCCATGCCTGCCAGTATCACATCTTGTATCCAAGCTAGAGGCGGCACTACAGGGTATTAGAGCCTCCATGCCTGCATCACATCTTGTATCCAAGCTAGAGGCTATGATGTTTGGAACAACTTCCCTGCTGAGTTCTTTCCAAAGCTGTGCAAGTGAATCTAGAAGAATTGAAGGCAAAAGATGGTCACACCAAATATTGATAGTCTTAATTTCAGGCCTCCTACAAATTATCCCAGCAAGCCCAAAATTCTTTCTATCTATCTATCTATCTATCTATCTATCTATCTATCTATCCCATATCTATCTATCTATCTATCTCTCTATCTATCTATCTCTCATATCTATCTATCGCATATCTATCCCATATCTATCTATCTATCTATCTATCTATCTATCTATCTATCTATCTCTCATATCTATCTATCTCTCTATCTCATATCTATCTATCTATCTATCTATCTATCTATCTATCTATCTATCTATCTATCTATCTCATATCTATCTATCCCATATCTATCTATCTATCTATCTATCTATCTATCTATCTATCTCTCATATCTATCTATCCCATATCTATCTATCCCATATCTATCTATCTATCTATCTATCTATCTATCTATCTATCTATCTATCTCTCTATCTCTCTATCTCATATCTATCTATCTATCTATCTATCTATCTATCTCTCATATCTATCTATTTATCTATCTATCTAGTCTCTGTTACTTCATCGGCGCTCCGCTATGTAATTGGGTTGTCATGGCAACCTGATGTCAGATACCGGTGTCCAGACCTGCCATGGCCTATGATCGCTATTGTGTGCTATAATGCATTGCAGTACATAAGTCCTGCGATGCATTATCATAGCGGT
Organism: Eleutherodactylus coqui; assembly: GCF_035609145.1. Taxonomy (NCBI): domain Eukaryota; kingdom Metazoa; phylum Chordata; class Amphibia; order Anura; family Eleutherodactylidae; genus Eleutherodactylus; species Eleutherodactylus coqui. The sequence goes on along the minus strand of NC_089844.1, from coordinate 65,102,994 downwards.
TAGAGCTTTTCTGTCTGGTTCAAGTTCCTTTACAGCAAATATAAAAAAAAGAGTGACTATGTTATCAAGGGATTAATGTGGCTTTCAAAAAAGCATTTATTTAGAAAAATGCTGCTTTTCTTGATGCATTATTTTTCAGCTAAAGCCATAAGTTGATTCAAAAAGAACTATGTAATGATTAAAGTAATGATTTATACCTCTCCTTCCTGCTGTACTTCTGGCTTTGGCTCAAGAAATTGCATCAGGCTGCCACAAAACATTGAGGCTTTTTTCCAAAAATCCCATGTGTGTGAAACCACCCTTACTCAGTTAGGAACATTGATGTGAATGGTAATTTGTACCCACACAATACCCCTACAGCAAAACATTAAAGAAACAGGTAGTGTTGTGATGAGGACCTTGCAGCAGTGCAGAGATTGGCTTTGGGGCCATTACTTCAATCACTGATATTGCAGCATAGAAAGAAGTTATAAAAAACCAAGTTTTTACAATTTTGCATAAAAGCCCTCCTTGGACATCAGTGACACTGCTATTCCAGTATGGCCAAACACATCTTACTGTGATTAAGAGCTAGTTTTGAATGTAACTTTCTTCTGCGTGTCCTTATGATTGACCATGTTTGCGCACCAAGTGCTGGGTTTGTATCCTGTCTATGCAGCTCTAAGGATTGCAATTTAGCCATCACTTACACAACCAATTTAAAGGGACTATCCCACAGAATGAAGTTCTTCCTTAACTAGAGCATTGAAGATAGCCAACAGATCGGTTATCAGACTGGCGTCATGTTTCGATTGCTAGGACCTTCATGGGCCATGAGTATGGGGGTCCTGAAAGTCCATGAATGAATGGATGGACCTATAGTTTAGCATGTTCGATCATGTCAATGGGACTGCTGGAGATAACCAAGTTCAAGCACTCAACTATCTTTGGAGGTTCCATTGCAATGAATGGAATAGTAGCATGCATGTTTAACCCCTTCCCCATTCATTCACTGATTGGGGAGGATACCTATGTAATAGCAAGCTGTAAGAAGACACCATACTGCGATGCAGCTCTGATGTTCTCATGAACTCCTAGGGACCTTTCACACAGGATTGAATTAGTCCATGTGGATACTTTTGCATTATTATCTCTATGGGGTTTGTATTCTGCACCTGTTAAATCCATGTGATTTTACTTAAAAAAACGCAAGATTGATCTCATGGCCTGTGGGGATTTTGTTCTCTTTCTTCGTATGTGGCTTTTACCTTGGTGTTTGTGGACCACTGTCTGTCCTATTGCATTGCCTTGGTCATTATTTAAGTCTGCTTCCGGGTCTGGTTGTTGCTAATTATTTTCTTAGTCTTGGAGGAGAGAGGACGTGTTCATGGTGGTAAAAGTTAAGTGACTTTTTTTTTGCTTCATTTGCGTTTTCCTTCTTTTAGTTGCTAGAGTTAGTGGCTGAGGCGCGAGACATGGGGCCGCCTTTATCGAGGCAACAACCTCTCTTTTAGGCAGGGTGCTGCTTGTCTTAGTAGTGAGAGTGAGGTTGTCCCTTCCTCCTTTTGCTTAGATTATATCTTACTTTACTCTATTCTGCAGTCTACTCCCTCACGTTCATCCTGGGTGTGGTGCTTCTTACGTGCAGGGCGAACGTGACAATTGAATTCCGCAGAGGAAAAGCTTTCTGCTGCAGAATTGAGGACATCCTGCGGAATTGTTATTGTGGATTTCTAACATACAGGAGATGTAATTATGCAATTCAGGTCTGCGGGAAAAAAATACAAGATGTTTCACAGAAAGAAATCCACAGTAATTGACAAATTTGCGCTGCATCCTGCGGCCAATTCGGTCCAGCGTGAAGGATCCATAAAGGTGATTTGTATCTTCAACACCATTTGTTGAACAGCTGGATCTCTATAGGCTCCACTACACCTTTCTTTAATGTGATAGAAAATCACAAACCCCAAAAGGCTCGAGTAACTGTCTTCAGATTTCATCTGTTACCAATGCAAAGCAAATTAATCTATAAGACAATAATATGTAATAAAATAGTGCCCTCTAGTGGTCACATAGGAAATAGAACAATTTGTATAACATTACTGATTGACTAGACAGGATAAGGTTATAACAGAATGTAACGGTCAATACAGAAATATTGCGGGCACTTTAACAGGACTATTAGTGCTTTCAAATTAGTAGTGTAAGCAGCCCTAAAATATTTAATTCTAAACATTATATTAGGCATTATAAACTTTGAATATGTATTTATTTCATATTGCTTCTATCTTTTGTTTGAAAAAAGCATGGCTGATTTCTTTGGAAAAACAGCGCCACAACAGTTTGTAGGCTGTCTAAGGTATTACAGCTCAGTCCTATTCTAGTGAATGGATGTAAAAGAGCGCACAGCCTATGGCTAATAATGGTGCATCTCCCCCATCCCTTTCCCACCCATTGTAAGGGCACTTTTATATGGGGCGACCAATTAGGTGCAGATACCCGACAATTTGTGTTAGAGACCGCTGTGTCGGTGGAATTGCCTCATCTGTAAAGCCTGATGCCTGCTGTTTTAAAGAAAAAGGTATTTTCCCACGTAAGAGCCGATACTTTGTATCATCGATAATCGCTCAGATTCTCGCTGAATGAGCCTTTTAAACGACTGTACGAGTGTTGACGTCACCGCTAAAGCCGTCGTCGCTCGTGTAGGGCTTTTTTGATGCTGAAAGACTTGCCACCGGCTCGTGGCTTCTTATCGGCTTCTTGCTCAGCGCTTTACCTCCTATGGGAAGTGGGGAGCATTTACACAGGATAACAAGCCCGCGAGCCAACAAGGTTTTGGCTTTTACACAACTGCAAACGACAAGTGAGCAATTTTTTTTTCACATGTTTGTTTGAAGGAATTTTGAGCGATAATCATTATGTGTAAATGGGCCTTAAAGGGGTTGTCCCGCGCCGAAACGGGTTTTTTTTTTTTTCAACCCCCCCCCCGTTCGGCGCGAGACAACCCCGATGCAGGGAGGTAAAGAAAGCTCACCGGAGCGCTTACCTGAATCCCCGCGCTCCGGTGACTTCTCTACTCACCGCTGAAGATGGCCTCTTCCTCCGTGGACCGCAGCTCTTCTGTGCGGTCCACTGCCGATTCCAGCCTCCTGATTGGCTGGAATCGGCACGTGACGGGGCGGAGCTACACGGAGCTACACGGAGCCCCATAGAAGACTGCAGAAGACCCGGACTGCGCAAGCGCGGCTAATTTGGCCATCGGAGGGCGAAAATTAGTCGGCACCATGGAGACGAGGACGCCAGCAACGGAACAGGTAAGTATAAAACTTTTTATAACTTCTGCATGGCTCATAATTAATGCACAATGTACATTACAAAGTGCATTATTATGGCCATGCAGAAGTGTACAGACCCACTTGCTGCCTCGGGACAACCCCTTTAAGACATGGCGCTCAGTTCAGTCTCTTCTTTTTTGTGCACTCTTGTGGTGAGAAGAAGCGCAGAACAACTTCACACAGCTCACTTGAGAAGTAGGGAAGCGGCGGCGCATACTAGCGGCTGTTCTCTGTCTAGAGAAATGCACTACAGATGGAGTGTGAAATCTGAGCACAGAACAAGGGCTCTACAATATAAAGTACAGCTGTGTTTTGCTTTAGCTTTATACTTTGGATGTGATGTGCTATCAGGGTGCTTAATTTACACTTTGAATTACTTTACAATGGGTTTTGTTGTGTTTATATAGAACAACAATAGCTCTTCAATGGGTTACAACAAAACTACTTTCTGCGCAGTGATATCACAGTCAAGCTGTGGCATCTGTATGTGTATAGCCAACTGCTTTTATTTCTAAAGCTGATAACAAGATCCTCCATTATACCCCCTGGATAGCATGCAGGTATCAGAGAAGCAGCTCCTAGAAAACATTCCCAGGCAGATAGAATATCTGACAGTCATTAGTTACCACTTAAGGAACAGACATTTCTCTTTAGGGCCCCCTCATACTGACGTTAGGGCTTTCCATCTCAATTCTGCCTCTCTTTTAGGAGCAGTAAGGCCGCCTGCACACGAATGGATTTTTGCTGCGGAATCCGCAGTCCGCGTCCGCACCGCAAATCTGCAGCAAATACCATCCATAGCATGCTATGGAAAAACGCTTTTTTCCTGCACACTTGCGAAAAACAATTGCAGTTTCCGTGAGAGGAGGAAAAATCGCAGCATGCTCTTTTTTTTCTCTCGGATGGCTTCCTTTAAAGTCAATGAAAGCCGTCCAACCCGCGGCCTGTCCGCAATTAACATTGCAGATAGGTCGTGAATTCTGCGTCCTCGCCTAGCAATGTGACGGGAAAAATAAACATTTGGGGGAAAAAAGCTGTACTGTACATGTCCAATGGCGGCTCGCCATGACCATCCGCAGTGCAGAAAAGAAGAAAAAAGACAGGTACGCAGGGTTGGCGGCTGCAGTCAGGGTCGGATTCTGCTATGGGCTCCTGCATGCAGGAAGCGGCTCCGCCATGTGTAGGCGGCCTAAAACAGAATTAAATGCTCCAGTTTTATCCCATTGATTTCACTGTTTTTAAAAAATAAATAAATAAAATAAATATACGGCTTTCAGTTTGCTTTCGTTCCATTATGTTTCATTTTTTCAACAGCACAGATAGCACTGCACAATGACTCCAGCCGTCCACGGTCTATTGGCTTTGATGGCAATCAGTTCTGCAGCAGTGTACTTTGGATTTATCATTTTTATCCCATTTTCCTGTCATCTTAAGAAATAAAGATGTGTCAAAAGCTGCTGTAGAAACAAGATGTGCAGCTTTTGGTATGTAGCTGTATGATAAGGGCTTCTTCACACGCGTCGTGTATTTGCACTGACAATATAACCCATTGATATCAATGGGTTTGTACACATTTCCATATTTTTCCAAGCACATTTCACACGTACACAAAAAAATAGGATATGACCTATCTTCATGGGCATTTGCTCAGCAAAAGTCACCATTGAAGTCTTTGCGCAATTCTGTTGAAAAAAGACCACATCTGGACCTCATGGGGCTAAATAGCCATTTAATTCAGGGCGTATTTGTCTGCTGCGCACAAATGAACATGCATAAAAAGTACAATAAAATACGTGTGGAACTCAACCTCAATACATTGGACTGAAGTGTGCGTATTTATGTATATGCTGGTATGAAGAAGGCCGAACTGTAGATTCTGTTTGTGTTTCCGGTGCCTGCCCTCTGTATTACTGTCTTCGCACTGCCATACACTTTAGATAGTTGTTGGCCAAATCCTTGTTCGGTGGATATCTGCTCCTCCCAACCTCTCCAGACACACGAGCAAACAAGAGTAAGAGGAATACTTTAAAGAGGCTTTGTCATTAGAAAAAAAAATCACTACTTGCCTATTCCTCCCCCGTCAGTCTTCTTACCGCATCTTCTCTTCACCGATCTTCTCCTTGCTCCTCCAGTCCCTCGGGTTACCTCACCTCCAGTCGGCCGGATCCTCTTCTTCCTGTTACGTAGCATCCATTCTCTTCATTTTCCTTCCTGCAGGTCAGTGCCTAGCAGGGAATGCTGAGCTATTGCCAAGACTGCACATGCACGCTGTCTCGCCACGAGTGTTCATATACTATTGCAGCGAGACAACGTAGTCTCGGCAATAGCCCAGCATTCCCTGCTAGTCTGTGAACGCTACGTCACTACTGATGTAACCTGCACTGACCTGCAGGAAATAGAATGCAGGCAATGTATGCGTCAAAGGAAAGAAGAGGATCTAGCCGGCTGGAGGTGAGGTGACCCGGGGGACTGCAGTAGCCAGGAGAAGATCGGGGAAGAGAAGATGCGGTAAGAAGACTGACAGGGAGGAATAGGTAAGTATTGATTTTTTTTCTAATGACAGAGCCCCTTTAAGGGCTTAAACACATAGGCGCATACGCTAAAATACTTGCCGCTATGGAGCGTATTAGTGTATGAACCCATTTTTAAAAAACTATTCAAACTCCACTCTATTTCGCTCAAATTTGAAAAAAAAAAAAAAAAGCGAGAAGATGGGTCCTGCCCTATCTTTCTCGTATGTAGCTGTTTGTACAGTTGGCAGAAATACTGTCACTGAGGTCCCATTCATGACTTTGCTTTTGCACCCTTGTAATGTGGCACTAGAAGGACTCTATGGCTCACATTGTACCTCCGGCTGTACATAGAGATACACAAAGTTTATTTACTCACTGATTTAGGTAGAATCTGCAAAAAAAAACTCTCAAGCATGGAGGTATTGTACCCCGGAGGTCTTTCTTCTAGAGGAGAATGAGGGCACTTAAAGAGGCACTTCCATAATATGAACCAATAGGGCCATGCAGGGGTTCCTGCATATGCTGATGCCATGCATGGCCCCTAACTTTAAATTGTATGATTCCAGCAGGAAATAAAGTTGGTTGAGATAAATTCAAGCAGTAAAGTCTTATTTACACGTAGCGATTATTGCTCTAAATTTGAGCAATAATCGTTCAGTGTGGATGCAAAAAAAATCACTCGTTCGCGGTTATTTAAACTGACTTTTAAGTCAGCTTAAAAAACTTAATTGGCTCGCTGGCTACTTGTCCTATAAAAATGCCCATAGGAAGTGAAGCGCTGAGCAAGAAGCCGACGAGAAGCCCGCAAGCTGACGGCAAGACTTTCAGTATCAAAGCTCTGCACAAGCGCCAACAACCCTAGTGGTGATTTTAGCGCTCGTGCAGCCATTTTAAAGACTGTCGGCCCGTGTAAAAGGGCCTTTAGGCCCGCCGAGGTTAAGGCCCTTTTACACGGCTCATTCACTAATCGTTCAGTTTAAATTCCAATCGTTCAGTCGTTCTCATTCCCTGATACAGTGAATGTGAACGACTGAACAATTTCTCGTTTGAACAAGCTGGAGATTTACCTGTCTGCATAAACAGACTGCCTGAGCGAACTCTGACATCGTTCCCTCGTTCAAACGACAAATCAGCAGGTCTACACGGACCCTTAGACACCAAAAGTTGTGTACGCATAGAAGTCAGCATTGTACAGCCAGCTCAGCTTGCAGAAGTATATAATTATTCCACATGCCATGTGAATGGTAAGGGACCTTTCCATAATACCCATTTAAAGACGCACCTAGGACTAATTAGGCTGGCCCGCCTACTGATTCGGCCGACCCATCTACTAATTAGGCTGCCCCACCTGATTAAACATGACTTGGTGGTCCCGCGTCGATGGGAACATGCCCGGCAGCGCATAAAAGTACAGTGAAGGAGTGTGATTACCCTCGTGAGGGGACGTGATAGCGCTCCATTCAGGGCACAATTATATCAAGCCTCAGTCTGCTGCTGCGGATTTCCATCCCATTACTCCCATGTATACATACAGATTTTGATGCAGAGTTTTCTGCGTATTTAGTTGTGTCTCTCGCCAAAATATCCTGCGCCTGTGAAAGGTCCCTTAAGCTCCTTGTTCTTCACACATATTGAGACAATTTCCTCGCATTAGACTCTCACACTCATTATATTCTGCTTTATACCGTGAAGCTTCGCTGCAATCCGCTCTTTAGTCGTAGCAGCCATTCAGGAGGCTTCGTTAGATTCCTTCTTTAGATTTATATTTAGTGTAGTTAGTAAATCACATCAGACACTTGTCATATTAATAGGAGTTAATAATCCCAGTAAACTTCCCGCTACTTGTAAGCCCAACTAGAATTTAATTATTTAGCCTTCTAGATATAATAGCTAATTGTTATCTAAAATACTGTTTCAAAAGAGTTGAGCTGCAAAACTGCAAGTTCAATTACCCCAAAGACTAAATTAATTTATGGCTTCAGTTTTATTTAATGCAAGAAATAAAATATCCTCTGAAGTGTGCAATTAGGAAAATCCACCTTAGAGTACTATCATTTTAGGACTTCAATGAAGACGGTGTAAGATGCAGTAATTCCTTGGTGGCTTGTAGAGTTACTAATATGTACAATAGGGGATCTCTGTGTTATTCTGCCAGTCTATTATTGCTATTCAAAGAGCTGATAAAACAAAATTTAAATTTTAAAGGTCTCGAGTTAATGGGAAGAATAAATGTAGTCGCATTGTACTGTCTTTATAATTATGAGATCCACGCAAATTAGTGTGCGCTGCCTGCATATATTCTGTTGTGTGTTTTTTACAGAGCTTTAGGCATAGATGTAAATGTTACAATCAGCAGGAATGCTCCTGCTGTTCTGTCATCTCCTGTCCACTAGTTGATTGTTGGAGCAGTTGCTAGGAGTTAGCTGAGGAGCTCCTGATTGGTTAACCTCTCTTTAAATATAACTGGCTTCTTCAATGTGTTGCTGGTTATTGCGTAAACTAGGTGCATTTCAATATAGTGTTTATTGTATACTGCTATTATTTTGTTCCTAGTGTGGCAAGGCGGGGTTAGTTGCTTATCGGATTACTGTCTTTCCCTTTCAGCAGGAGTGGACACCATGTGTATACAGGCTTCAGAGACATGTATTTCTTTTAAATCTAGCGCCTGCCAGTTTTATTCCACATCACAGTAAACGTATGTACGGCATACAATATAGTCCATTATCCGCACTCCACCAGGGTATGAGTCTAGGGTTGTCCTCCCTGTCAGACTCTTGGCCTTTACTCCATCCACACCGGACCTCATCAGGGTAAGAGTTTAGGGTCGTCCTCCCTGTCAGAACTGGGGTTTTTACTCTGTACACACTAGACATCAGGCTTGCAGCCCTTTCAGCTTCACTGAACTATAACTTCCCCCTAAGTATGATAGGAACTGATTTTTTTTATCTTTAGTTCCTGCCACACCCAGGTGCTTTCTCTCATCTTTCAGGTTAACAGAATGCCTGTCTATTGCCCCCTGCAGGCCATCCTGTATACTGCACTCCTACACTAGTCTAGCTTTGTTTCTCATCAGTGTAGTTAGTTTGGTTCTGGTGGTTATTTCTAGTCCACTCCTTGCTTCTTAGCCTTGCAGTTTGTTGTTTTGCTATTTCTCAATTATTATTTCTTTTTATCTTGCTTCTTTGTTCGGCTTTGCTCAGTTTGGTTTGGTTTTCTAGTGCCCTCTTATCAGTTTTCAGGGTCAGTATTTCAGATAGGGTTTCCATTAGGCATATGTTTTGGGATTCTCAGGGACAGTGGTGTCTGGTGTTAAGGACAGCATCAGGAATAGATTAGGGGATAATTTAGAAAAAGCTAGAATTAGGCTCTATTACTGTTAATTTGTTATTATCTGTTCACCCTAACCATCTGCTCTATTATCTGATAACCATCACATATCACCCATTTGCTCTATTATCTGATTATCTTCCTTATCATCCATTTGTGCCATCATTTGATTACTTTCACCATTTTGCTCCTGTCATCTGTTTGGGAGTTCTTATTTTTGCATCTTTGTTACCTGCTAGTGTTGATATGTGTTTCATATTTTTGCTCATTTGGTTAACCGGTTGTTTCATAATTCAGCGGTACTGCACATTCTGGGGGTATCTGACTGTTGGGAGACATTGTTAGCACCCAGGACAGGTGACTGCTATAGGTGAAGTCCACATTTGTTGTTGCTACTTGTTTCCAGTGTGAATAGGCTGGTTGCTGAGTGGCTGCATAACTACTAATCTCACAATACTCAGTAGTTTTCAGAGCCCCCGCGGGCACTTTTTTCCCTTATCTTTGAAATTGGAGCCATCACAGTAAGGCTACCTTCACATGGGGAAGCGGGACCACAGGCTGAGAAACCCGGGCCGATATCGCCCTTGTGAATGTGCGTTTTACCCAAGGATGTGGGTTATTCATGCAAAAACTCCTCGTATGACTTATTTGAAATTCTGATCCTCATTGGGTATTTCTTGCCTTCCTCTGGATCAACATTGAGGGGTTATAGGCTGAACTGGATGGACTTATGTCTTTTCGACATCTGCCTATTCCTACAGTGTCTCTGTGTGTTAGAGGGTTGGTTGTACAGTACTACTACCCCTTCCTGACCTCTCTCTAACCCACTGATATAAAGAAGGAATCTATATGGTATGAATGCAGACTGAGTATATGGGTGCTATTATTTCTCTACCTGGAGAGTCAGAGAGGGGTAATAATACTAGTGAGTGTTAGTTCCTGTTACTAACTAGAACTACTACTCCTCTCTATCACACATAGCCAGAGCGAGGGTATTGCACTAAATCACAATGAAACTGTGGCCTTACACGTTACATTGCTCCCATCACTTCCATACTAAATCACCATATAATATTTCAGGTCATGCTATCATGGTGGTTTGGGGTGGAAACATGTAGTGTGATGCTCTACAGTAATATGTTCTGCAGCATCTAAGGCATCAGCAGCGGACGTATGTAGTATGTGGTTTTACAGTAGAGAACATATAGATTATGTTCTACTGCCACTAAGGTATGGATTGTGAGCTTCTGCAGAAGAATATGTGTGTATAGTGAGGTTCTGCAGCGGCGGAGGTATATTATGAGGTTCTGCAGCAGCAAAGCTTCTGTAATAGCTATAGTGTACATTAGCATGTTCTGCAGCAGCTGCAGTGTGCATTATAATGTTCTACAACAGCTCAGGTCTTTAACTGGTAAATGCTACAACATGTAGTCTAACAAGGGAGAGGCGAGTCAGTTCAGCTGCTTGATGCTTTGTTTTATAGTGTGCGGATAGTGTTCGCACCAGGAAATGTCCCAGCATATATGGCAAATAGGTCCATAACCCGGCGAATGCCATAGCAGTGTCCTTTTGGCCTGTCGGGCCAGTTGTATTTTTGCAACCAAATCAAAAACTGTGGCAAATCCATGTCCCATTTTTCAATTTGGTTTTAACTGCATTGCCTGAATACACCGTATTTTAGGTTTTCAGGTTGCCCACCTTCGATAGAATGTTGCCCACCTTCCTAACCATACCATTCTGCAGCTGCCAAGGCTTGGAGGGAACATAGCTTGTGTCTAACTGTTGTTAGGGCTCCTGTCCACGGGCAATTGTGCATTGCGTTACTCGCGTCGATAATCCGATCGCGGGTAATGAAGTCCACGCTTTAAATAGCGCTGCTATGGAAAGCGCAGCCTCCTGTCCACAAGTGGAGAATCATAGCGATTCTTCGCTCATGGGACTCAAATAGCGGCATGCCGCGATTCTCCGCTGTGAGCCTATCTGTCAGATAGGCTCACCGCGGAGAACTGACAGCTCTTCCCCCTGCTCCCTGGCGGCGGAATATCACCTTACTTTAAAACACAACATTCTGCCTGCTACCACATGAAAGAGCATGGGAGCTTATGTACAGTGTTTTATTATATCAGTATACAACAGTATGCAGAAAGCTCCCTCTAGTGGTGGCTGCAACTAGCCAGAATATTATCTTTTATGGCCTTGCAGAGAATTTGAGTTTTATATCAGAAAAACAAAATGCAAACCACGATAAAGATTTATTAAGGACCTAATAAGCAAAAAGTTTTAAACAGCTGATTAGGCTATTAATTAGCCATCACAAGTCGGTGCTCGGTTCCTTGTTGCTGGTAACTCAGTCATGTCTAAGGGAAGGCATTTATTGTGTTGCCATTTTTTTGCCCTGTGTTTAGACAATACATTTAGAAAGTCTTCAGACCATTCACTTTTTTAATATTTTGTTATGCAGCGGCCTTGTGCAGATTAAACCTTAATTTCAACTTTACTTCTATCATTCTGCACTTAATACCCCATAAAGACAAAAAGAAAGCAGAAAGTTAGAAATCTTGGTAAATTAAAAAAAGGAAACCTAACATTATTCATTGACATAGGTATTCACACCCTGCACTCAGTACTTAGTTGAAGCACCTTCAGTTTTTGCAGCCTCCTTTCTTCTTGGGTATGATGCTACAAGGTTTGCACACATCGGTTTGGGGATTTTCAGTCATTTTTCTCTGCAGATCCTCTGAAGCTCTGTCAGGTTGGATGGGGGCCGTCTGTGGACAGCCATTTTCAGGTCTCTCCAGAGATGATCGGTTGGGTTCAAACCAGGGCTCTGATTGCGCCACTCAAGGACATTCACAGAGTTGTCCCTAACCAACTCCCAGAGTCTCGTGTGTGCACTAGACTTCTATAAGAGAGCACACACACAGGACTCTGGGAAGAGTCAGATTTTTGGCCAGTGCGCAGACTTCAGTGACGGGCATCGCCAGAAATGGGAAGAAGGTGGGTGCGAAAAATTCAACACCCGGCTCCCTAGCTTTAGGCAGGTTCTCTTTAATAAGCATCAAATGCTGCACCTAGTTTTTATAAAAAAAATAGTATTCACGGAATATTCACTTTAAAATGACCCTTCAGTCGCGGGACAAAATTTGACCAGGAAGCGGAGGGGAAGAAGCAGTTACTGTACATTATCTGTTGCCATACTTTTCCCAGTTCTGCTACTGATCTGCCCATTCCTAGTGTCCCTCTTACTACATCTGATGTGGCTGGAGAGCTCTGGTTATGCTATGTCTCGATTGGCTCATGCTGCTCATGTGAGCAGTGCAGCCAATCAGAGCGGCATGTAATGTCTTAGACTACTGATGAACCAGTGCTCAGTGTGCATTGGGTAGTCTGAGTCGCTGTGGCCACCATGAACGTTTGAAGAAGGGCCATAGCGTTTCAGAATTGAACATCCATAGAGGAAGAGGCTTCCTTGCCCTGCATAAGCCTGATGACAAAATCCCTTTAAATATATTTTATGGTTTAATATAAATGATCTCAGCATCTCATTGACCCTATATTACTGATGCACTCTTCCAAAGATTGTCAACAAATATTGATATCGGACAGTGGTATATATACAGGACTGGTGTCCCATAGTGAAGATGCAAAAACTGTATTCAGATGCCGCAATCTGAATATTTCTGCCATCTGGTTAAATCCATCGCAAATAACTGCATCCAAAGGTTAATCCTGATATTTGGTAAAAGAATCCCTTGCAAATAGTTATATCCTTGTGTATATTTGGTACACTTATTTTATGTCACATAAAAGCAGAAACAAGCTTGGAGCTAGGATATTTTGGATCATTTCAGAGTACTATGGAAGTTCATCAGTTGTGCTGTTGTAAGCAGCCACCAGATGGCAGCAAAGCACTGATTTTTGATAACATTTTTTATCAGCATGTAGAGTTTGCTGATCTGTACAGCCATACATTCATTCCTACGAAACATTGTTATAAATAATGTTTAAGTTGAAAAAAAATGTGTACATTGTTTTAACTCTTACAAGGCCAGAGATCTTTTTGTCCCTGCCTTCCAAGAGCCACATAGAACCCAAAAGCCCTGCTGTACTGCTTCTAGCTTGGATACAAGATGTGATACAGGTGGGCATTGAGGCTCTAGTACCCTGTTGTACTATTACTAGTTTGGATACAAGATGTGATACGGGCGGGCATGGAGGCTCTGCTAGCTTGTTATATCACCTCTAGCTTAAATACAAGATGAGCTACAGAGTTGAATTGGGTTGTCTTCAGCAACAAATCCAGGTTTAGTTTGTGCACTGTCCACGACCATACTTGTGTCTGTAGACCTAGGGGTGAGCATCGCAATGCTCGCTTTGTTGTGGAGCAGCCCACTACCCCTCCCTGCAAGTGAGATGATCTGGGGAGCCATCGCATACGACAGTCGGTCATCCCCAGTAGTGGTACGAGAGACAATGACAGCTCACCGATATGTTCAGGATATGTTCCAAACTAAAACAATATATTCTAGTACTAGAGCCTTCATGGCCGCCTGTATCACATCCTGTATCCAAGCTAGAGGTGGTACAACAGGGTACTAGAGCCTCCATGCCTACCCATATCAGGTCTTGTATCCAAACTAGAGGTGGTACAACAGGGTACTAGAGCCTTCATGCCTGCCAGTATCACATCTTGTATCCAAGCTAGAGGCGGTACAACAGGGTACTAGAGCCTCCATGCCTGCCCGTATCACATCTTGTATCCAAGCTAGAGGCAGTACAACAGGGTACTAGAGCCTCCATGGCCGCCTGTATCACATCCTGTATCCAAGCTAGAGGTGGTACAACAGGGTACTAGAGCCTCCATGCCTACCCATATCAGGTCTTGTATCCAAGCTAGAGGTGGTAGAACAGGGTGGTAGAGCCTCCATGCCCACCTGTATCACACTTTGTATCCAAGCTAGAGGCGGTACAACAGAACACTAGAGCCTCCATGCCTGCCTGTATCACATCTTGTATCCAAGCTAGAGGCAGTACAACAGGGTACTAGAGCCTCCATGCCCGCCCGTATTACATCTTGCATCCAAGCTAGAGGCGGTACAACAGGGTACTAGAGCCTCCATGCCCGCCCGTATTACATCTTGCATCCAAGCTAGAGGTGGTACAACAGGGTACTAGAGCCTCCATGCCCACCTGTATCACATCTTGTATCCAAGCTAGAGGCGGTACAACAGGGTACTAGAGCCTCCATGCCCGCCCGTATTACATCTTGCATCCAAGCTAGAGGTGGTACAACAGGGTACTAGAGCCTCCATGCCCACTGTATCACATCTTGTATCCAAGCTAGATGTGGTACAACAGGGTACTAGAGCCTCCATGCCTGCCCGTATTACATCTTGCATCCAAGCTAGAGGCGGTACAACAGGGTACTAGAGCCTCCATGCCTGCCCGTATCACATCTTGTATCCAAGCTAGAGGCGGTACAACAGGGTACTAGAGCCTCCCTTCAAGTGTTCCGTTTTCCACTATAAATGATCCTTTTGCTTTTACGTCAACGTTACAATGGCACATAGAAAGTTTCATTCATTTCTGACAACTCCTTCTAGGTGCTTGATTTTCTTTTTCTTGACAGTGAGTGTACATGGCCGGCATTATCAGAATATATTGAAATATCTGCCTGGGGAGTTTATGTTGAAAAGTTCCATGACTAAGCCTTGTATTCATTGCATAGCCTCCATGAATATATTCAGATCTCCATAACTCAACACCTCATTGGGATGATGAAAAGACTTGAAGATGTTCAGTGTTGGAGGATTGTGCCGTCATCATCTTCTTTATGTCATGGGACATTCAATCTCATCGGCGCTGCCGCTTTTGGCTCTATTACAATGGATTCCGCGGCTGTATTCAGCAGGGCTCTTTGTTGTATTTTTACCATTCATTTATTTTTTTTGTTCAGTAGGATTCTTTTTGGTGTTTTAAATCCTTGAGATAAGATCTCCTTTCTGTTGCCAAGAATTACACTGACAGAGCCTTTGGTCTGCAATGTAAGCTGCATTAAGTGAGCTCCGGTATGAAAATATGAAATTTCCCCATATAAAACATTTATAAAGTAAACTGCTGGCTCGGCTCTCCAGGGTCTGTTTTGCATTGACATTGAAGTATAGATTCGCTTTCAAGAAACAAAAGTCATTTTTACCCACAGGGAACAGTAAACCAAGATGTGAAATGAAGCAGAGCTGTAGATATCCACATGGAGCCATTAGACAAGGAGTCTTACCTCGGAAAGAAATAAACCAAGAATGGTGCCAAGTAAAAAGTGCAGAATCTGGTATGAACTTGTTTAATGGACATTAATGACATGTTCTACCTGTCAGGATCCCATATACACCTATATTCAGCTTGGAAACGCATGCATGCTGCCTCGGGAAGGGTTCATCCTTCAATCTCTTTATATATAAACCTCTTCTTGTGTGGTCCAACATCTCACAATCAGGATATGGAAGATATGAGAATAGAGGAGAAATACAAGAAACTAATTTCCTTTTCTACATTTCATATATTTCTGTAGATTTATGGGATATAATAGTTGATGTCTTCTTTACAGAAGGATTTTTGGTATATAAGTCAGTATGTAAGGTGTCTTGGTGCCGGGAGCCCTACCAATCAGCTTTCATCTGTAGAGATACTTTGTAGTTAGTGTTAAATGCCCTGCAGCACCACTGCAGGTGAAATGAAGCATTACACGGTACCCACTGAAATCAATGGGCTGTCCATGTGGGGCAAGGACACAATGGGTCCTCCAGGGTAAAAGTATAACGATTTTTCCATCCGAGTTTTGGACTGAAAAAGTAAAATGGAAAGAAAGCATATTATTATAAATAGTTTTAGTCACACATGTAATTTTTTAATTGGACAAACCTTCCGAGGCAAAAAAAATTACAGCACATCCTATTTTGTAGCAATTTTTCGGATGAAAATTACCCAATCAAGTCTATGGGTGCAATTAAAAAAACACTATGGGTGCACTCATTTGATGCCATCACAATCTGGGTTTTTTTCGCATGTAACAGGGGTAATTATAAAAAAAAGTGTGCAGAACTTTTCATTGCTCATCATGTGTTGTTTTTTTTTTATGCACATAAAATGGATGTAAATTGCATGGAAAAATCACCAAAATGCAAAAAAATTTGGTCTGATTTTACAAAGAGATATTTTTATAGTTTCTCCTTGTTTTGATTAAGGCCTTATTCACACAGGGGACTGCGATTTTGGTCAGTGATAAACTTACTGATTTCACTGTGAATTTATGTGCATTTTACATTAGTTTTTGTTCACTTTTTGAGTTTTGGATGTACAAGTACCATCCAAGCGCAATTCAGTTTTTACACTAGTAAAAAAAATAGAAGGTGTCCCAATTGATGTCATTTTAAACTCCCATTGAAGTCAACGGATGCGTGAAGAAAAGCTGAAAGCACTCTTACACCATGAAGGGGCATTCCGTTTTTTTTTTTAAAGTACCCATTGATTTGGATGGGGACTCTGGTCTGAGAATCGTGCCAAAATAGGGCTAAGCTGCATTTTTATTTTTACATGGACCATTGTCCTATTAAAAAAAAAAACACATGTAAGTACACACATCGACTTTAATGGGTCTGTTCCTTTCAAACTCAGACAGAACTCGGACTTTAAAATCGTCCATATGAAAAAGCCCTATAAGAAAAGATTCCTAAACAAGGGGCTGTCCATTATTACCTTATAGGATACAGTATATAAAATGGGTTTTCTAAACACAGTAGGCAAAATCCTTAAAGGGAATATGTCATCAAGTCTATGCTGCCCTATTTAAGGGCAGCACAGAGTAGTGGCAAAGCCCCTGATTCAGTGTTGGGTCACTTACTTTTTTTTTGCAGTAGTTTTCATAAAGTCACTGTCTAACAGGTGTGGCATGAGTCACTGGACTCTTCTCAATAATGTGTGCATGCTCAGGAGTCCTCAATATTCATGAGCTGCCAACTACCGCTGCTCACCTGCTGCTGATAAACAGCTTTCTCCCTATGCACCGTATAGAGAGAAAGATGTCAATCAGCCACAGGAAGGCGAGAATTATAGATGGAAAGTACTATATAGTAATATTTATATGGAGACTTGTATTGTTTTATAATGCATTGAACATTCATCATGTTTGACTTCGTACTGTGCATGACTATGATAATGGATCAATTAAACCAATGTAATTCAAATTTAAAACTGTCTTTCATGTCGAATGGCATTAAACATCTCGTCTTACCAAAATGATTAGTTGGTTATCATGCTGGTACATGATATACAGATATTTCAGCATAAGGCTCAATGTTTCCTGCTCTGAAATATTGCCAACAATGAGTTTATGGGATAAGTAAGAGATGAAATTAAAAGCTTGTTACATATCCAGCTAGCCAACGCCTTGGTTTAGGAGCTTATTCTGCCACCCAAGTAGATTTGGCAAAAAAAAAAATCAAAGGCAATCCATTAGGTTGGGGTTTCTACGAACCGGCAATAGGGTCTTACTGCTGGGTGCTCAATGGTTTGGCTACCGAAATTGTCACAGTGTAATTCCTTATTTGTCCTATAGGCTTAGGCAGTGAAACAGGTTTTGACTATTTTCAGTGTACCCTCGTTAACCATGACAGACATTTCTGACAGCTACAACTAATAGAGATCCTAAATTCCTAATCAATTACCCCATCTATCAGCACAACATGCCATAACAGGGTATTATGATGTGTGTCATGTTTGCACTCTCACAACACATGACTTGGGTGCAACCGCCAGGGGTTGATCTATCTCACTCACTCGATCTTGCATTTATCCGCCACTCTTGTTGCATTTGAGCATAGATCACACCCCAATGCAGCCCATGCACCCCAAAATACTCACTGTGACCACCCCTACATAAGACCAAGGGACTTGCATACACACACACACTCTTCTCCAGCCATCAAAGGCTTAACACTACTGAAGGCTTATTAAACTGTCCGTCGTTCCGTACTTCTTGCCCCCAGCTGGTGGGAGGGATGATGGATTTGGACTAGCAAATGTCCAACTGCAATCCCCTCCGAAGCTGGCCCAATTTACATCTGGTTTCCTATGAACCAGTTTGGGCAACTTTAGGTGGAACATATGACACCCTCTACAAGGATTATATAAGAATTAGTGAAAAAAAGGAAAAGTGCTTCAAAATAGAAGAAATAAGTGGATTTTAAGGGATTGACAGGGCAACCCAAGAATAAACTGGGCCCCTGTATACTTATGATCCAAATTGGTGCTGACTAACCAATTAGCAGGCTCATTTTCTGTCACCGTGGACATCCTCTGGCAAAAAGGGGAGAGAGCTGGCCCAAATCCAATGTCCACAGTAGAATCGGTTAGAAGGATATACGAGTACAGCCACAATGCAAAAACAAAAAACAAGCACACCGCTCGGGATGCTGGCCACTGGGCTATTAAAACAGCAGTTGAATACAGATATCCACCTACATTACTAAGGGGGGAGATTCAAGTCTCAAATACCCCCTCAGGGCTTATTTACGCAAGCGTATATCGGCTGGCGTTCTCACGGCTGGCTGATATAAGCTTCCATCTAAGCAGTTCCCTCCTTCCCGCCCACTCACCAACTCTGTCTCTCTGCTCCCCTGTGAGGGGTTTGCAATGGAAGTGGGCAGGGCGGGGACGGAGCTAAGCCCACGCCACCTCCCTGCCCCTTGTCCATAGCCAGCAATGGGAGTGGGCAGGACAGAGCGTTGCTTAGCTCCACCCATGTCACTTCCCCTCCCATTGCAAACGCCGGACTGGAGGAGAGAGGCAGAGAGCCGATGAGGGGGAGGGAAGGGGGGGGGGGGGAACTGCTTAGATGGAAGCATATATCGGCCGGGTGTGAAAACCCGACCAATATACGCTCGTGTAAATAAGCCCTCACTCCGAGATCACTTATCAGAAACATAAGGTCAATGCAGGAGGTTTATTCTGCAAGTATGGGAGCACCCTAGCGCTAGGGGTGTAGCTAAAGGCTAATGGGCCCGGATGCAAAAGTTTATCTTGGTGCCCCCCAACTTCTCTTAACCCCTTAAGAGCGCTCTTTCCTGCCATAAGGATCTTGGTCAGTGTAAAGAGTTTGCCAGATAATGCCAAGTTAAAGGGAACTTATCACCTCTCTATGGCACCATAAACTAAGTTATGGTGCTGTTATGGGAGGTAACAGGGAGCTGAGTGATATATTTTTTTTACTCACCTGCTCCTGGGTTTCTGTACTTTCACCTGTCAAAGATCGTGTGCCGCATGGAAATTTGACTCTTTTCAGATTACTGTGTGCATGTTCTCCCGAAGACTTGTATGGGAGAGTGCATGCAAGGCAATCTGAAAAGAGTTAGAGTCTGGTGACAGTTCAGGAACCAATGAGCAGGTGACTATAAAAGTATATCATTGGGATCCCTGTTACCTTCCCTAACAGCACCATAACTTATCTCATGGTGCCATAGGGAAGTGACAGGTTCCCTATAACCTTGTGGGCATCAAATATATGCACATATATTGTCATCACAATGTGATTTGCAGTTGATATATTTTAGAGAAATTCTGTTATAAGATTATTACACCTCATTTCTTTTACAAGTGAGAGTACTTCAGGTTATGGGGAATAGTATTACCGTAGATTGCTCTGTTGCTACTTATTAAAGGGCAGGGATTGAAGTTATTGCACTTTTGGGTTTCATTTAGCTTACAGTTGGCACTACTAACGTATGGCCTAAGAGGTCTGTAATTACATTTTCAGAGAATACATTCAACTATAAACATAAAATAAATGATCATGCCCAGTACAATAAAAAGTCCAACATTTTTGTGCAAATAGGGTTTTGCTAACCAATTCTGCCACTTTTTGCTGTTGTACGCCTCTCACTCCACTTTCCCAAAGTGGAGAGAAAAGGGAGAACGGTTTGAGTGAGGTTTTTAGACAGATTTAAGAAATGTGACTTTTTAAAAAGTCGCACAATTAGTTACAAACTCAACCCAGTAGCTGGGTGGAACAAAAAGTGACTCCACAACCCCTAGACATACCTAAAGAAGAGACTAATTTATCATCTGCTCGTAAGAAGTGATATATTTGTCAGAAAAAACAGCGGCATATGAGAAATAACTCGGAGCCTCCAGCAAAACTGACTTTAAAAAAAACAAAAAAAAAACTCGCATGGTTAATTTGCATGCTTGCTGCAGCTTTATTCATTCAGTTACAGCGCTATATATTGCCAATCGTTCATATTCAGCAATTTCCAGCATTCCTACTGAAATGAATGCAGCAGTGGTGCACATGTGCGCCCGCTGTTTCATTCATATGGGTAAATTTGGGACCCCCATTTTCGAGATTAGTGAGGCCCCCAGTGATCAGACGGATCATAAGGTTATCCTCTATCCTGTGGATATCTTTATACCTTGGCACAACTGCTTTAACATAACCACTAACATGTGTAATTTTTTCCATGTCAAAGGTGTTCATAACCTCTATAGGCAACCTGTCAGCTGGAACATGCTGTATAAGCTGCAGGTGTCATGTTATAGAACAGGAGGCACTGAGCAGATGGATATATAGTTTATGGGGAAAGATTTAGTATGACTTTATTCATTTATACCTCTGCACATTCTCAGCTGAACAGTCCAATGGGCGGAGCCATCAGTAATTGACATAACTGTGCATACAGAGATAGCTGTCAATCACTGGTAGGACCGTCCTTTGGACCGCTAAGCCTAGAATATGTTGAGGTTTAGATGAGTAAAATACAAGTTATACTGAATCTTTCCCTATAAAACTATTAATCAATCTGCTCAGCTCCTCCTGCTCTATAACATGATGCCTGCAGATCAGACACCATGTTCAACATGACAGGTTTCCATTAATCCTGTGAACACCCCTGATCACCTGCCTACACTATCAGTTTTACTGATTAAACCACACCTAGGACGCCATAGGCTTCAGCTAGATTGATCTTCACTTTTCTTGCAGCTCCATCTTGCATTAGCTAAATCTTGGAAATTGTTCAATATCAATATACTCAAAGACAAACTCATGGATTATGGAAAATGACAAATGATTTTAAACCTTGACTGATAAAGAGATTGTATAAGAAGGCACTTGAGCTCTGTGGATTACAAACTCCTACATAAACTTGGAGAACTTTATATACACCGTCTCATAGAGTAAATGCCACGTGATGAAGAAATGCTCAAAATCAACTGAAACTATAGAGAATTAATTAAACCATAGAGAATTAAATTCTGAAAAATTGATTTCAATATCAAACAATTACACATCTCCTGGGACCACTAACCAAAATGATGAATAAGTAGTGGGGCCACCATGTTGGGCAATACAGTTGTGAATGCAATGGGGCATTGATTCATTGAGTGCTCGAGTAGTGTCCATGTTAACCAGGTGGTATTGACCATAGTTCATCTTCATCACGAGGCTGTGAGAGGGCATTTTGTTGACATCCAATCATGTTCCATAGAGTCTCGACTGAAGAGAGATCTGAGGATTGTACTGTCCAAGAAAATACCTGGGCATACCAGCCGATGTTCTATGCTGACGACCTGTGTGGCACTTTAAAATAGTGAAAGCATCAGCCCGATTGTCATGTCACCTTCAGACCCTCACAACAATCATCATTGCTGAGATAGAGTTTTGAGTCATTGTTGAATACACACACTGTGCCATTTGGCATGCCAGGTAGCTCAACAGTGATACGACTATAAGCAATCTTCGCAATGGACAGCTTGACTACAAACCTGCCTCAGCCAATCTTCGACTTTCCAGAAACACCAAAGGAAACAAAAATAAGAAAACAAGGACACAACTTTAATAATTGTCAAAGTAGAACTGTTATTCTCCAGTTCATTAGCCTCTAGTCTTGGCAACACTATGCAAGCATAGTCCCATTCACATCACAGAGGTCCATAAATAGATCCAAATACAAGAAAGACCAAACTATTGGAACTGCTGGGTAAGTGGAATCTCACAATGCTGATGATTACATCCAAAGTGTTTAATCACTCTTAAAAGCCATACTGTACAACGTGTTTCAACCCTTTTAGGGTCTTCGTCAGGTACCGTGTGAGATTCCAGGTATCCAGCAGCGCCAATAGTGTAGTCTGTCTTGTACTTGGATCAGCCATTCTTCGAGAAATTATCATTGTCGATATTGGAGCATCCAAATCTGTCCATACTTTGTGGATTGTCCCCAGTTATGGATTGTGGAGCTGCTACTGTGTAGCATCAGATACATTGATCTGTGTGTTCTGACATTCGTTGTAGTGCTCCATTTCTACTATGATAACACATGTTTAGTTTTGCTGACCACTGTCTCCCAATTCATCTCATAGTTGCAGCATTCTGTTACATTTCTGAAGCATTGCAACATCAAAACCAACTGGCTGTACATAGTCCTATAACAAAACCTTTAGTAATCTCATCTGTTTGATGAAATAGCTCTTGATGGTGTCTTAGATGCATCTTCACTCCTTAATTTTTATCCAGACAAAAAAACAAGTATTTTTGATGGGTGTGACAGTTGTGACGCTCCAGGGGGTTTAAACACCAGGCAAACAACAAAAGTCTGTTCGTGTTTGTTTATTCACACAAGAGTTTATAACATAAACAGCTATTATCCCAGTAAAAGGGGAAAAAAATCAAAAGTCCTTCAAGTTCAATGCGGTAAGTAGTATGAACATCTGAATGTCCTTTTTACCCATGGCAATAAACAATATAACAGTGATAGTTCTGTTCAGGCAGCTTTTACCAGTTTGAAGTGGAGCCTCCTTTGTAGCAACCTCTTAGCAGACTTGTGAGTAGCTTCCTCTAGTCAGTAGTAGCAGGGACAGGGATCTCATCAGCCTCCTGGGAAGACAAACTCCTGTTTTAGTCTTCCACAGTGCACATGTCTGAAGCTCTCAGACACACACGCGCACAGAAGCACGCACGCGTGCACAGAAGCACGCACGCACAGACACACACACACCACCCTGCTCTGCAGACTGACTCCTTTTATATCTGAGCACCACCTGGTTCCCTGGCTCAGGTGAAAACCTGTACTGGAGAGAGGATGCGAGGCCTACATCACCGAGTTGAGCAACCTCTGCGACACATACCTTCCATCCCTGACTTCTCCTCTCACCCTGCTACACAGTGTCACCAAAGTTAGCTTCACAGACTGGTTCTCCCGTTCTATCACGCTCCCAGATCACATGATTGATTCAAAATGGCATCAATGTGCATAACTTGCATGTCTGAACATACCCTCAAAATTGCATAGTGCTGTGAAAAAATCTTCATGGTGTGTCATTTTCTCTGTGAGGCAGTGTAATATGTTCACCTGACCCTGCAGCTTTTATACAGTAAGGGTACTTTCACGTCTGTGTTGGGGGTTCCAGTTTCCTGTTCCATTTGGCGAGCAGGAAAAAGGAAGCTCCTGGCCGAACTGATTCATCTTATAACAGAGCCAAACAATGCCAAACTGATCCCATTGACTACAATGGGGTCCGTTCTGTTTCCACCCGGTTGCCCAGCATTTTACGGGAGGGAAAAGTGCTGCATAGAGAGAATTTTTTTCCGGAGGTTCAAGCGCAGATGTTAAGGCAGCCTTACTGAGCTCCACATAGTGTCAGCTGTATATCCAGCAACAGAAGTAGTTCAGTGATCCCCGTGGACACAGGGTGTGACTCTATGCAAGCTCCACCACTAAATATATATCGAAAATGTGCATCCTTTCCTAATTGCTACATATGAAACATGCTTTTAGCATAAAATTATTTTTTAATAATATATACAATCAATCAATAACTACCCCTCCCCCAACACATTTCTCGAACGACTACCAAGTATATACGTTTGCCCAGAGATCTGTAATAAGGGAGGGTCATGGTACCTTATGATTATATTTTGCTGTTTTATTTCACTCACCCAATTGCATGCAAAACATGTTTTCTCTATATACAGTACTTTGCCCCGATGCCACCTGCAGACGTTCTTTTGGCTTTATATGGGCATAGCTTTCATTTGGCAATAGGTAACATTTTTGTGGGAACTCTAATTAATTGCATTGTTCAGCAAGGTGTCTGGGAATTTGTTTTCAGGGCATATTTGGCAGATCATTCCTAGCACAGGCAGGTTTGCAATGCATTTCCAAGAATTCCATGAGTTAATTGACCCCTATCCTTACCTTGCCCCCTTCCGTCGTCCTATAAGTCTATGGCACATTGTATTGGATGGTATCGGTATGGCATGGGAGTTTATATCCTGTATGCTTCTTGTTAATATTAATGGGAGTCGATGACTCATTGGCGTGTATGTGCACTGTATGCGTTCACAGAGAACAGAACAGGAAATGGTTGTCGGTGCCAAAGAAAACATTATGTTACTGTACATTAATCCCTTCTCCGTAAGTAAAGAGAAAAACTTCATAAAAGTGAAGCAAATTAAACAGAGCTCAGGACAGGTATGTCATGTGGAGCTGTATGTAACACGACAGGTAAAGACGTAGCATGAGAACATGTAGGGCAGCCGTACTGCAGTGTAGGGTGTCATTGACTGCAATGCTGAACGTAATCTCTGGTGTCAGCATGATCCTTGAAATAGTGTCAGATTAAGGAATCCGGTTTTACAGGAATACAAATGAACATGAAAGAACGAAGGACAATGACAAGAAGCAGAGCATATGATGTCTTCTATTTATACCCTTAGGCTTCCTGTTTAATATTGGACTTGGAGAATTTATAATTTTTGAAAGAAACATTGGGACTTTGGTTATTTTCCACTGCAGACTTACTGAACGTCAGATGCTCTTTTCCCGTGCCATCAGGCTGCAATTGTGTGTATAATATATTGCAATATGGGTCATTGCTAGGTTTCCAGGAACATGTCAAAAAATATAATATGCAATTACTTTCTACGCACCTCCTAAATATGCAAGAAGAGGTTTAACTTTGGTCCTCAACACAGCAAAAGCAGGACTAGTAGGAGAGTTGGAATGGGTTCTACCTCGGAATGGCTGGGCTTGAGCGCCTCCCATGATTATAGGCACAGTAGGGTGAAATAGCAGAAGTCAATTACTAAGACGTTGCTACAGTCTAACAAGATCAAAACTAGTTGGCTTGTCCATAGAAAAGTAAAATACATGAGTATGACTTAACTGGCAGCTGCACAATTGGATTTGCATTGCGGAATCTGGAGTGGGCGTCCGTCTCCCCGGGTTCCGCAGTAAATACCTTCCATAGCTTGCTGTGGAAAAGCGTTCGCAGAGGGAAAAAAATCGCAGCATGCTCTATTTTTGAGTGGATTCTGCATGAACGGCTTCCATTGAAGTCAATGGAAGCCATCCGACCTATGGCCCTTCCGTGATTGACATTGCGGAAAGGTCGCGGATCCTGCATCATCGCTAGGCGATGGCGTAGGAAAAGCAGGGCTTTAAAAAAAATCTGTACTGAGTATGTAAAACAGTGAGCATTCGCAATACAGAAAAGATGACCCAATGACAGGTACGCTGGCCGGGCACAGGGTCGGATGCCGCTGCGGGCTCCCACATGTGGAATCCGACGCAGTCGTGTGCAGCCATTCCCATCTTCATGCCATGATAATGATTCTCTGCAGTAGATCTTAGAAGACTTGTGAAAGTACAGGCATATCCCGAAGGAAAACCCGCTGCTGTCTCTAAGAGAACTGTGATGTAAGGCTGAACAGGAATGTGTCATCAGAGAATGACCTCTTGTGTGTCTGTATGTGTGTATATATATATATCTGTTTTTCATGTTAAACATATTTTTTACTGATTTTCTTTAATTTTTGATGTGACAATTTATATTAAAAAATTCCTAAAATACTGCATACTTCACATTGACCACTAAACCTAACAATAGCCTGACACTTCCTGTTCTATAGAGAAACCTTTTCAGCAGTCATCTCATTATCATCACAGGGAGGATTATATTGAAAGGTGACACCTATATATAGATAACACAGGATCCACCATTTACAATAGAAGATGGACACAGCTCACCTCCTTCCCCTCCCTGCACAATGACCTCTGCAAAAGTCACATGCCTAGAACAGTCTCCCATAGAAGTCAATGAGTCCATTCCTATGTATTGTGTCAATGGCCTATGAGGTTGCTGTAAAGCATATGGCCACCCCCGTAGCCACGTACAGACAGGAGAATAAAAAACATTTACCGTCAGAAAATAAAAGCAGATTAGAAAAAAAAGAATAAGTTTCAATCAGAAGGTGATGCAGCGCTGCACTAGCACTACCTCCCCTTACACTTGGTGGAGGCCCTCAAGGTTGGACCCGCACTATTCATAAAGTCTTAGAGGTATACCATCACTTTTAATGTCCTGGGATGGAAAAGCAAGTACACCCAGATACAATTGGCAACTGCTATTCACTGCTAGCCTTGTGCAATTAGGTACTTTTGATAGTTGATAGAGACATATCTAGTTCTACACAATGATTCAGTGTTTATACAAGAACACGTGAAAATGTCGAAGGTGATGACTACATGGCCTTAAGGGGGCATTCAGTGAATGATAACATGTTATGGGTACAGCAAAGTAGCAGCAACATGTTATGGGTGCAAATATTGGTATAAATAGAGCAGAGACCAACAAATCGGATGTTGATTGAAGCTAAAGACATCAATACGTAGGTCTTCTAATGATAGAAATAGACTCACTTTGATCACAATGGATTACTTTAATGTTTCTATAGCAAACTATAATATTAAATATCATGTTGTGGTATAACAGTGGGCATGGCATGGGTATGGCAGCATCATTTCTGTTCACTGTACATTGTGTGCCAAAAGTCATGGGATAGCAGTATGTAAATTGCTTATGTAGTGGTGTTACCTCATGCAACAGCTTGAATGTCCACACATGTATAGGTTGTGAGGTGTCATCTTGAACAGTGGCCAGCTTGCTCATGGCAAGGCGATGTGAATTATCGGAGTTCGAATGAAGTGGGATAATGGGTGCCAGATGGATGGGACATTCCATTTCCATAGTTGTGCGGGCATTTAACATTCCTTGATTCACAGTGTCACGTGTGTACCAGAAAAATGTAATTGAAGGCACTAGCACCCAAAGTGAACAGCGCAATGGCCACCCACGATGCTTAATGATCGCAACTGGTGATGTGTGTCTAGAATTGTCTTTGCAAATTACTCAAACAGAAATTACATCCACATTTAACTTAGAAGGCCCCACATACCTATCCCACAGGTTAGTGCACTGTGTTCTTTATCTTCCGTAGGATGTGACAACAGAAGACCCACTAGAGTGCCTCTGCTAACACTACAACACTGGACACAGAGACTCACCTGGGCTTGTGAGGTCCCTAACTGGACCTTAGAGGACTGACAATATGTGGCATGACTCGATGGGGCACAGTACCAACTGTTTTAGGTTGATGGTAAGACTCATGTACGGTGCAGACCACATAGAGCCATGGACTCCAGCTGTCAACATGGCACTTTGAGTGCTGGTGGTTGCTCCATACTGGTGTGGGGTGTGTTCTCATGGCATGGGTTGGGTCCACTAGTCCACCTAAGCACATCTTTGACCAGTGCCTGCTACGTTTCACTGCCTGGTGACCTTTTGCAGTCCTTCATAGACTTTATGAAGGACAATGCCCAAGTTATCTAGAATTGGTTTGAGGAGCATTTTGGACTGTTTCTACAAATAGGGTGGCCTGCATGTACACTGGACATTAGCTCTGTTGAGCATTCATGGTTTGTGGCGGAGAGGTCCATTCACACCTGAGATCCTGCACCTACAAATACTATGGAGCTGTGTGTGGCTATCTAGACAGCATGGCTCAACATCCCTCCAGATGTCTTCCATCCACTTGTGGAATCAATGCCACATTGAATTGCTGCACTCTACCGGGCTAGAGGGGGTGTCGTACATGATATTAGTTCCTGTCCAATGACTTTAGGCATTTCACTTTATAATGGCATTAGTTAAGTATTGTCCCGTTGTGTTCTTGGCACCTGTAGTTCTTTAGGTTTCCAGGAGCACACTGCTGCAGGTTTGGTTGATTTGGCTGGTTGATGGTGTGAAGTTCTCCAGGCAGGCAATCACCATGTGTCTGTATAGAAGACACAGAAGCAAAATAAATAGAATTCTATTAGACCTTAAGATTACTAAAATGAAAAAAAAACATGGTATGCAGTGTCCATATAAACAGGTTCACACAAACTGGTGATATTGCATTTAAACAAGCCAATACATTGGTATAAAAATATATAGAAGTATTCTGTGCTTATAAAGTAATAATTCAATCCAATATGCATAAAGAAAAAGGACTACAGATATACCAGTAGTGCGTTCCTGCACCCTGACGCGCGTTTCACCACCTGCTTTCTCAAGGAGTCTATGAATATTAAACATAGGTGGGTATATATCTACCAAACAATCAAGTACAAGTGACATCATAGGTGTTCCACCACCAGAGCAGCTCAAATAGTAGAAGGACTCTGCCCCTTGTGTGTGGGTGTGGATGTTTAGAATCATAGAATGGTAGAATTGAAAGGGACCTCCAGAGTTATCTGGTCCAGCCCCCTGCTCAGTGCAGGATTCACTCAATCATCCCAGACAGATATTTGTCCAGCCTCTGTTTGCACACTTTCATTGAAAGAGAACTCACCACCTACCCTAGTAACCTGTTCCACTCATTGATCACCCTCACTGTCAGAAAGTTTTTTTCTAATATCTAATTTATGTCTCCTCTCCATCCCCGTTTAAACTATGTCTGTTTTGGTGTATGTATGCATGCGTGAGGTTCTGGGTGGGATTCCCCTGTGTCTGTAGGTGTGCAGACACCTGGTGTAAAAGTCTTGTTCAGTGTATATCTGTAAGTGTTCAGATATCTGGTGTGTATTATGTTGTATGTTGGAATTCCCTGTGTCTGTAGGTGAGCAGACACCATTGTGTTATGTCTTTATTTGGTGTTCCTGCCTATTCCTATCTAGGTTAAGACAAGTGGTCCCTAAGCTCCAATGTGGGGCTGTTCTTATCAGAACGATTGACCTGCTTGTAGGCAGGGTTCCCTTTCGTTGGTTTACTTATCTTGTTAGTGTAGGGACTAGCAAGGCAACGAGGACCCTTGAGATGAGCTTGTGAGCTTAGGTACTTTGGCCAAAATACTAACTAATATGTTGTATGTCTTTGTATTTCCATCTGCTTGTTGTGTTAGTAAAGCTGGTAAATATTTGGCCGTCCGGTGCTGGTGTGGGGTTAAGGTCTCTGTTTTCCCTTTGTTGCATGCATGTTCGGTTTATGTTTGGTGTGAACATGTCCGATCATGTGTTTATCCCAATATCCTTTCCCTCCAGCCCTAAAAGTATTACTTCCATACAATGAATAAGACCTGGTGGGGCACACCTTATACTTAAACTACAATGATGCTTAAATTGTGTACACTTTGTCTAAGTACAATATGTTGGGGTACAATATGAAGTGCAATGTGGATTTATATACTATTGTGATGAATGTTCCTCATCAACATGAAAGTAATGAATAGCCCTGCAGAGACTTGTTGTCATCCTGGATTTGATTCTATTATTACTGTTGGACATTGGGACCAGAAACTGTGTTTCATGGAACGTGTAAAAGCCTCGGCATTTCACAGAATTGCTGGTTGTCAATGCTTTCACTCTAAGCCTTTTAAAACAATGGATTGTATATTAACAAAAGAGCCTTTAATTAGTAATTCTCTGGGGCGATGTTTCTCAATTATTTTGGTACATTTTAAAATGAGTTACAGAAAGAAAAAAAAGGAGTCATTATTTTTAGTCGTTCTGTTTCTCACCATGGTTTCAGACTGACGTCTTTTTATTATATAAATATGTACTCCGAGCATTCATTTAAGCAAGCAGTCATTTATTTGAACTTTGAAAACTAATGGAATACATGCCAAGTCCTGTGAGTTTTAATTTCCTGTCGTGCAATTCAACTAAAGAATAGCTTTACACAAATAACACCTAGATCTAGAACTGTAATCAGTTTATTCCTGTTTCTCCAATTGTACAGTTGCAAGAAAAAGTCTCTGGATTTACCTGGATTTCTGCACTGATTGGTCTGATTGTTATCTACGGTTAGTTACAATTATACACAAACATATAGTAAACTACTAACACGAAAATTGTACTTTTCGTATTTTCTATTTAGCACACTGAGTAAAGGAACAGCACAGAGAGAAAGAGTAAATGAACTTCTATGTTTACCTCTCCAATTAATTGGCAACAGGTATTTCAGTTAAGGAGATGAGATTGTAAGAGTGGGTTTCACAGGTGCTTTTCACATTAGGCATACGAAGCCTAATGGTATGTTTGGAGGTAAAGAAGCACAGCCCACCAATGCAAAAACTTCATCCCAACTGTGAAACCCAACATTATGGTTTGGTGCTGCCTTGTTGTCTCTGGGCCGGACGCCCTGTGATCATAGATGAGTCAATGAATTCTAAGGTGTATCAAATAATTTTACAGCAGAATGTAAGGGCAGCAGTTGATGACCTCAAGCTGAATAGACTTTGGGTCATACAACAAGAGAATGACCCAAAGCACACAAGGAAATCAACTAAAGAATGGTTGAATAGAAAAGATTTGTGTTTTGAAATGATCTATTCAGAGTTCTCTCCTTAACCCTAACAAAATGCTATAGCATGATCTGCAGAGAGCTGTGCACACAAGGCATCCCAGAAATGATGAATAGAAAAACATTTGCAGGGAAAAATGCTCTGAGGGAAATGGGCGATGGCCTGGTAAGCTCGGCGCATTTGCGCCTGCCTCACCAGGCCATATGAACGGGCGCACAAATATTTGATTTGTGCGCCCGTTCAGCAGATTTTCATATCCCAATGTAGCGTATATCGGCCGGCCGCTAGCAATATTCAACAGTGGGGGAGGAGGGTGGAGCACTGACAAGTCTCCGCGATGAGCCTATCTAATAGACAGGCTCATCGCGGAGAATCGCATTAAATCCCAGCATGTTCCAGCCGCGATTTTAATCCTGCGAGTGGAGAATTGCTATGATTCTCCACTCGTAGATGTTGGGCTGCACTTTCCATACGTAGCCTATGGAAAGCTTTTCATACCGTGATCCATGGGCGATTTATTGCTGTGGATCACACTATGACTATCGCCTGTGGATAGGCAGCCTAATTCCAAAGGGTTCACTTACTTTTCCTTGCAATTGTATAATTGCAAAACAAGTTATTCCAAACACAGGTCTGGATTTTCTTTATATTGAACTGGGCACTTATACTGGACAAGTACAATATTGAGGCTATATATATTGCAGATTCTTCTTGCCCATTTTTGATGCCTTCTTCCCACATTGAGGGACCAGACACTGAGTGTGCTCTTAGTAGCCCTTATAAACACTAAGAGCTTGTTCACATCAGAGACCATTTGGAATCTCCATTGTTGATTGAAATAGGACAAAATAGTGCAGCACACAACACTAGTTTGTTGTGTCATATCTGGGTAAATGCTGGCTGTCTGGAAACTGAATGGACCCGGTTATAGTCAATGGGGTCCGTTCAGCGCTGTTTGGTTCGGTCATATGGTGAAAATGCTAAATGCTGACACTTGATAACGAGCGGCCCATTGAAACAAATCGGTAGAGAAATACATTATTTTCATCGAGTCGTTAATAGTCGTCCAGTGTCACCAGACTTTGGCTAACAGAAGTTACCTGAATCAACACTGAAGAATAATAGGTTGAATTGTTTCGACATATGTCTTTTTTTAACCCAACTAACGTTACCTATAAATACATCATTGACATTATACAATATATACCATGAAACAAAGGAAAACTTTATAAAAATATCCTTTTTGGACAAATTAGGAAAACAGAGCAATCCGCTTTTGTGTGTCGCGCACTAAAGTGTTAACATACACTTCCTACCTAACATGATGGAAAAATAATTAGGATTATGCTTGTGAGGCTTTGGGTGTCATGTAACATATATCTAATGAAACGGAAGCACGATGTGTACCGAAAGACTGCCTACGGCAAAGTATGTGATTACGAAAGATAGCACCACGAGATATAAATTTACAGAGTGTGAGCAACAGAGTTGTTGTTTTAGGAGGGATATCAAATGTTAATTTAGGATCCTCAGTAGAGATGAGCGAGCACCAAAATGCTCGGGTGATCGTTACTCGGGACGAAATTATCGCGATGCTCGAGGGTTCGTTTCGAGTAACGAACCCCATTGAAGTCAATGGGGAACCCGAGCATTTTTGTATATCGCCGATGCTCGCTAAGGTTTTCATTTGTGAAAATCTGGGCAATTCAAGAAAGTGATGGGAACGACACAGCAACGGATAGGGCAGGCGAGGGGCTACATGTTGGGCTGCATCTCAAGTTCACAGGTCCCACTATTAAGCCACAATAGCGGCAAGAGTGGGGCCCCCCCCTCCCAACAACTTTTACTTCTGAAAAGCCCTCATTAGCAATGCATACCTTAGCTAAGCACCACACTACCTCAAACAAAGCACAATCACTGCCTGCATGACACTCCACTGCCACTTCTCCTGGGTTACATGCTCCCCCCCTGCACGACGCAGTGTCCACAGCGCACACCAAAGAGTCCCTGCGCAGCCTTCAGCTGCACTCATGCCACACCACCCTCATGTCTATTTATAAGTGCGTCTGCCATGAGGAGGAACCGCAGGCACACACTGCAGAGGGTTGGCACGGCTAGGCAGCGACCCTCTTTAAAAGGGGCGGGGCGATAGCCCACAATGCTGTACAGAAGCAATGAGAAATCCAATCCTGTGCCACCTCCATCAGGAGCTGCACACGTGGGCATAGCAATGGGGAACCTATGTGCCACACACTATTCATTCTGTCAAGGTGTCTGCATGCCCCAGTCTGACCACGTTTTTTTATAAATAGTCACAGGCAGGTACAACTCCGCAATGGGAATTCCAAGTGCACCCACAGCATGGGTGGCTCCCTGGAACCCACCGGCTGTACATTAATGTATCCCATTGCAGTGCCCATCACAGCTGAGGTAACGTCCGATTAAATGCAGGTGGGCTTCGGCCCACACTGCATGCCCCAGTCAGACTGGGGTTCTTTAGAAGTAGACACATGCAGTTACAACTCCCTGTGGACCCACAGCATGGGTGGCTCCCTGGAACCCACCGGCGGTACATAAATATATCCCATTGCAGTGCCCAACACAGCTGATGTAACCTCAGCTTTAATGCAGGTGGGCAAAAAATTAATTGGATTACACTGTAGGCGAGGGCCCCAAAAAATTGGTGTACCAACAGTACTAATGTACGTCAGAAAAATTGCCCATGCCCAACCAAGAGGGCAGGTGAAACCCATTAATCGCTTTGGTTAATGTGGCTTAATTTGTAACTAGGCCTGGAGGCAGCCCAGTTAAAATAAAAATTGGTTCAGGTGAAAGTTTCAACGCTTTAATGAGCATTGAAACGTATAAAAATTGTTTACAAAAATTATATGACTGAGCCTTGTGGGCCTAAGAAAAATTGCCTGTTCGGCGTGATTACGTCAGGTTTCAGGAGGAGGAGCAGGAGGAGGAGGATGAATATTATACACAGATTGATGAAGCTAAAAGGTCCACATTTTTGATGGTGATAGAGAACAATAATTCCATCCGCGGGTGCAGCCTACGTATTGTTTAGGTATCGCTGCTGTCCGCTGGTGGAGAAGAGAAGTCTGGGGAAATCCAGGCTTTGTTCATCTTGATGAGTGTAAGCCTGACGGCACTGTCGGTTGACAGGCGGGTACGCTTATCTGTGATGATTCCCCCAGCCGCACTAAACACCCTCTCTGACAAGACGCTAGCCGCAGGACAAGCAAGTACCTCCAGGGCATACAGTGCGAGTTCAGGCCACGTGTCCAGCTTTGACACCCAGTAGTTGTAGGGGGCAGAGGCGTCACGGAGGACGGTCGTGCGATCGGCTACATACTCCCTCACCATCCTTTTACAGTGCTCCCGCCGACTCAGCCGTGACTGGGGAGCGGTGACACAGTCTTGCTGGGGAGCCATAAAGCTGTCAAAGGCCTTAGAGAGTGTTTCCCTGTCTATGCTGTACATGCTGCCTGATGTCTGCGCCTCCCCTGCTACCTGGCCCTCGGAACTGCGCCTTCGGCCACTAGCGCTGTCAGATGGGAATTCTACGATCAGTTTGTCCGCCAGGGTCCTGTGGTAAAGCATCACTCTCGAACCCCTTTCCTCTTCGGGTATGAGAGTGGAAAGGTTCTCCTTATACAGTGGGTCGAGCAGTGTGTACACCCAGTAATCCGTAGTGGCCAGAATGCGTGTAACGCGAGGGTCACGAGAAAGGCATCCTAACATGAAGTCAGCCATGTGTGCCAGGGTACCTGTACGCAACACATGGCTGTCCTCACTAGGAAGATCACTTTCAGGATCCTCCTCCTCAGGCCATACATGAAAGGATGATAGGCAAGCAGCATGGGTACCCTCAGCAGTGGGCCAAGCTGTCTCTTCCCCCTCCTCCTCATCCTCCTCATGCTCCTCCTCCTCCTCCTCAACGCGCTGAGATATAGACAGGAGGGTGCTCTGACTATCCAGCGACATACTGTCTTCCCCCACCTCTGTTTCCGAGCGCAAAGCGTCTGCCTTTATGCTTTGCAGGGAACTTCTCAAGAGGCATAGCAGAGGAATGGTGACGCTAATGATTGCAGCATCGCCGCTCACCATCTGGGTAGACTCCTCAAAGTTTCCAAGGACCTGGCAGATGTCTGCCAACCAGGCCCACTCTTCTGTAAAGAATTGAGGAGGCTGACTCCCACTGCGCCGCCCATGTTGGAGTTGGTATTCCACTATAGCTCTACGCTGCTCATAGAGCCTGGTCAACATGTGGAGCGTAGAGTTCCATCGTGTGGGCACGTCGCACAGCAGTCGGTGCACTGGCAGATGAAACCAATGTTGCAGGGTGCGCAGGGTGGCAGCGTCCGTGTGGGACTTGCGGAAATGTGCGCAGAGCCGGCGCACCTTTACGAGCAGGTCTGACAAGCGTGGGTAGCTTTTCAGAAAGCGCTGAACCACCAAATTAAAGACGTGGGCCAGGCATGGCACGTGCGTGAGGCTGCCGAGCTGCAGAGCCGCCACCAGGTTACGGCCGTTGTCACACACGACCATGCCCGGTTGGAGGCTTAGTGGCGCAACCCAGCGGTCGGTCTGCTCTGTCAGACCCTGCAGCAGTTCGTGGGCCATGTGCCTCTTCTCTCCTAAGCTGAGTAGTTTCAGCACGGCCTGCTGACGCTTGCCCACCGCTGTGCTGCCACGCCGCGTGACACCGACTGCTGGCGACGTGCTGCTGCTGACACATCTTGATTGCAAGACAGAGGTTGCGTAGGAGGAGGAGGAGGGTGGTTTAGTGGAGAAAGCATACACCGCCGCAGATACCACCACCGAGCTGGGGCCCGCAATTCTGGGGGTGGGTAGGACGTGAGCGGTCCCAGGCTCTGACTCTGTCCCAGCCTCCACTAAATTCACCCAATGTGCCGTCAGGGAGATATAGTGGCCCTGCCCGCCTGTGCTCGTCCACGTGTCCGTTGTTAAGTGGAATTTGGCAGTAACCGCGTTGGTGAGGGCGCGTACAATGTTGCGGGAGACGTGGTCGTGCAGGGCTGGGACGGCACATCGGGAAAAGTAGTGGCGACTGGGAACTGAGTAGCGCGGGGCCGCCGCCGCCATCATAGCTTTGAAAGCCTCCGTTTCCACAACCCTATACGGCAACATCTCCAGGCTGATAAATTTGGCTATGTGCACGTTTAACGCTTGAGCGTGCGGGTGCGTGGCGGCGTACTTGCGCTTGCGCTCCAACACTTGTGCTAGCGACGGCTGGACGGTGCGCTGAGAGACATTGGTGGATGGGGCCGAGCACAGTGGAGGTGAGGGTGTGGGTGCAGGCCAGGAGACGGTAGTGCCTGTGTCCTGAGAGGGGGGTTGGATCTCAGTGGCAGGTTGGGGCACAGGGGGAGAGGCAGCGGTGCAAACCGGAGGCGGTGAACGGCCTTCGTCCCACCTTGTGGGGTGCTTGGCCATCATATGTCTGCGCATGCTGGTGGTGGTGAGGCTGGTGGTGGTGGCTCCCCGGCTGATGTTGGCGCGACAAAAGTTGCACACCACTGTTGGTCGGTCGTCTGCACTCTCAGTGAAAAACTGCCAGACCTTTGAGCACCTTGGCCTCTGCAGGGTGGCATGGCGCGAGGGGGCGCTTTGGGAAACAGTTGGTGGATTATTCGGTCTGGCCCTGCCTCTACCCCTGGCCACAGCACTGTCTCTTCCAATCTGCCCTGCTGCTGCCCTTGCCTCCCCCTCTGAAGACCTGTCCTGCTGCTCTTCCTCCGAATCCTCTGTGCGCTCCTCCCTCGGACTTACTCCAATTACTACTACCTGAGTGATAGACAACTGTGTCTCATCGTCATCGTCCTCCTCACCCACTGAAAGCTCTTGAGACAGTTGCCGGAAGTCCCCAGCCTCATCCCCCGGACCCCGGGAACTTTCCAAAGGTTGGGCATCGGTCACGACAAACTCCTCCGGTGGGAGAGGAACCATTGCTGGCCATTCTGGGCAGGGGCCCGGGAACAGTTCCTGGGGGTCTGCCTGCTCCTCAGAATGTGTCATTGTAATGGAGTGAGGAGGCTGGGAGGAAGGAGGTGCAGCAGCCAGAGGATTCAGAGTTGCAGCAGTGGACGGCGCAGAACTCTGGGTGGTCGATAGATTGCTGGATGCACTTTCTGCCATCCACGACAGGACCTGCTCACACTGCTCATTTTCTAATAAAGGTCTACCGCGTGGACCCATTAATTGTGAGATGAATGTGGGGACGCCAGAAACGTGCCTCTCCCCTAATCCCACAGCAGTCGGCTGCGATACACCTGGATCAGGAGCTCGGCCTGTGCCCACACCCTGACTTGGGCCTCCGCGTCCTCGGCTGCGTCCACGTCCTCTAGGCCTACCCCTACCCCTCAGCATGGTGTATTACCAGTAGTGCAGAAACAGAACGCTGTAATTAAATGTGCCGCTTATTGGCCTGTGGTTGGAGGCTGACTTCGCTTACGGAACGCACAGCAGAGGCAGGAAAGAATTTTGCGCAAGCCTGCTGTAACACTTAGCTGGCTGCGTATGAATCAGGACAAGTACCCCCAGAAGAGACCCAGTACACTTGTGGACAGGAATACAGCGGTGATTGTAAGAGGCAACACAGTGGCAGGAAAGAATTTTGCGCAAGCCTGCTGTAACACTTAGCTGGCTGCGTATGAATTAGGACAACTACCCCCAGCAGAGACCCAGTACACTTGTGGACAGGAATACAGCGGTGATGTAAGAGGCAACACAGAGGCAGGAAAGAATTTTGCGCAAGCCTGCTGTAACACTTAGCTGGCTGCGTATGAATTAGGACAACTACCCCCAGCAGAGACCCAGTACACTGAGGACGGTCACAGGCAGCCCAAATAGATTTTTTTTCCCAAATGTTTTTGGAAAGGCCCACTTCTCATATACACTAAATATGTCTTCTGTCCCTGCCTCACCACTACTGGCCCTGGACAATGTAAAATTACTGCAGGACGCAATGCTCTGCACGGCCGATATACAAAAAAAAAAAAGTGCAACACTGCAAAAAGCAGCCTCCACACTACTGCACACGGTTAGATGTGGCCCTAAGAAGGACCGTTGGGGTTCTTGAAGCCTAAAATAACTCCTAACGCTCTCCCTATAGCAGCTGCGGCACCAGCAGCACTGTCCCTGATCTCTGTCAGAATGCATCTGTGGCGAGCCGCGGGAGGGGCCGATTTATATACTCGGGTGACACCTGATCTCGCCAGCCACTCACTGCAGGGGGTGGTATAGGGCTTGAACGTCGCAGGGGGAAGTTGTAATGCCTTCCCTGTCTTTCTATTGGCCAGAAAAGCACGCTAACGTCTCAGAGATGAAAGTGAAAGTAACTCGAACATCGCGTGGTACTCGTCTCGAGTAACGAGCATCTCGAACACGCTAATACTCGAACGAGTATCAAGCTCGGACGAGTACGTTCGCTCATCTCTAATCCTCAGTGATGGTGCTTGCAACTCCTACAAATTTCCTGCCTATTAATTGACAACTATGAAGCCATTACAAAATCTATGTAATTCTGAGTTCATGGGGGAAGGGTGTGGGGGGTGTATACAGGGTGTCTCAAGAGTGTGGAAACACTCATGTAAAATGAAAACGCTTTGGCAGCGGTGATCCAATTTCGCATAAAAGCTGCGGGGGAACCAAAATCCACTGAATGAGGCCAGAATAGCAGTTGTTGATGCTTCATCAGTAACGTATTAGGTCACGCAGCGACAGACACTGCTTCTCGGAATTTGGAAAGAAGTTTGACAACTGCACTGCGGGTAATGGGAATTCTGGTTGGATATCGTTGATTGCAATTTGCTATAATGACCTGTGCTTCATTCACCTGACATAAGAATGATCTCAACATGTTTTGATTCAGGTAATGCCATCATTCACATTGCCTGCAATGAAGAAAAATCACTGTGTTAACATGAAAATGGAAAAAGAATCACACCATAGTTTATTTCTGGTGAAACTCTCTGTCAATTTGATATATCACACACCTAACTTCCCATTGGAAAAATTAGAGATGAAACCAAATTCAAAATGTTGGTCGCATGGCCTAAGAGATTTCCACCTTCCGCCACAGCTTGTATACAAAATTGCACCACCGTCTGCCAAAGTGTTTTCATTCTCTACCGGCTTTTCCACACTTTTGAGACACCCTATATTGATGACTTATTTATTTGCATCAGTGGCGAATAGCTTCTCAATCTGCAAGATCTAATATCTGTCTGGGATGTTTTAGTGAATCCTGCATTGAGCAGGGGTTGGATCCGATGACCCTGGAGGTCCCTTCCAACTCTACCATTCTATGATTCTACATGCGCACATTACCTAGACAGATGATTGATTAAAATGGAAACCATGTTATACTTTATTTCACTACAGTATTACTCCAGGGAGACTTAACTATTGCTTCTGGATTCCTCCACAAAATACAGCTGACCAGTGGAGCACCCTTGTAGCAAAAGGGGTTTGCTCAAAGTGGACAATAATGCTGTGCTAGTTAACGCAAGCATCTCCAATATGTCAAAAAACCTGACCTCTTGTTCTTGATAAATTACTGACATGTGACATTACAGGGATTATGTCAACAACAATGCACTTTGTAATATTCACTAATAAGACTCTGTGCACACCGCCACTTGTCTCTGTCATATCCTGCTTCCATATTGTTTGATGGGATACCACGGTCTAGAGCAATGCTGAACCCGAGAGACATACTATAAGTATATGGGATCTCTCATGGTTCATTGGAATCTATTTCAAAAGTTTGTTTGGCAATGTTGAGAATGAAAGTCATGATGCTAAAGTCAACACAGGCTTAAAAAGTGGGTGTTGTAGGAATGCAGTTATTACAATATTAAAGCAGCTACAAGAGGGCAAAATTGTGGAATGCTGCATTGGTTTAGGTGTGAAACCCAGGGAAGAAAAGGTGTTGGGCTGTATAATTAGCCTAATTAGGAGGAATCTGAGAGGGCTCAGTGAAAGATTATAGTATCTGATCTCCTGGGTTCCTGGCTTCACTCTGATGATAGAGAAGCTTTGTAGGCTGGTGACCACAAGAAATGACAAGTGGATGAGATTTCCCCTGTGCTCGGACATATAGTATGCTGATGTGAAGTTTTGAGGTACTAGGCCTTTTATTAAGGGCAAATGTGTTATGTGTAGTAAGAGGCCAGATGGCCAGGATTTACTTTGTTCCTGAGTGCTATAAATGGATCAAGTGTTGGTTGAAATTGCTGTGATGAAATAAATTTTGGCAGAAGCTAGCTTTAACCCTTTCCAAACCAA
This sequence comes from Eleutherodactylus coqui, assembly GCF_035609145.1. NCBI lineage: Eukaryota > Metazoa > Chordata > Amphibia > Anura > Eleutherodactylidae > Eleutherodactylus > Eleutherodactylus coqui. The sequence goes on along the minus strand of NC_089844.1, from coordinate 65,062,849 downwards.
TGTCGGACCTCGTCCGACATTCAGATTTCCCTGCATAGCTCTGATGTTGGGCAAGGACCGACGCATGTTTTTAACACTAGGCATGACAGCTCTCTGATGTCAGCGGCTGTTCTACACATGTGCGATCTTGTGTAATGTAATATGCACATGCAGAACAGACTCTATTCATTTCAAATTTCTCTAATTCTAACTATTTATCATTGGAGAAATTAGAAATGAATAGTGTCTTAATTAGAGTTGAGCGAGCATACTCTGCCAAGCTTGATGTTCGTTTGTGTATTAGCATACTCGATGGTGCTCATTACTCGAACGAGCATCACGCGTGCTCAACCCTGCCCTAGTTTTTGGCTCTTCCCTGCTGTGACGTGCCTGTTCCAGCCCCTCCCTGCCGCTATGCAGCGCGCACGTCAACGACAAATTTTTGGGCTGGGGGGGGGGGGGGGGGGGAGGAGAGAGAGACCAGAAAAAAAAAACTCGGAATACGGCGGCCCACATACAAAAATGCTCGAGTCTCCCATTGTAGTCAATGGGGTTCATTACTAGAGATGAGCGAACACCAAAATGTTCGGGTGTTCGTTATTCGGAACGAACTTCCCGTGATGCTCGAGGGTTCGTTTCGAACAACGAACCCCATTGAAGTCAATGGGCGACCAGAACATTTTTGTATTTCGCCGATGCTCGCTAAGGTTTTCATGTGTGAAAATCTGGGCAATTCAAGAAAGTGATGGGAATGACACAGAAACGGATAGGGCAGGCGAGGGGCTACGTGTTGGGCTGCATCTCAAGTTCACAGGTCCCACTATTAAGCCACAATACCGGCAAGAGTGGGCCCCCCCCCCCCTCCCAACAACTTTTACTTCTGAAAAGCCCTCATTAGCATGGCATACCTTTGCTAAGCACCACACTACCTCCAACAAAGCACAATCACTGCCTGCATGACACTCCACTGACACTTCTCCTGGGTTACATGCTGCCCAACCGCCCCCCCTCCCCCCCCACAGCGCACACCAAAGTGTCCCTGGGCAGCCTTCAGCTGCCCTCATGCCACACCACGCTCATGTCTATTTAGAATTGCGTCTGCCATGACGAGGGACCGCAGGCACACACTGCAGAGGTTGGCACGGCTAGGCAGCGACCCTCTTTAAAAGTGGCGGAGCGATAGCCCACAATGCTGTACAGAAGCAATGAGAAATAGAATCCTGTGCCACCGCCATCAGGAGCTGCACACGTGGGCATAGCAATGGGGAACCTATGTGCCACACACTATTCATTCTGTCAAGGTGTCTGCATGCCCCAGTCAGACCGGGCTTTTTAATTCATAGACACAGGCAGGTACAACTCCCTATTGTGAAGTCCCTGTCGACCCACAGCATGGGTGGCTCCCTGGAACCCACCGGCGGTACACAGAAATATCCCATTGCATTGCCCAACACAGCTGAGGTAGTAATGTCGTGCTTAATGCAGGTGGGCTTCGGCCCACACTGCATGCCCCAGTCTGACTGGGGTTCTTTATAAGTGTACAGATGTAGTAAAAAGTCCGTGTGCACCTACAGCATGGGTGGGTGCCAGGAAGCCACCGGCGGTACATAGAAATATCCCATTGCATTGCCCAACACAGCTGAGGTAGTAATGTTGTGCTTAACCCTTTCCAATCCAATTTGTATATGGTTTTCCTAGGGGGCTTACTCTTTTTCTGCTGTTATACAACGGCGCTATATGCTGGCTAAAGCCAGTACTGCATGAGCTGACACGTAGGATAGGCTCCGACAGCAGAGAGGCTGGCAATATACAGTAAGAGAACCCCGACGGACGTCTACCAACAACGGAGCTGTACAGCCTTAAACCCTAATGTCTTCACAGGTCACACAGTGGACTGGAAAGGGTTAATGCAGGTGGGTTTCGGCCCACACTGCATGCCCCAGTCAGACTGGGGTTCTTTACAAGTGGACACATGTAGGTTAAACTCCCTGTGGACCCACTGCCTGGGTGGGTGCCAGGAAGCCACCGGCGGTACATAGAAATATCCCATTGCATTGCCCAACACAGCTGAGGTAGTAATGTCGTGCGTAATACAGGTGGGCTTCGGCCCACACTGCATGCCCCAGTCAGACGGGTTCTTTAGAAGTGTACAGATGTATTAAAAACTCAGTGTGCACCTACAGCATGGGTGGCTCCCTGGAACCCACCGGCGGTACATAAAAATATCCCATTGCATTGCCCAACACAGCTGAGGTAGTAATGTCGTGCTTAATGCAGGTGGGCTTCGGCCCACACTGCATGCCCCAGTCTGACTGGGGTTCTTTACAAGTGGACACATGTAGGTTAAACTCCCTGTGGACCCACTGCCTGGGTGGGTGCCAGGAAGCCACCGGCGGTACATAGAAATATCCCATTGCATTGCCCAACACAGCTGAGGTAGTAATGTCGTGCGTAATACAGGTGGGCTTCGGCCCACACTGCATGGCCCAGTCAGACGGGTTCTTTAGAAGTGAACAGATGTATTAAAAACTCAGTGTGCACCTACAGCATGGGTGGCTCCCTGGAACCCACCGGCGGTACATAAAAATATCCCATTGCATTGCCCAACACAGCTGAGGTAACGTCAGCTGTAATGCAGGTGGGCTAAAAATTAATTTGATTACACTGTAGGCGAGGGCCCACAAAAATTGCTGTATCAACAGTACTAATGTACATCCCAAAAATTGGCCATGGCCAGCCAAGAGGGCAGGTGAAACCCATTAATCGCTTTGGTTAATGTGGCTTAAGTGGTAACTAGGCCTGGAGGCAGCCCAGTGTAACGAAAAATTGGTTCAAGTTAAAGTTCCAATGCTTTTAAGCGCATTGAAACTTATAAAAATTGTTCTGAAAAATTATTTGAGTGAGCCTTGTGGCCCTAAGAAAAATTGCCCGTTCAGCGTGATTACGTGAGGTTTCAGGAGGAGGAGCAGGAGGAGGAGGAGGAGGAATATTAGACACAGATTGATGAAGCAGAAATGTCCCCGTTTTGGATGGTGAGAGAGAACGTAGCTTCCATCCGCGGGTGCAGCCTACGTATTGCTTACGTATCGCTGCTGTCCGCTGGTGGAGAACAGAAGTCTGGGGAAATCCAGCCTTTGTTCATCTTGATGAGTGTTAGCCTGTCGGCACTGTCGGTTGACAAGCGGCTACGCTTATCTGTGATGATTCCCCCAGCCGCACTAAACACCCTCTCCGACAAGACGCTAGCCGCAGGACAAGCAAGCACCTCCAGGGCATACAGTGCTAGTTCAGGCCACATGTCCAGCTTCGACACCCAGTAGTTGTAGGGGGCAGAGGCGTCACCAAGGATGGTCGTGCGATCGGCTACGTACTCCCTCACCATCCTTTTACAGTGCTCCCGCCGACTCAGCCGTGACTGGGGAGCGGTGACACAGTCTTGGTGGGGAGCCATAAAGCTGGCCAGGCCCTTAAAGACTGTTGCACTGCCTGGGATGTACATGCTGCTCGATCTACGCACATCCCCTGCTACCTTGCCCTCGGTACTGCGCCTTCTGCCACTAGCGCTGTCGGCTGGGAATTTTACCATCAGCTTGTCCGCAAGGGTCCTGTGGTATAGCAACACTCTCGAACCCCTTTCCTCTTCGGGAATCAGAGTGGGCAGGTTCTCCTTATACCGTGGATCGAGCAGTGTGTACACCCAGTAATCCGTCGTGGCCAGAATGCGTGCAACGCGAGGGTCACGAGAAAGGCATCCTAACATGAAGTCAGCCATGTGTGCCAGGGTACCTGTACGCAACACATGGCTGTCTTCACTAGGAAGATCACTATCAGGATCCTCCTCCTCCTCCTCCTCCTCAGGCCATACACGCTGAAAGGATGACAGGCAATCAGCCGGTGTACCGTCAGCAGCGGCCCAAGCTGTCTCTTCCCCCTCCTCCTCATCCTCCTCATGCTCCTCCTCCTCCTCCTGTATGCGCTGAGAAATAGACAGGAGGGTGCCCTGACTATCCAGCGGCATACTGTCTTCCCCCGCCCCCGTTTCCGAGCGCAAAGCAGCTGCCTTTATGGTTTGCAGGGAATTTCTCAAGATGCATAGCAGAGGAATGGTGACGCTAATGATTGTAGCATCGCCGCTCACCACCTGGGTAGACTCCTCAAAATTACCAAGGACATGGCAGATGTCTGCCAACCAGGCCCACTCTTCTGAAAGGAATTGAGGAGGCTGACTCCCACTGCGCCGCCCATGTTGGAGTTGGTATTCGACTATAGCTCTACGTTGTTCATAGAGCCTGGCCAACATGTGGAGCGTAGAGTTCCACCGTGTGGGCACGTCGCACAGCAGTCGGTGCACTGGCAGCTTAAAGTGATGTTGCAGGGTGCGCAGGGTGGCAGCGTCCGTGTGGGACTTGCGGAAATGTGCGCAGAGCCGGCGCACCTTTACGAGCAGGTCTGACAAGCGTGGGTAGCTTTTCAGAAAGCGCTGAACCACCAAATTAAAGACATGGGCCAGGCATGGCACGTGCGTGAGGCTGCCGAGCTGCAGAGCCACCACCAGGTTACGGCCGTTGTCACACACGACCATGCCCGGTTGGAGGCTGAGCGGCGCAAGCCAGCGGTCGGTCTGCTGTGTCAGACCCTGCAGCAGTTCGTGGGCCGTGTGCCTCTTATCTCCTAAGCTGAGTAGTTTCAGCACGGCCTGCTGACGCTTGCCCACCGCTGTGCTGCCACACCGCGCGACACCGACTGCTGGCGACATGCTGCTGCTAACACATCTTGATTGCGAGACAGAGGAGGAGGAGGAGGAGGAGGGTGATTTAGTGGAGGAAGCATACACCTCCGCAGATACCAGCACCGAGCTGGGGCCCGCAATTCTGGGGGTGGGTAGGACGTGAGCGGTCCCAGGCTCTGACTCTGTCCCAGCCTCCACTAAATTCACCCAATGTGCCGTCAGGGAGATGTAGTGGCCCTGCCCGCCTGTGCTTGTCCACGTGTCCGTAGTTAAGTGGACCGTGGCAGTAACCGCGTTGGTGAGGGCGCGCACAATGTTGCGGGAGACGTGGTCGTGCAGGGCTGGGACGGCACATCGGGAAAAGTAGTGGCGACTGGGAACTGAGTAGCGCGGGGCCGCCGCCTCCATGATACTTTTGAAGGACTCAGTTTCCACAACCCTATACGGCAGCATCTCAAGGCTGATGAATTTTGCTATGCGGACGGTTAACGTTTGAGCGTGCGGGTGCGTGGCGGCGTACTTGCGCTTGCGCTCGAACACTTGCGCAAGCGACGGCTGAACGGTGCGCTGAACTACACTGCTGGATGGGGCCGAGGACAGCGGAGATGAGGGTGTGGGTGCAGGCCATGAGGCGGTAGTGCCTGTGTCCTGAGAGGGGGGTTGCATCTCAGTGGCAGGTTGGGGCACAGGGGGAGAGGCAGGGGTGCAAACCGGAGGCGGTGAACGGCCTTCGTCCCACCTTGCGGGGTGCTTGGCCATCATATGTCTGCGCATGGTGGTGGTGGTGAGGCTGTTGGTGTTGGCTCCCCGGCTGAGCTTTGCGCGACAAAGGTTGCACACCACTGTTCGTCGGTCGTCAGGCGTCTCTGTGAAAAACTGCCAGACCTTAGAGCACCTCGGCCTCCGCAGGGTGGCATGGCGCGAGGGGGCGCTTTGGGAAACACTTGGTGGATTATTCGGTCTGGCCCTGCCTCTACCCCTGGCCACTGCACTGCCTCTTGCAACCTGCCCTGCTGATGCCCTTGACTCCCCCTCTGAAGACCTGTCCTCCTGAGTAAGCGTTGCACACCAGGTGGGGTCAGTCACCTCATCGTCCTGCTGCTCTTCCTCCGAATCCTCTGTGCGCTGCTCCCTGGGACTTGCTGCCCTTACTACTACCTCACTGCAAGACAACTGTGTCTGATCGTCATCGTCCTCCTCACCCACAGAAAGTTGTTGAGACAGTTGGCGGAAGTCCCCAGCCTCTTCCCCCGGACCCCGGGAACTTTCGAATGGTTGGGCATCAGTGACGATAAACTCCTCTGGTGGGAGAGGAACCGCTGCTGCCCAATCTAAGCAGGGGCCCGAGAACAGTTCCTGGGAGTGTTCCCGCTCCTGAGCAGGTGTTATTGTAGTGGAGTGAGGAGGCTGGGAGGAAGGAGGAGCAGCAGACAGAGGATTCGGATTGGCAGCAGTGGACGGCGCAGAACTGCGGGTAGACGATAGGTTGCTCGAAGCACTTTCTGCCATCCAGGACAGGACCTGCTCACACTGCTCATTTTCTAATAACCGTCTCCCGCGTGGACCCATTAATTGGGCGATGAATGTGGGGACGCCAGAAACGTGCCTCTCTCCTAATCGCGCAGCAGTCGGCTGCGACACACCGGGATCAGGAGCTCGGGCTGTGCCCACACCCTGACTTGGCCCTCCGCGTCCTCGGCCGCGTCCACGTCCTCTAGGCCTACCCCTACCCCTCAGCATGCTGTATTACCAGTGATTTGATTTCACAGGCAGGAAATAAATTGGCGCAAGACTGCAGGCCAAATATAATTTTTGCCCTTTTTGGAAAACCAAAGGCCCCACTGCCTCTAGTGAATGAATTATCTAAGTTTAATAACTGTGCTGTGTCCCTGCTTATGTGTCACAGAACGTGAGGGTAGCAGAGTTATTATAACTCTTGGAGAGCAGGTATTTTTTTCCCAAGTAAGGAAAGCAAATGGCGAAGCCAGCAGTAAAGCGTAGCTGGGTGCGTCTGATTTAGCAATGTTGTTCAAGCAGCTCACACGTGTCCACCGCCCTTAGGACGGACAGAGGCTGGACAAATAGATTTGTTTTCAGTTTTTTTCCACCAAAAGGCAGCACTGCGTATATTCAATGAACATGAGAAGTTTAATAACTGTGCTGTGTCCCTGCTTATGTGTCACAGAACGTGAGGGTAGCAGAGTTATTATAACTCTTGGAGAGCAGGTATTTTTTTCCCAATTAAGGAAAGCAAATGGCGAAGCCAGCAGTAAAGCGTAGCTGGGTGCGTCTGATTTAGCAATGTTGTTCAAGCAGCTCACACGTGTCCACCGCCCTTAGGACGGACAGAGGCTGGACAAATAGATTTGTTTTCAGTTTTTTTCCACCAAAAGGCAGCACTGCGTATATTCAATGAACATGAGAAGTTTAATAACTGTGCTGTGTCCCTGCTTATGTGTCACAGAACGTGAGGGTAGCAGAGTTATTATAACTCTTGGAGAGCAGGTATTTTTTTCCCAATTAAGGAAAGCAAATGGCGAAGCCAGCAGTAAAGCGTAGCTGGGTGCGTCTGATTTAGCAATGTTGTTCAAGCAGCTCACACGTGTCCACCGCCCTTAGGACGGACAGAGGCTGGACAAATAGATTTGTTTTCAGTTTTTTTCCACCAAAAGGCAGCACTGCGTATGTTCTATGAATAATAACTGTGTTGTGGCCCTGCCTATACAATTCTTTCCCTGCAGTATCAATGGAGGGTGCAATGGTCTGCAGAGGCGATTTTGAGAAGCAAAAAAAAATGCAGCACAGCTAACAGCAGCCTGGACAGTACTGCACACGGATAAATATGGCCCTAGAAAGGACCGTTGAGGTTCTTGAAGGCTACACTCACTCCTAACACTCTCCCTGCCTATGCAGCACTTCTGTCCCTAATGCCAGGTGCAACGGTCTGCAGAGGCGATTTTGAGAAAAAAAAATTTGCCACTGCTAACAGCAGCCAACACACAGCTATCAGTGGCCCTAATAAGGACCTTTGGGGGGTCTTGAAGCCTACACTAACTACCAATTCTTTCCCTACAGCAGCTCCGGTACAAACAGCACTGTCCCTCATCTAACTCACACCGCATCTGAGGCGAACCGCGGGAGGGGCCGACTTTTATGTTCGGGTGACACCTGATCTCCCCAGCCACTTACAGCAGGGGGGTGATATAGGGCTTGAACGTCACAGGGGGAAGTTGTAATGCCTTCCCTGTCTTTCAATTGGCCAGAAAAGCGCGCTAACGTCTCAGGGAAGGAAGTGAAAGTAACCAGAACACCGCATGGTGTTCGTCACGAATAACGAACATCCCGAACACCCTAATATTTGCACGAATATCAAGCTCGGACGAACGCGTTCGCTCATCTCTATTCATTACTCAAGTAGAGCTCTCGAATTTTGCAAAAAGCTCAACTCGAATACTGAGGACCCGAGCATTTGGGTGCTCATCTCTAGTCTTAATATATAAATGCGTTTTATATCAATATGCTTATAATGAAGGATTGTTACAAATGATCTTCCCGAGAGGAAAAACTCACAACTCACATTTAATTTCCAAAAAATTGCTAATAAAATCATCATGACATCATTTTTTGTGTTTATGTTGAGTAATTCCAAGAAATCCACAACACGCCCTCCCACCCAAAAGAAATAATAGGTGGGGATGAGTGGGTGGGAGGGAAATTGGATTGGAAAGAGTTAAAGAAAGTTTCAGGTTGTCAATAGACTTTCTGAATGTGTTCCAAGATGGCGGCCCAGACCAAGTGACTAATGCCCTGATGTCCCAATGTGATTACTACTAGTAGGGGGAGCTGAATGAAAAACATCACTTATTTTAACAAAAATACTTCCAGTGCTTATTCTTCAAGAATGTATTTCGGTATCTCTTCACACATGGTAGATGGGGACTGTTATACAGTAGATTATGCATTGGAGCTCACAGACATAAATGAGGTTGTACCAAAATATAAAAGTATCTTCTATCCACATCATAACTTTTTGATCGGTGGAGGCCCAACTGTACTTGGTGATTTCTGCTACTACCATTGAAATGAATGGACTGGTGGGCGCATTCAAAATGTAATTCGAACTTCTTGAATTTGCCCGCTTTAAAAAGTACCTCCTGTTTCTATTACTCACTATAATAAGTCAGCCATTTAGTTGATGATCACCGATCTTCATATAAAGCCTGATAAATGTGTTTGTGACATACCTCTCAGTATTTCATACACCCATGTACAAATCTGCACTTAGAAAGCAGGCATCCTTTTTATTTACAGCAGTAGAACTCACGGCTCCAAACTTCCACACGGAACTGTAAGTGACAATTATCCAAAATATCTAGAAATCCTGACAATTTCAGTATTTATTTTGGCACTTTATACAAGCCTTTGTAGACAGCAAGCCACATCATTTTTGAGGTCAGACCTCTTCTGTCAGTGCATGACAAAAGAGGCATAGCTTCTGATATGTTGTAGAAGTAACATCCTGCCAGGGCGATGCCCTGCGCGTTTTATGGCTGGCAGGGTGCCCTTTGCGCCCTGCCACTTTCAGCTGTATCCTCAGAATGCAGATATAGTTGAATACCACTGCTCAGGGAAAGTCTGCTCCCACGCAGCCTCCTGTTTTTGGGTGTGGGGTAAAATAGTTATAGCACAGTTATTCTAAAGTACAGAATTTGAATGATTTTTACTACACAGCAAGTATAGTATAGCTATGATTAAAAGTAAGTTGCGCTTAAAATACATCACTGGTTAGTGAAATACTTTTATTCCTGACTAGTAAAGCTCCAATTTTATTTAAACCAGAGGAGGGCTGGACTTTCCTTTTGTACCTGCAGCAGGTACAGTAAGGTGGGCACCTGGGGCAACAGCAGGCACAGTAATGGAGGAGGGCGGTGAGGTGCTGGAAAAGCAAGGAGTGATCCAAAGAGATGACTGATTGTTGGGAATCCAACCTATGTCTATGAAAGGGACCAAAAGGAAATTGTAGAAATGTGGTATATATGCCTAAACAAACATCATGATCAATCCAAGCGAGACTGAATGTTAATTGATCAAACGTAAGAATATTTATGGGAAAGATAAGAAAAGCCAAACATTTTATGGAAAGAAAAGACACAAGGTGTTTGACTTAAAATTGCCTATTTCGAAAGAAGTAGAGGAACGTTAGAAGGAAGATACAAGAAGAATGATGTCATCAAAGAGGTTTGTTGGATATTTACCATAGAATCCATGAGTCCAAAAAGGTCGGATTACAGTTGTAACTGATTTTGTTTATTTGTTTCGTGATGTTTTGCCAATAGGGTTTGAGAAACAAAATCTGTGGATCCTCCTTTTCATTCTCTCTCGAGGAGGTATTACTCCGGAAGCCCTCAAAACAGTTTAAGCCCTAAAAAAATGCCTTTTTACCATTTTGATTGCGGCAGTAAAACTTCTTATGCCACTTTTTTGGAGGGATAAACAAACACCTGCAGTGTAACACTGGAGAGATAAGGTATCAGAATTATATAGAGTCGAGGAACTAGCCGCATGGGAGTCTGATTCGTGAACCTCCTTCCTTGAAATCTAGTCACCATGGATGACATATTTAAGGGAATAAACCATATAAACTTACCCATTACAACCCTTCCACAGAGATACTTTGAATTGATAAAACTCCCCTGATGACCCTCTCGTTGACCTAGTTCTACTTTTCTTTGATCTAGTTCCTTCTAAGTTTATTTCTCTCAGCTAGCAATTTTAGTGAGATGCTGCATTACTGCTTGACAACCTTTGCCGTATGAATGGTGTAGACCAAGGGAGTCATCATAAGTTTTACTTACTTGAAAAAGCAGTTGATAGACCCGCCACAGGCTATTAACCTGATAGGGTATTTAGCTCATTAAGGCTTCAACATTTTCATCGAGCTATTCTTTCAGAGTTGCCTTACAAATTCATGCGGGTCGAAGATCCAACAGCTCAGTCTCAAAAACGTTAGATATTATGAAGCCTCCAGAGGAGGGCTACTAGTCCAGCGCACACATTCTTCTCAGAAAGCTCCGCTCTGTTGAGGTTCTGCCCAGCTAAAGGCTCTGAGGAGAGTAAACCTACTGTCCACACTTATTTTCAAGTGAGCATTCTGTTTAAATCTACAATACGTTAAAGACTTCCTCCCTAATCACCTACTCGCTTATTGCTTTCTTCCTATCACCAGAAATTGAAGTATTTGCTGGTACTTCCTTGGGTGCGTGAGGGCTCAGATCCTCGAGTCAAAACTATTAGGTTGGCGTTGACCACAATCTCATCTTAGCAATGAGTAGCATGCCCCATACTATTCTCAGCATACTAAATAATATAGGTGTTTTATAAAGATGTTCTCATGAAGGGATCTAGCGTCCCACTCAAATTGCATTGTGACAGACTATGCATATTTAAGAGACTCCAGAGATCACAGTAAAGGCCCATTTAGACACAACAATTATCGCTCAAAATTCACTCAAAGCCGTCTTTTGAGCGATAATCGTTGTGTCTTACTGCACTGACATTGTGCAGTATAACAGCCGGGCGCTCTGTGCAGAGAACATCTGGATGCAGAAGACAGCCGGGAACAGTTGGCTGCAGAGAACAAGCGCCCCCCCACTTGTCCTCTGCATCCCCCGCTGGGAGCACTCCGCTGAATGACAACGATAATCATTGTGTCTAAATGGGCCTTTACCTTTAGCTAACGAGATTATTATAGAAAGACCTTGTGTGGTTTTTAACTGTTTGCTATCCAAATCTCTAAACTCACACAATATGTTCATCTTATACATAACAATATCGAAATGTATTGTAAGCAGCAAACATCAATTGTTCAATCGCTGATTTGCACATTGAAAAATGGTTGATTTCAATAGTTGATTTGTACATGGTAAATTGTTGATTTGAACAGTGCACATTGTTTATCTCCATTTTTGTCAAATGAATAAAAAAAGAGATTGTTCAAAAAGATTACATTCGTGACTTTGGTGTGTTTTTATAGTTTAAGTATGAGTGGGTCATAGCTATGTCATTGGCATGTAATGAAGAATTATTTGAAGCACTATAGGTAGCTAAGTAATATTATTTTAATGAAATTGTATCTTTCAGTAGGTTGGGTCCATTCTATCACTTTTTAAGATGCGGAAGACACTAAAAACGCATAGTTGAGACAGAAGGCAGAGCTTTCAAAACATTGCACCTGTGAGCAGTAGGGGTGCTTGACTACTTCCTCCAGCATCTGTATACCATCTATACAAAAATGTTACGGATGAAGCATTCACAAGTTAGTGAAAGGTGATGATGATTATTATATGTTGCATGAGATATTTTTATATAAAATGTATTTGATTGCATCAATTCATTTCCTGTCTGGTCTCTATGCAGTCGGAGTTGGGAGTCATCATGGTGGTCTGAGTCAGATGGAGAAGAAAATGGAAAGCGAACAATTGTAATTAGAGAAAAATTCACCTGTGAGTCATTCTGTTTAACTGTACTTTATTCATTTATTTACTAAAAATGATGCAATACCTTACTACAGTCCCTATTTGCACAATCACATGTTTTATTTGCATAGTAACATACACAAATATTGCACAAAAGGAAGAGCTCTGCTGCTTCATACCACTTCAGACTTGCCTCCTCAATGGCTTGGATGACATCCCTGATGAACAGGTAGTACTACATGTGAAGAGTCTCAGTTTGCTGTCTACAAACAGATGCATAATGTGCCAACATCAACATCAGTATATTTAGCATCTTTCTGGTCAAGACTGATTGAAGACGATTTGCAATTGTATAGGAATTATTCAAAAAGGGTTTGATGTTATCACTCCTGAGTACCGGACTGTTGCATAAGGGGACACAATTAATTGTGTCCCTCTCAGAAAATAAAAAGACATATAGGACAAATGGAGATATATATTATATATATATATATATTGTGAGGGATTAGCGTTTAGGATCGGTAGCAATCTGGGCATAAGCAGTCAGAGACAGTGACACATGGGATAAAGTCTTTAGTCCAGTCGTCTGGGTTCATTTCAATACAAACAAAGCAAAATACAGACCTTAACTTCAGGCCCACATAAAGTAACTCCTGCTCGTCTGAGCACTTACTAAACATGGAGCATCCCTGTCTACACCCTTGTAAACAAATGGTTCCTGCGCACAGCCAGCCAGGCTCTCAGACCTGCAAAGGTCTCAGCTCTCTTCCTCCAGGACCTGAAGGCCCAGGCTTTATAAGACCTGGTACCAGCCTCACCTGGTACGTGGGAGTGGCCATCCCACCCTTCGCTTTGGCCACTCCAGGAAAGCCGGCTCGGATTATGTGGCTTGGAGCCACTTACACACTACAACGTGTCAGTAACCTAATGTTACTGACACCTGACTGCCGGCTTCCTCCACCGAGCCCAGGGTGCTCGGTGGCACGTATCTGCCCAAGTGCTCCCTAAAGCTGCATAGGAGAGCATCCTAGGCGAAATATATCTGCCCTCCAGCACTTTGCCGGTCACTGTCTCACAATATCTATATATATATATATCTATATATATATATATATATATATATATATATATATATATATATATATAGACATATACAAATATATATATATATATATATATATATATATACACACACACCCATCCTAAGCTGAGTTCACAGGCTTGGTGATAGTGAGCCTGTCACAGTTTTGGCATCCTACTTACCTCTTCTAGGGGCTGTAGCTTGCTTGCTGCTCCTCCTCACGGAAGACACCTAGCTCCAGTGTCTGCTTGTGCTCTGACAGTAGCCCAAAGATAGCACGTGCTCCCAGCTGTCCTCTTAAAGGGCCAGTGCACACCCAACATCTCGCTCCCCTGCCAATACCAGGACATCTCACGCTATATCAGGCATCCTCTTCCTATGGAGGGTGCCTGAGTATTGTGCTCTATTTGGTCTACACGAGTTGATCTTACAAGTTGGTTTTGATTCTCCGGTTCTCAACATTTGGCTTATCCTGACTACATCCCTATCACCGCTCCTGACCTCGGCTTACTACACAGACCACCCTTCTGTCCAATGCCTATCTTGACCTCTGGCCTGATTCACTGTGCTCAATCTGTTCTCTTCTACCTGATCTCTGGCTTGTTTCTCGTACTGACGTTTGACACTCTCCTTGACACTGTCTGTATAACTACACTCCTGTTCATACCCTCAGGCACAGTGCCTAGGCCTCTAGTAGTGTCAGCTGCCACAGTACTGGGGCCACTTCCTAAGTAACGGCCTGGGAACCGCACAACAAATGCCACATCCTGACTGGTGAGGTTAAAGGGTGAAGAAAGGGGTACCTCAAGTGACACCTCAGGATTTGACCCAAAAGCCAAACCAGTCGGTGGTTCGGTGGATCCATGCCTACTGTGTCTGACAGAATCCATACCCATTGCCCATCTCATTAAAAAAAATGTCATAAAAGGGGGTATGTATTTGCTTAAACTTTGTCCATTTTAAGTTTCTGAAATCTTAAAGCAATCATAGGTCTCCATAACTCTGATTTATTTTTATAGGAAAATGCAAATAAGTTGTCGTCTATACATAAAAATCTAAACCTTGGAACTATGACATTTTCGGTAGGGTGTGGGCCCTAGCTGGTAGATACCACCCAATGTCACTTTTATCATGCCTTATTCATGTAGTAATAGAATTTTTTTGGAAAACCTTTTAACCCCTTGAGTAGCACGCCCGGAAATTTTCCGGGACGAGCTCCACTGCCCATAGCGATATAGCCCGGAAGATTTCCGGGCTATGTATCACTATGGGAGCTGCAGAGCACAATGCCAAAAACTGTGACAGTGTGCTCTGCCTGCACAGTCCCAGAGAGAACAAAGCAAGGGCTTTGAAAAACCAGTAGACGATATTGCCGATCTGTCGGCAATCTCCTGCTTCTAAGTCTCCTGCTTTGTTTATAGGTTGCCATAGAGACCATCGGCTTGTCAGAAGCAAGCCGATGGTCTCTGTGGCAGGGAGAGCTAGTGATTGGCTGTCAGAGGACAGCTAGGTACCAGCTCTTACAGCAGAGATCAGAGAAAACCTCCGATCTCTGCTGTGTTAACCCTTTACATGCTGCAGTCTATGTGACTGCAGCATGTAAAGGGCTGTCACTGCAGCATGTAAAGGGCTGTCACCATCGGACCCCCGGAATGTGATCAGGGGGTCCTGATGGGTCCCTGTGGAAGTCCCTAAAGGGACAAAAAAAAAAAATCATAAAAAAAAATTATAAAAACACTTGTCTCCCTTTACTTGGTAAAAAATCAAAAATCAAATCACACATGTGGTATCCGTGTGCGTCGTAATGACCCAGAGAAGGAAGTTAATACATTATTTAACCCCTTAATGACATGGCCCCTTTTTTTCTTTTTTCCCCATTTCTTTTTTTCCTCCCCCCTGTTTAAAAAATCACAACTTGTCCCGCAAAAAAACAAGCCCTCATATGGCCATGTCAATGGAAAAATGAAAAAGTTATGGCTCTTCAGACGCAACTGCAAAATTAGTTGAAATTCAATGATTAGACCATTTTAAAAAACCTGCCCTTGTGGGCACGACAGGGTGGTAGGAAACCCGCCACTCAAGGGGTTAAATGACATTTCCCTTTGCGTAATTGGACGGTATGTAGGTAATGTACATTTAGGACGGTGTAGCATCTGACCTGCTGTTGCTCTTCTCCAAATCTTATTAAAGAACTAAACTACTTTTTCTCCGTGAGCCACAAGCAGCAGTGATGGTGACCTTTTTCACCTTATATACTGTATATCATCTTTTTAACAAGCTTATCTTTCCAAATGAAATTTCCTGACTGTGTGGGTGTGAAAGCAGGTAAGAATTCACATACCGAATATCTGCCTGGAGAAATGTGATGAACCCAATCACCCTAAGAAATCAGCCGCTTCAAAAACGCTTGCACCCCTAGAGATGTCATAGTCAAGATCATCAGGAGTTACTTAGAAAAGAAACTCGGCACTTGTACAATGGTAAGAAGGAGATGTGTGGGAACAGTTGCAGGATGGCATTTTTACACTCATGTAATTGAAGATTAGTGGCTAGAATACTGCTAGGGTTAACGGATATATTATATAAAGTACCGTAGGCTCGGGACTTCAGACGGGCATATTTTCTGTCCGTATTCAGTCCATATTTTTTACTGACTGCTCACGGACTCATTACATTTAATTAGTGTCTTCAAACATTCTTTTTATGCAGACCAATGTTGCGCATTAAAAAAAAAAAATTCTCTTCCTCTTCCATTCACTGTTTTTTGTTTTTTTTATGCACCCTGTTTTCTGTGGTTTTTGACAAAACTGCCATCACGAGGGCCTTCTTGCGCTTTTTTTTGCATGCGTGAAAAACACAGTGAACATACTTGCGACATGGAAATTTAAAAAACGCATATGCATCAAAATGGCACATAAACACGCAGTGCATTTTTCACCGATCCAAACTGCATACGCCCATGTGAATGAGGCCAACAGCCTATACGTATTTCATCAAACTTGTAGTATACTACATTATTTTTTTTGTTTGTTTGTTTCACCATGGCCCCATATCGTGCTCAGCTTAGGCCTTTCACATGGGCAATAAAATCGCGCAATGCAATAGCACAAGAATAGGCATGTATGTGAAGCCCATGCTTTCCAATGGGTTATTTTTATATTAGCGATTTATATTAGCGATAGGAAAAAAATTTGCGGCATGCTGTATATTGCCGTGGTTTGTGATCTTAATTTTTTTGTAGCCCATGTTTCAATGTGGAGCCTTTGTTTTTCTGCGATATGATGCAATTTAAGCCCTACCTCGAAACTAAGCCCTAGCTGAACTTCGAAAAGCGAAAAAAAGGAATACTTTCCTAGCTGGCTCGGTCCAGATCCTCCCGCGGCTCTCCGGAGCTCCGCCGGGCATCCTGTGGTCCTCATTTGCACACAGGAGATCACTTCTTGGTTGCTGGATGTATAAATCTGCGGCATCCGAGCAGGAGGCCGGCCGTTGTGGGGTATACACAGGGAAAGCAAGATGGATGTCACGGGTGGCTCTGCGTTCTCTCCTGGCAATGGCGTGTAACAGAGCCTAGCTCAGTCGCACGCAATGGAACAGAGTGCAATGGGCATAACAGTTCTAACAATGTTGTGACGTGACGTCAGTACCAGTTGATGGTTTGGAAATAATTGAAACAAGTCCACGTACCTTTGTTGCAAATTAGCTGACGGGGTATGCCGTCTCTGGGGTAAGATTGTTGCACTTGAAGAATTTCAGTCCCACACAGAGGTTTTCATTTAAAATGATCTAGTCAAACAGGTAAGCAATTGAAAAATGAAAAAATAAATTCTAAGCCATCTAGACTCTAATTATCAGGCCTCTAACTAAACAGATATAGACCTACCAAACATCATGGTGGTTTCGCTTCCTATAGGCTTGGCAATGCCTATCCTCCCCCAGACTGGGAGACCACTGTGACTATCTCGCTTCTTTTTAGGTGCTCTCCATGCTACTCCTAATTAGACTCAGACAGCCCCGGACTATCCTGTATGGATGGAATACAGTGGGAGTCCATCCTTCTCATCCCACTCCAGCAATCAAGCCATATTGTGTGCTTTAGGCCGTATTTAAAGTCAACATGTGATATCTGTGCGAGAAACTTGGCCCAATATCTCGCTTATAAACATGCTATTTTTTTTATCACTGATTACTTTAGAAGAGTCTGTGATCTGGGGATTATTCTGATTGTCAAATTTGGAGTCGGAAAGGAATTTTTTCCCCCTAAAATTAGGAAAATTGGCTTCTACTCAATTTGGGGGTTTCTGCCTTCATCTGGATCATCATTGGAGGCTAATAGGCTGAACTGGATGGACATATGTCTTTTTTAGCCTAAAATACTGTTATTTGTGAAACTACCTTTGCTGCACACAGCAACCAATCACAGAGCAGCACAAACAAAGTTTACATGATATGTACAGTACAGAAAGTTCTAGGAAACAGTGTTTTAGTCTGGGCTAATTCACATGAGCCTATTTTCAGTCCATGTACCGCCAAGCCTACAACTAACTAGACTCTGACAGCACATGGACCTATAGTAATCAATGTGCTAAAGGATACATCAGTTTTTTCACACGGCCATGTGGATCACATGAAAAAAACACAGTATGCACTATTCTGGTCCAATCTGAAAATCATTCACATCAATGAGCATGCGAAAAACAATGTAATAGACCAGACAATACATGGATGCTGTCAGTGTGTTGTCTGTGTTTTCTGCATCAGAGACACAGAAAAAATGGGGCCAGTTACAGTGTTTTTTTGAGAATGTTGAAGTAATAAAATGGGCACATGGTCATATACAGATGCAATACTGAACAGCGCCTGGATAAAAAAAAAACGTCTTTTTTTTTGCAGAACGCATAATGAAAGGTTTTTAGACGCTCGCGTGAATTTGGATTTAGTTATATCCCACTACTATCAAATACTACCCTGTTTCCCTGAAAATAAGACATACCCTGAAAATAAGACATAGCATGATTTTCCTGAATTTTTGAGGATGCAAAATGATTTTTCAGGCTTTTTGAGGATGCTTGAAATATAAGCCCTACTCCAAAATTAAGCCCTGCTAACAGTTAATTAAAAAAGTCAATTTAAATAGTGTCCAGGCAGCTATACATATAAAAAAGGTTAAACCTTTTTGAACAAAAATTAATATAAGACACTGTCTTATTTTCGGGGAAACACGGTATAGCTATATTAAAATGCAAATACTGTTATCTCACCTCTTTTAAATGCAGACAGCATGAAACTGGATCAGGCAGACAGAAGAGGAGTCCAATGTATCACAGTGGCTGGTGCCGTGTGATAGATTTGGCGCATGTTGCTAAACATTTTGGGGACTTCCATTTCTTCTGCCACCTCTTGGTTGGTTTACTGTGAACAAATATTTTGCACTACAACTTTGGCACAATTTTGGAGCAATTTAGAACATTTTAAGACTCCTCTAAGCCATGCTCCCTTTTCTAGACACTTTCATAACTCTCTAAAGCACATAAGTCGTGTAAGCCAGTTTTTTGGTGTGAATGGAAGCAGAATTCTGCCGCATTTAACTTCTCTGCGAAGGAAAAACCTATATTTTCACCAATGTATGTTTCATGCAGCAGCAGACGTCATACAGTGTTAAGGAGGTTTTAGCTTATACAATCTGATGTGATAGCACTTAGATATGCGATAAAACGGTTATCAGCTGGATTCAATGAATAGAAGCCCCAGGATGCACTGCAAGCCACAGTAAATTCTGCATCAAAATCCACAATAAAGCTGGCTTCATACGGAGAGAAAATCTGCAAGATCTGTGCGTTGTGAGACGCACAGATCTTGCAAAGAACCTCTGCCGCTGCTGTCAGCCATGGCGGGGGTTCCCTGCATCTCCGAAGTGATACGAGGCTGTTTTCATAAGAATATGCCTTGCACCCTCAGGGATTTCACATGGATGGCGAGGACGATTTCACCCTCGCCCGTGTGAAGTTAGCTTCAGACCTACGGATTTTGGTGTGGAATTCCGCAGTTGCTGATTTAGCTGCATCCTACGGCATAATTCAGTCCTGTGGCATAAGGATGGCCGCATATAAGTAATAGAGATGAGCGAACACCAAAATGTTCGGGTGCTCGTTATTCGGAACGAACTTCCCGCGATGCTCGAGGGTTCGTTTCGAACAACGAACCCCATTGAAGTCAATGGGCGACCAGAGCATTTTTGTATTTCGCCGATGCTCGCTAAGGTTTTCATGTGTGAAAATCTGGGCAATTCAACAAAGTGATGGGAACGACACAGCAACGGATAGGGCAGGCGAGGGGCTACATGTTGGGCTGCATCTCAAGTTCACAGGTCCCACTATTAAGCCACAATACCGGCAAGAGTGGGTGCCCCCCCCCCCTCCCAACAACTTTTACTTCTGAAAAGCCCTCATTAGCATGGCATACCTTTGCTAAGCACCACACTACCTCCAACAAAGCACAATCACTACCTGCATGACACTCCACTGCCACTTCTCCTGGGTTACATGCTGCCCAACCGCCCCCCCTCCCCCCCACAGCGCACACCAAAGTGTCCCTGGGCAGCCTTCAGCTGCCCTCATGCCACACCACGCTCATGTCTATTTAGAATTGCGTCTGCCATGACGAGGGACCGCAGGCACACACTGCAGAGGTTGGCACGGCTAGGCAGCGACCCTCTTTAAAAGGGGCAGGGCGATAGCCCACAATGCTGTACAGAAGCAATGAGAAATAGAATCCTGTGCCACCGCCATCAGGAGCTGCACACGTGGGCATAGCAATGGGGAACCTATGTGCCACACACTATTCATTCTGTCAAGGTGTCTCTGCATGCCCCAGTCAGACCGGGCTTTTTAATTCATAGACACAGGCAGGTACAACTCCCTATTGTGAAGTCCCTGTCGACCCACAGCATGGTTGGCTCCCTGGAACCCACCGGCGGTACACAGAAATATCCCATTGCATTGCCCAACACAGCTGAGGTAGTAATGTCGTGCTTAATGCAGGTGGGCTTCGGCCCACACTGCATGCCCCAGTCTGACTGGGGTTCTTTATAAGTGTACAGATGTAGTAAAAACTCTGTGTGCACCTACAGCATGGGTGGGTGCCAGGAAGCCACCGGCGGTACATAGAAATATCCCATTGCATTGCCCAACACAGCTGAGGTAGTAATGTTGTGCTTAACCCTTTCCAATCCAATTTGTATATGGTTTTCCTAGGGGGCTTACTCTTTTTCTGCCGTTATACAACGGCGCTATATGCTGGCTAAAGCCAGTACTGCATGAGCTGACACGTAGGATAGGCTCCGACAGCAGAGAGGCTGGCAATATACAGTAAGAGAACCCCGACGGACGTCTACCAACAACGGAGCTGTACAGCCTTAAACCCTAATGTCTTCACAGGTCACACAGTGGACTGGAAAGGGTTAATGCAGGTGGGTTTCGGCCCACACTGCATGCCCCAGTCAGACTGGGTTTCTTTATAAGTGGAAACAGATGCATTTATAATTCCCTGTGGACCCACAGCATGGGTGGGTGCCAGGAAGCCACCGGCGGTACATAGAAATATCCCATTGCATTGCCCAACACAGCTGAGGTAGTAATGTCGTGCGTAATACAGGTGGGCTTCGGCCCACACTGCATGCCCCAGTCAGACTGGGGTTCTTTAGAAGTGTACAGATGTATTAAAAACTCCGTGTGCACCTACAGCATGGGTGGCTCCCTGGAACCCACCGGCGGTACATAAAAATATCCCATTGCATTGCCCAACACAGCTGAGGTAGTAATGTCGTGCTTAATGCAGGTGGGCTTCGGCCCACACTGCATGCCCCAGTCAGACTGGGGTTCTTTACAAGTGGACACATGTAGGTTAAACTCACTGTGGACCCACTGCCTGGGTGGGTGCCAGGAAGCCACCGGCGGTACATAGAAATATCCCATTGCATTGCCCAACACAGCTGAGGTAGTAATGTCGTGCGTAATACAGGTGGGCTTCGGCCCACACTGCATGCCCCAGTCAGACTGGGGTTCTTTAGAAGTGGACACATGCAGTTACAACTCCCTGTGGACCCACAGCATGGGTGGCTCCCTGGAACCCACCGGCGGTACATAAAAATATCCCATTGCATTGCCCAACACAGCTGAGGTAACGTCAGCTGTAATGCAGGTGGGCTAAAAATTAATTTGATTACACTGTAGGCGAGGGCCCACAAAAATTGCTGTATCAACAGTACTAATGTACATCCCAAAAATTGGCCATGGCCAGCCAAGAGGGCAGGTGAAACCCATTAATCGCTTTGGTTAATGTGGCTTAAGTGGTAACTAGGCCTGGAGGCAGCCCAGTGTAACGAAAAATTGGTTCTAGTTAAAGTTCCAATGCTTTTAAGCGCATTGAAACTTATAAAAATTGTTCAGAAAAATTATTTGAGTGAGCCTTGTGGCCCTAAGAAAAATTGCCCGTTCAGCGTGATTACGTGAGGTTTCAGGAGGAGGAGCAGGAGGAGGAGGAGGAGGAATATTAGACAGATTGATGAAGCAGAAATGTCCCCGTTTTGGATGGTGAGAGAGAACGTAGCTTCCATCCGCGGGTGCAGCCTACGTATTGCTTACGTATCGCTGCTGTCCGCTGGTGGAGAACAGAAGTCTGGGGAAATCCAGCCTTTGTTCATCTTGATGAGTGTTAGCCTGTCGGCACTGTCGGTTGACAAGCGGCTACGCTTATCTGTGATGATTCCCCCAGCCGCACTAAACACCCTCTCCGACAAGACGCTAGCCGCAGGACAAGCAAGCACCTCCAGGGCATACAGCGCTAGTTCAGGCCACGTGTCCAGCTTCGACACCCAGTAGTTGTAGGGGGCAGAGGCGTCACCAAGGATGGTCGTGCGATCGGCTACGTACTCCCTCACCATCCTTTTACAGTGCTCCCGCCGACTCAGCCGTGACTGGGGAGTGGTGACACAGTCTTGGTGGGGAGCCATAAAGCTGGCCAGGCCCTTAAAGACTGTTGCACTGCCTGGGATGTACATGCTGCTCGATCTACGCACATCCCCTGCTACCTTGCCCTCGGTACTGCGCCTTCTGCCACTAGCGCTGTCGGCTGGGAATTTTACCATCAGCTTGTCCGCAAGGGTCCTGTGGTATAGCAACACTCTCGAACCCCTTTCCTCTTCGGGAATCAGAGTGGGCAGGTTCTCCTTATACCGTGGATCGAGCAGTGTGTACACCCAGTAATCCGTCGTGGCCAGAATGCGTGCAACGCGAGGGTCACGAGAAAGGCATCCTAACATGAAGTCAGCCATGTGTGCCAGGGTACCTGTACGCAACACATGGCTGTCTTCACTAGGAAGATCACTTTCAGGATCCTCCTCCTCCTCCTCCTCAGGCCATACACGCTGAAAGGATGACAGGCAATCAGCCGGTGTACCGTCAGCAGCGGCCCAAGCTGTCTCTTCCCCCTCCTCCTCATCCTCCTCATGCTCCTCCTCCCCCTCCTGTACGCGCTGAGAAATAGACAGGAGGGTGCCCTGACTATCCAGCGGCATACTGTCTTCCCCCGCCCCCGTTTCCGAGCGCAAAGCAGCTGCCTTTATGGTTTGCAGGGAATTTCTCAAGATGCATAGCAGAGGAATGGTGACGCTAATGATTGTAGCATCGCCGCTCACCACCTGGGTAGACTCCTCAAAATTACCAAGGACATGGCAGATGTCTGCCAACCAGGCCCACTCTTCTGAAAGGAATTGAGGAGGCTGACTCCCACTGCGCCGCCCATGTTGGAGTTGGTATTCGACTATAGCTCTACGCTGTTCATAGAGCCTGGCCAACATGTGGAGCGTAGAGTTCCACCGTGTGGGCACGTCGCACAGCAGTCGGTGCACTGGCAGCTTAAAGTGATGTTGCAGGGTGCGCAGGATGGCAGCGTCCGTGTGGGACTTGCGAAAATGTGCACAGAGCCGGCGCGCCTTTCCGAGCAGGTCTGACAAGCGTGGGTAGCTTTTCAGAAAGCGCTGAACCACCAAATTAAAGACGTGGGCCAGGCATGGCACGTGCGTGAGGCTGCCGAGCTGCAGAGCCGCCACCAGGTTACGGCCGTTGTCACACACGACCATGCCCGGTTGGAGGCTCAGCGGCGCAAGCCAGCGGTCGGTCTGCTGTGTCAGACCCTGCAGCAGTTCGTGGGCCGTGTGCCTCTTATCGCCTAAGCTGAGTAGTTTCAGCACGGCCTGCTGACGCTTGCCCACCGCTGTGCTGCCACACCGCGCGACACCGACTGCTGGCGACATGCTGCTGCTAACACATCTTGATTGCGAGACAGAGGAGGAGGAGGAGGAGGGTGCTTTAGTGGAGGAAGCATACACCTCCGCAGATACCACCACCGAGCTGGGGCCCGCAATTCTGGGGGTGGGTAGGACGTGAGCGGTCCCAGGCTCTGACTCTGTCCCAGCCTCCACTAAATTCACCCAATGTGCCGTCAGGGAGATGTAGTGGCCCTGCCCGCCTGTGCTTGTCCACGTGTCCGTAGTTAAGTGGACCGTGGCAGTAACCGCGTTGGTGAGGGCGCGTACAATGTTGCGGGAGACGTGGTCGTGCAGGGCTGGGACGGCACATCGGGAAAAGTAGTGGCGACTGGGAACTGAGTAGCGCGGGGCCGCCGCCTCCATGATACTTTTGAAGGACTCCGTTTCCACAACCCGATACGGCAGCATCTCAAGGCTGATGAATTTTGCTATGCGGACGGTTAACGTTTGAGCGTGCGGGTGCGTGGCGGCGTACTTGCGCTTGCGCTCCAACAGTTGCGCAAGCGACGGCTGGACGGTGCGCTGAACTACACTGCTGGATGGGGCCGAGGACAGCGGAGGTGAGGGTGTGGGTGCAGGCCAGGAGACGGTAGTGCCTGTGTCCTGAGAGGGGGGTTGCATCTCAGTGGCAGGTTGGGGCACAGGGGGAGAGGCAGGGGTGCAAACCGGAGGCGCTGAACGGCCTTCCTCCCACCTTGCGGGATGCTTGGCCATCATATGTCTGCGCATGGTGGTGGTGGTGAGGCTGTTGGTGTTGGCTCCCCGGCTGAGCTTTGCGCGACAAAGGTTGCACACCACTGTTCGTCGGTCGTCAGGCGTCTCTGTGAAAAACTGCCAGACCTTAGAGCACCTCGGCCTCTGCAGGGTGGCATGGCGCGAGGGGGCGCTTTGGGAAACACTTGGTGGATTATTCGGTCTGGCCCTGCCTCTACCCCTGGCCACCGCACTGCCTCTTGCAACCTGCCCTGCTGATGCCCTTGACTCCCCCTCTGAAGACCTGTCCTCCTGAGTAAGCGTTGCACACCAGGTGGGGTCAGTCACCTCATCGTCCTGCTGCTCTTCCTCCGAATCCTCTGTGCGCTGCTCCCTCGGACTTACTGCCCTTACTACTACCTCACTGCAAGACAACTGTGTCTGATCGTCATCGTCCTCCTCACCCACAGAAAGTTGTTGAGACAGTTGGCGGAAGTCCCCAGCCTCTTCCCCCGGACCCCGGGAACTTTCGAATGGTTGGGCATCAGTGACGATAAACTCCTCTGGTGGGAGAGGAACCGCTGCTGCCCAATCTAAGCAGGGGCCCGAGAACAGTTCCTGGGAGTGTTCCCGCTCCTGAGCAGGTGTTATTGTAGTGGAGTGAGGAGGCTGGGAGGAAGGAGGAGCAGCAGACAGAGGATTCGGATTGGCAGCAGTGGACGGCGCAGAACTGCGGGTAGACGATAGGTTGCTCGAAGCACTTTCTGCCATCCAGGACAGGACCTGCTCACACTGCTCATTTTCTAATAACCGTCTCCCGCGTGGACCCATTAATTGGGCGATGAATGTGGGGACACCAGAAACGTGCCTCTCTCCTAATCGCGCAGCAGTCGGCTGCGACACACCTGGATCAGGAGCTTGGCCTGTGCCCACACCCTGACTTGGCCCTCCGCGTCCTCGGCCGCGTCCACGTCCTCTAGGCCTACCCCTACCCCTCAGCATGCTGTATTACCAGTGATTTGATTTCACAGGCAGGAAATAAATTGGCGCAAGACTGCAGGCCAAATATAATTTTTTCCCTTTTTTGAAAACGAAAGGCCCCACTGCCTCTAGTGAATGAATAATCTAAGTTTAATAACTGTGCTGTTTTCCTGCTAATGTGTCACAGAACGTGAGGGTAGCAGAGTTATTAACTGTGGCAGAGCAGGTATTTTTTTTCCCAATTAAGGAAAGCAAATGGCGAAGCCAGGAGTAAAACGTAGCTGGGTGCGTATGATTTTTACAGGTTGCAGACGCAGCCGACACGTGTCCACCGGCGTTAGGACGGACAGAGGCAGGACAAATAGAATTATTTTCCGTTTTTTTGCACCAAAAGGCAGCACTGCGTATATTCTATGAACATGAGAAGTTTAATAACTGTGCTGTTTTCCTGCTAATGTGTCACAGAACGTGAGGGTAGCAGAGTTATTAACTGTGGCAGAGCAGGTATTTTTTTTCCCAATTAAGGAAAGCAAATGGCGAAGCCAGGAGTAAAACGTAGCTGGGTGCGTATGATTTTTACAGGTTGCAGACGCAGCCGACACGTGTCCACCGGCGTTAGGACGGACAGAGGCAGGACAAATAGAATTATTTTCCGTTTTTTTGCACCAAAAGGCAGCACTGCGTATATTCTATGAACATGAGAAGTTTCATAACTGTGCTGTTTTCCTGCTAATGTGTCACAGAACGTGAGGGTAGCAGAGTTATTAACTGTGGCAGAGCAGGTATTTTTTTTCCCAATTAAGGAAAGCAAATGGCGAAGCCAGGAGTAAAACGTAGCTGGGTGCGTATGATTTTTACAGGTTGCACACGCAGCCGACACGTGTCCAACGGCGTTAGGACGGACAGAGGCAGGACAAATAGAATTATTTTCCGTTTTTTTGCACCAAAAGGCAGCACTGCGTATATTCTATGAACATGAGAAGTTTAATAACTGTGCTGTTTTCCTGCTAATGTGTCACAGAACATGAGGGTAGCAGAGTTATTAACTGTGGCAGAGCAGGTATTTTTTTTCCCAATTAAGGAAAGCAAATGGCGAAGCCAGGAGTAAAACGTAGCTGGGTGCGTATGATTTTTACAGGTTGCACACGCAGCCGACACGTGTCCACCGGCGTTAGGACGGACAGAGGCCGGACAAATAGAATTATTTTCACTTGTTTTACAAGCAAAAGGCAGCACTGAGTATATTCTATGAATAATAACTGTGTTGTGGCCCTGCCTATACAATTCTTTCCCTGCAGTATCAATGGAGGGTGGAATGCTCTGCAGAGGCGATTTTGAGAAGCCAAAAAAAATGCAGCACAGCTAACAGCAGCCTGGACAGTACTGCACACGGATAAATATGGCCCTAGAAAGGACCGTTGAGGTTCTTGAAGGCTACACTCACTCCTAACACTCTCCCTGCCTATGCAGCACTTCTGTCCCTAATGCCAGGTGCAACGCTCTGCAGAGCCGATTTTGAGAAAAAAAAAATGGCACTGCTAACAGCAGCCAACACACAGCTATCAGTGGCCCTAATAAGGACCTTTGGGGGGTCTTGAAGCCTACACTAACTACCAATTCTTTCCCTACAGCAGCTCCGGTACAAACAGCACTGTCCCTCAGCTAACTCACCAGGCATCTGAGCCGAACCGCGGGAGGGGCCGACTTTTATGTTCGGGTGACACCTGATCTTCCCAGCCACTCACAGCAGGGGGGTGGTATAGGGCTTGAACGTCACAGGGGGAAGTTGTAATGCCTTCCCTGTCTTTCAATTGGCCAAAAAAAGCGCGCTAACGTCTCAGGGAAGGAAGTGAAAGTAACCAGAACACCGCATGGTGTTCGTTACGAATAACGAACATCCCGAACACCCTAATATTCGCACGAATATCAAGCTCGGAAGAACACGTTCGCTCATCTCTAATAAGTAATTTTTGTGCTCACAATATGAACAGAACGCATTGATTTCAATTAGTTCATTCTCCCGTTTCTTTTTTAATCGCGTGAAAAAAACCCAGGAAATGCTCTATTTTTGTGCATATTTGAGCACTACAGGTCCCGATAGGAGTGTATGGGGCTATGTAAATGCGCGCATATGTACGCCCATGAATGCACAAAACACTGCACATACGTAGCCACGAACACCAGCACCATGTAAGGTCTTTTAAATTAGGACAGAGTTGATTCCCCCACCTGTGTGAAGAGCAGTACCTGCGCAAGTACACTCAGTATACACTGCACAGAAGCAAGCATTTTTGCACATACGCCCGCGTGCGGCCACCCTAAGCGGTTTTCAGTTGCGCACATACGCTGCACATTTAAAAATAAAAAAATGCCTAATTCCTGTGTATTTTAATCAATCTGGCTTTTTATGCACATAAAAAAACACTAGAAATCCTGTTGATTAGGTCCGCAGTGATTGCCGGTTTCCTGTGTGTCTACTGTGCATTGACACAAGCCCGTTGATTTGAAAATCGGCATTTTGCGGTTTTTTGACGTGACCGAAATACATGTGAAACATATGCAGCTGTGAATTAACCCATTGAAATCAATGGCCTCTATTCACTGCGTGTTACGTACGTAAAAGATATGCGCATAATACAGAGGGTATTTACGTTTGTGTGAATAAACCTGAACAACCATCTTTCCCAGTCTTGCTGGGTTTCTAAGCAGTCAACCCTCACTGATGAGTCAGCCCTCACATCTATTTGACACACTATACAATATAATAAGCGGGAATCCCCTTTATTTTTGAGGCAATGACATCAGAAGGGTGAAGCCAACGAGTCACAATTCACTGAATGTCAATGATAATAGCATTATGTATCAGAAAAGAACAGGCAAAAAGCATGAAATCAATGAATAGAGTTCCAATGAAGCCAAGTGTTCCGTGCAGAACATCAGGTGTGCCAGTCACTAAAACAACTATCTGCATCAGCAAAATGGAATGACTACAATGTAAAGTATGTTGAGGTGCACTGCATTTGTCCACAGATAATCGCATGCAGATCACCTGGACCTGGATTAGCTGTTAAAGGGAACCTGTCATCACTTTTGAGGTCCATAAACTAAGTTATGGGGCTCAAAGGTTATGGAACGGGGAATCCAAGGAGTTGTGTTTCATACTCACTGGGTGCCCTTTTCCAGTACTGTGTTCCCGTGAAGTTCATGCACTCCAGCAGTTTGACTCATTCTGTGCACACCTCTGTGCACACCTCTGTAAAGGAGATGTACATGCAGAAAGAGTCATGATGCTGGAGTGTGCAAACTTTGCAAAAACACAGCACTGGAAAAGGGCACCTGGTGAGTATGAAACACTGCTCCTCGGACTCCCCATTCCATTGTTTTTAAAACTCATAATTTAGTTTATGGGGCTCATATATGATGACAAGTTCCCTTTAAGTCCAGCTCAGCAACTAGCAGTCATTTACATGCAAGTACGGCGAACATCCACATCATATACAGACACATTAAATAGAATAACTGATAAATAGCACAAAACTGAGGCCACTAAATTGCCATTGATTATCACCACTGTGACCCAGTCATACTGAGGTATTATATTAGATGATATATCTGATTGCACGAGGTGGTTGTGTAAAGGCCCTGGACTATGAAGCTCTTTAGGCTTCCTAACACGGGTGAGCGTGATATCTGGCTGTGAAACTCGGCCCGATATTGTGCTCACCAGAATGCGATGCTCCGGCGAATGCAAGGCGCTTTTGTGTGGTGCAATGCAGGAAAAATCAATTGTGCGTGTATATGGCCACGTTCAAAAGAATGCGGTTCATATTTGTGTGAGATTTGTGCATCTCTCACAAATTTCACGTGATTTTCACGGCTGGGTGAAAGCAGCCTTATATGGAGAAGGCACAATCCATAGTTGTCATCAAGTGAATAAAACGCTTATATACAGTTTTCTTTGACTGGAACATTGTGTAACATGTATAGTAACTGTTAGGGACTATACAGGCCTGCTAGTTGCATAACACCATTTTGTGGGACTCTATGGATGCCATACTTGCTCTTAGGCTCCTCTCAGAGATACATAGAGAATTTAACAGATTGCTCCTTGTCGTGTATGTCGATCTAAAGGCGGCGTTCGACTCGGTCGACAGAGAAGCCCTCTGGAAGGCCTTGTGTGGCGTTGGCGTCCCCACATCCCTTCTAAACTTACTAAAAGACATGCATCAGGGCACATCCACAAAAGTCCGTATCAACAGTTCAACCTCTGCTAGTTTTGCTAGTCTAGTGTTCGAAAAAGGTTGTGTCTTGGCTCCTGGTCTCTTCTGTAGGGCCATGGACTGGATTCTTCAGCGTATTATCCAATGTAATGGGTTCACTCTTCCGGAGTACCACTTGACTGACCTGGACTACGCCAACGATGTTGCACTCTTAGATGTCGTATCTAATAATCTGAGTCACTCATTGGAACAGTTCGATTTTGAGGCGTCCTGTCTTGAGCTTCACATCTCCTGACGAAAAACCAAGCTGCAGAATCTAGGAGCTGGCGCAATCCCTCTGGACCTAGACGTAAACGGCCAGAGAGTCGACACTGTTAGTAAGTTCGTGTACCTCGGAAGCGTTCAGCACTCAGATGGGAGGGAGCTTCCAGACATCATGCGGAGAATAGCGTTGGCAGCCTCGGCGATGAGGTCCCTGGGTAAACTCTGGCGGAGGCAGAACATAACACTCAGGACAAAGATTCGATTTTACCAGACCTGCGTAATGCCAATATTATTGTACAACTCGGAGACTTGAACTTTGCTGTCGCAAACCACTGAGCATCTGGAGTCCTTTCACATGCAATGCCAACGCCAGATTCTCAGTGTCCGTTGGTTCGACTTCATAAGAAACAGCGAGATACAGGCTTGCACGAGGCTTGAGTCAATCACAGAAACAATAACAAGGAGACGACTCGCACTTTTTGTTCATGTTGCACGCTTGTCAGAAGCTGTTCTGGCCCACGGTGCTCTAACCGCAGCAATTGCTAGGAAAATTGAGAGATGACCTCCTACCGGATGGCGAAGACCTCCTGTTCATCCGCAGCGCACGTGGGTACAACAAATAGGCAACGGTACCTCCTCCGACATCTACACTGAATGGAACAATGCTCTAGGTTGTAGTCATTCTAGATCGGCGCTACGGACCATCGTCGTCCAAGCATGATAACTGAACTGACTGATAACTATGGGACACTAGTACGTTCACACCACGAACACTTATCAAAAGGACTGAGATGTTCTTGTATATGTGCTTGGGACTTTTGGGTAATTGCCTTCAGTTGCGGACAGTTCTTTGGTTATTCACGGAATGTGTGTGGCAAGCCTCTATTATCAAGTCATCAGCTGCCGCTAAATTACCGTTTGTTCTATGGTCATGCTCCCTGTCCTACCGACTGCAATCCCTGCTAGCTGCCATCAACCGCCAATGCAATCATAGCGATTCAGCCACCACACGGCTTATGTCTGACCATGTGTGTATAGCATCCCTCACTCTCCACCTCGCCATACCATGCACATCTCCAGCCCTTTACCTTCTACATCACCCCATTATCTGTAGTATGTAAGCTCGTTGGAGCAGGAGCCTCACCCTTACTGTCTGCATCAGCTGATTACTACATGTAACCGTGGTTTTGTTTCTGTTCCCCCCTGTTCTGTAAGTGCTGCAGGGTATGTTGGCGCTATATAAATAAAGATTGTTCTTATTAATATGTTGGCTGTACATTACTGATATTGTAAGTAATAACTGTTATGGTATGAAATTTATATAACAGCTGTAATTATTTCTAGCTAGCAATAGTCAGGTTGTGTAATAACAGATCCGTAGAATTTAAGCATTTTCTCAAGGGTTTGCTAAAAGTTGCATCACCATTCATCTTTGCAGTTCATTAGTTATAATAAAAAATTCTACATCAACAACAAAGTAATTCAATTAATTAACGAACGTCAGGTTGCAGTTCATGTAATGGATACGTGAGGGCGTTATTTCTAGCAGAATTATCACTAATTCTCAAGATTCTTGGGACAATGGTGACCCTCATCCTCTCATCCAATTGCTTACTTAAGGGGGTTGTCCAAGTGTTTTACAATTTTAAAAAAAATCATCCAAATCTGTTGAAATAATAACAGCAGTTGTACTTACCTGTCCTCACCCCTGGTGATCCAGCGCTGCGGCCCTGTGGTCCTCCTGTTCTTTGTTTTGGAACGGCTACCATAATGTGCCATTCTCCTTGCATCACCACTCATATGCTGGGAGCCATGATACCAGGAGAATGGCACCTGACTGCTGCAGCCTCTGACTGGCTGGAAGGAATCATAGAATGGTAGAGTTGGAAGGAACCTCCAGGGTCATCGAGTCCAACCCTCTGCTCAGTGCAGGATCACTAAATCATCCCAAACAGATGTCTGTCCAGCCTCTGTTTGAACACTTCCATTGAAGGAGAGCTCACCACCTCCCATGGTAACCTGTTCCACTCATTGAACACACTCACTGTCAGAAAGATTTTTTCTAATATCTAATCTGTGTCTTCTTCCTCTCAATGTCATCGCATTGCCTCTAGTCTTTCCACAGTTCTGCATCGCTAGGAAAGAGGACAGGTAAGTGTGGCTGCTTTTATTATTTTAAAGGGGTTGTACGAATACCAAGATTACAAGTTATTGCCTATCCACAGAATAGGTGATAACTTACTCATTGATGATGGTCTCACCATTGAGATCTCCACTGATGCTGAGAGAGGTGGTCACGTGTCCACCGTCCTCCTCACTGTAATGTTATAGCACCACCGGCAGTGAGAAGGAGACAGAATGGAACACTGCTCACGTGAGTGCACTAATGCTCCATTCGCTTTCAATGAGACATGCGGAGACAGCCAAGCTTAGGCAAGCAGTCGAGTATTTCTGTCAGGCCCATTGAAATGAATGGAGTGCCAACCGCGCGTGCTCAGGCAGTGCTCCATTCATTCTGATGTCACTGTAAGATGAGAACTAACAATGACAGAGGAGGACACAGGACCGCCATTCTTTAAATATACGGGGATATCAGTAATGAGACCCACACCAATCAGCAAATTATCCCCAATCAGCAAATTTTTAGAATGCATGTAAAGCTGCATTTGTTTTATTTTAAGCTGTAATGGGCGAGTTTAGTGTGGGTCAGTGTTGCCAAACCAACTCAGGTTTAAATAATGGCACTCGTATATTTTCATTTCAGGCAGGATACATACCACATTATGTTAGTGATGTAATAGGAAGTTTTGTTCTAATTACTGCCATTAAAAAGTTATTTATTAACCTTTGATTTACTTTGCCAAGAACTGAACTGGATCTTTTGAGAGATTTGGAAGGACTCCATGAAAATGGAAGAAAGACTAAACAAAATGTTGTAAGTTATTTCCAATAGTATCAAGTTGTGTTTATTCACAAAGAAAAGGCCAAGTATACTAGAGAGATTAATAACTGATCTCATTTGTAACAACTATTTTGAACTGTTATTCAACCATAATAAGAGCCTCTTCTATTGTCTATAGTATTATATACTGTATATTACAAGAGCCTTTACTCATAAATTGTGCTATTCAAGCAAACTTTTGGTAATTTATTTTACTTAGTAGTAAGGGATTTAATTCAAACTAGTCTAAAGCCAAAAACTGAGAATGACTTGACATTCAATTTCCCAGGGGACTATTACTACCGGTGGCCGCAAGGGGGTCAGTATTACTGCTGGGGGCCACAAGGGGAGCAGTATTACTACCTGGGGCTACAAGAAGCGCACTTTTACTACCAGAAGCCACAAGGGGGGTCAAGAGAGAGAGACCACCAGGCCACCTGGACAGCAACAAGGATTTATGGAAATCGTAGTGGGGAAACACTTCTAACTCTGGACTAGCCTGGTTCAGTGGAAGTGAGTACTCCCATGTGACTTATTGTAAGTGAGGCTAATCTCAATCTGACAAAAGACAGTGTCCACAGTATGGCCCTCTCTCCTATTTCAGGCCTGCTAACACACTATCATCGCGCAAGTTTCTGATACTTGAACCTGGACTGTGTTATTTAAAAGGACATTATACATGAAACAGAAACCTGCTTTTTAAGAGACTGTATTGGAGTGTTAACCCCTAAGGGGAAGCTGTGTTGCTGTGCCATATATTTCATAACCGGACATAGTATGAAATGGTGCTGATAATAGTTTAGTGTTATTGAGTGTTATATTCTTCCAGATTTATTTCCTAGGGAGAGCAAAGTGTTATCCTCCACATCTAGTTAGCTCTAATTAGTGACAGTTGATACTAAGTAAAAAGGCTTAATTGTATAACCCTTATTGCTATACTATTATTGTTCATTTCTGTTTCTATGTTTATCAATAAATGTTGTAAATTTTGGATACTCTATCTGCTGCATTGTATCCTGAATCTTGTCACACCACCACCCACAACACATGGCTACTTACCATCTCTGACTTTTATAGGGCCCCGCTCAGTCTCTCTATGCCTCCTATTTCATATAACATTTCCTTTTGCTTTATTACACGTCACAGTAAGGAGCCGTTCTTCCTTCAACAATACTTACAGAAACAAAATAATAATACAGCACTGTGGAGCCATGACTACTTTTGTCTTAGGGCCTTTTAACAGTGTTAATGTATGCCCTAACTGAATGACGAATGAGAATTCATTCACTTCTCGTTCGTCATTCAATTTGTGCATGCAGAAAACTGAACGATGGATTAGCCTGTGTAAACAGGCAATCGTTCATCAGTGATTCCTGTTCACTGTTAATGGAGGAGGGTGAGCCGAAATGATCCTCGGCTCGCTCTGCCTCCATCCCCTAGAGATGATCATTCTGGTGTAAAAGCAGAGGGACAACAATTGCTGGGACGACCTGTCGGATATCTGCGCTCAACAAGTCATTCTGTGCTTCAGTCTGCAGCAACAAAAAATCATCAGTGCCTCCAAAGCTGGATGTATCTGCTAAAGGCCGCCTGCAGACAAGCAGGACGGATCCGGCGGCGAGAATTCTCGCCACGGGACCCGACCCCAGCACCAGCAGGGAGCAGCGCGTACTCACCCGCGCCCGGCGGGCCCGGCTCTTTCATGTGCCGGCTGCCGGGCAGCCGGCGCATGCGCAGACCGGAGCCGGCGGCCAGGTGAGTGACGTTTCTGTGCGAGGCTCTTCGAGCCCCGCACAAAAATAGGACATGCCGCGGTTTGTTTGCCGCGCGAGATTTCACTCGGCCAAACCGCGGCCATCTGCATAGGAGTGCGTATTGTAATGCACTCCTATGCAGGCTTTCAGTGGCGGAAATCCCGCGGGAAATCCCGCTGCGGGATTTCTGCCCGTGTGCAGGCGGCCAAAATGTGATTTGAATAGCCTAAAAACTTTGTTTTATGAAGTCTGGGAATCCCCTACACATCTGATGTTGCATAATCTGGTTAGATTTGGGGCTCGAGGTTTCAGATTAGGCCAGGGAATACTGGTTGCATACACCTGTTGTAGAACTACCAAACAGTTGCTATGCCAGTAAGATTGTCAACAGAAAATATATTTGTATGAATGTATTGTTCAGTATGGGAAGCAGCCAAGGAGAGTATTTGCATTTGCTCAGGATTAAAGGCAGCATAAAAGTGACGCATATTTTCCTTCTGGCTTTTTTCCCTATGTTTTACTTTGTCTTAATATGGATAAGACATTTGATATGCTAGTTAATACGCGGCTATAACCACCTGGGACGGTAGAGATTAAAGTGAAGAATGGAGCCTGATACAAGGTGAAGATTTCAATTTCACATTATCAACACATAAAGCACACTAACTATACATCAGTGTTAAAAATACACGTCTTAATATGTCTTCCTCCACCCATAAGGTGCCTCTCCCATAGTATACCTGGCTATTGCGCTGCTTGTAACAGGAACTCTGCACTCACTAGAAACTTTAATTTTAGTTTGAGCATGAATCATCTTAGAAACTTTTTCAGGAAAGAAGATAGAAGAGCTGAGAACTGAGCCGCCAGTGGGGGTTACAGACGGGTTTCACTGTGAACAGCTTTTTGGGGCTTGCTAAATATTGTGATATGCAAAAGCTGCAGAAGCCAATAGGTGAAACATTTTTAATAAGACACTATGGGGAAAATGCCGTTCAGTCAAAAATAGATGCATTTAAATTAAAAAATGCCCCCAGAAGGCTTATTTACATGCAAAGATAATCGCTCAAAATTCATTCAAAAGATGAATGACAGTTTGAGCAATCATTTTACATAAACTGCCAATCAGCACTAATGCCTATTAGTAGCTTATTAGCTTCATTAGCATGTAAATGAGCCTCCCTTTCCTGTATGCAGATAACAGCGGGTGATCTGTTATCTGCATACATCACCTTTGTTCTGCCACAGGACTGCAGTTGAATGCAATGTTATCTGTGCTCCCATGGAGAATCACAGTGTGCGGTCCCTGCTATCAGCTGCCCAGCCGAACAATGGATTTTAAACTCAACGTAAAATCATCATTTGGCCAAAAAGCAAACAATGGTAGCATTTACACGCAACGATTATCGCTCAAAATACATTGTGTAAATGGGGCTTTTCCAGCTATTGTAACTTGATCCATCAAGCAACTCTATTGGGACAGGCAGCAGAGGAAAGGGAAGGGAGTGCAAAGAGGAGCTCCGGCAGGAAACTGGTTCCCTTTGCACTGCTAGAATTTGATATTGATATGCAAGGAAGGTAAGTTTGTAATGTGTGTAGTTATATGCGTGGGTAATGGGTATGTATGTGGAGTGTGAATGTATGTGTGTGGAATATGTATAGTATGTGTGTGTGTGATGTATTGTATATGCATATACGTTCTGTGAATATACAGGTGGTGGGAAAAAAATATGGAAACACCGCTCAAAATGCATGCCTTATGTTACATAACATTATAAAGAACATGTCAAGAAGACATGTAGGGATCGATTTCAAGTGGAGGTTATATGACTCAGATGCAGCTGTGTGAACATCTGCTTGAGCAACAAGATACCATTGGTCAGGGATTTGAGGCACTCAGCTGCTCCCAAAACCACCCAGAGCAGGGCAAGAGGTGAAGTAAACACAAATTTGGCAGGAAAGCTCCCCGCCAAGCAGGTATCAAAAAGAGCAGCTCAGTGATGATGATTAAAATCCCATGCATTTCGTAGGTGTTTCCCTATTTTTGCGCACCCCCTGTACATGTGTAATCAATGTATGTATGCTTTATGTTGTATATCAGTAGTATTGATGTGTGTCATATAGTAGTGCTGTATTTGTGTGCAATATAGCGGTACTATGATTATGTGAGTTATAGCAGTTCTATATACTGTACTATACGTGTGTGGCATAGCTGCATGTATGTTTCGTTACATTATATGTGGGGGACAAATCTTGCTATATTCTAGACTGGAGTGTGTGCATGTTTGTGTGCTTGGGGATGCTCCACACTGTTTTTTTGCACCAGGTGAACAAATGCCTAGCTACAGAGTTGTATGTGGCCTGTCGAATTCACTATAAATTACACCACAAACCAGCATCAGTTGCAAAGCAAATCTATGGCTGGTTATACCTGTTGTAGATTTCATCAGGTTTCGCTCGGCTAGCCCAAAAATGCAATAAATGTAATAAGCGGCTTGCCCCTCGTATTACATTGGGCATATCTTACTCCACTATCACTTATCTAAGATTGTCAAATAAAACACCAGTCTAAAATAACTGTTCTCCTACTTTGTATTAGAAATCATGTTATGAGGACCTATCAGTAGAGATGAGCGAGCGTACTCGGAAAAGCACTACTCGCTCGAGTAATTTGCTTTATCCGAGTATCGCTGTGCTCGGGTCTGAAGATTCGGGTGCCGGCACGGAGCGGGAGCTGCAGGGGAGAGCGGGGAGGAATGGAGGGGAGATCTTTCTCTCCCTCTCTACCGCCCGCTCTCCCCTGCTCCCCACTGCGACTCACCTGTCAGCCGCAGCGGCACCCGAATCTTCAGACCCGAGCACAGCGATACTCGGATAAAGCACATTACTCGAGCGAGTAGTGCTTTTCCGAGTACGCTCGCTCATCTCTACCTATCAGCACTTCTGACATGTTTGGTGCATAAATATATGTATTTGCCTTAACAACAATTCTGGAGCATGTTTGTTGAGAATTCCATTGCGCCATTTTTTTTTCTTATTCCTCCTATTTATGAATTGGGCTTTTTCATTCCCCTTTATAAAGTGGTGTGGCC
Source organism: Eleutherodactylus coqui (assembly GCF_035609145.1). Taxonomy (NCBI): domain Eukaryota; kingdom Metazoa; phylum Chordata; class Amphibia; order Anura; family Eleutherodactylidae; genus Eleutherodactylus; species Eleutherodactylus coqui. The sequence goes on along the minus strand of NC_089844.1, from coordinate 65,025,316 downwards.
TTGCTTAGCAGCACTGGCAGCACTGATTGGACAATGTCAGAGTATAGGGACACTCTGTCAATTTATTCATGAATTCCGGGAGGGCTAACAGAGGAGCAGCAGAATGTAGAGCTCTTAATATAGACGCATCATAACTGCCATTACATGAAAAATACAACTTTTTAATAAAATAGAAATTTAGGAAGGCCGATAGTTCCTCTTTATAACAGCTTGCATTGATTGATATGTCCACCAGGGACGTAACTATAGAGGATGCAGGGGATGCGGTTGCACCCGGGCCCAGGAGCCTTAGGGGGCCCATAAGGCCTCTCTTCTCCATATAGGGAACCCAGTACTACGAGTAAAGCATTATAGTTGGGGGCCCTGTTACAGGTTTTGCATCGGGGCCCGGGAGCTTCAAGTTACGCCTCTGATGTCCACCATACCACGAGGCCTACTCCTTATTGAGCTGAAGTCCTTCAAACTACTTTCCAAAGCAAAATGTTACCATGCATGTATTACAAAAGGTGAGGACTTCACGTGTCTAAACCAGTGTTTCCCAACTCCGGTCCTCAAGGCACCCCAACAGGTCATGTTTTCAGGATTTCCTCAGTATTGCACAGGTGATGTAATTCTTGTCGGTGCCTCAGACATTGCCACAGGTGTTCTTACTAGAGGATATCCTGAAAACATGACCTGTTGGGGGTCCCTGAGGACTGAAGTTGGGAAACACTGGCCTAACCTATATAACCCTGTCCCACATTAACCTCATTAAGCTACATGCTCAAGTCTAACTAAATGCCTCCTTTCATCTCTTTTAGGCTCCAAACTTTCCAGCCTTGACTTTATATCGGGTAGATCCTGTCCAATGTTCTCCTATACGACAGAAGGCTTTTATCTACATACCATTCCATTGACGCTAGCTGTATTTTAAACCAGTGAAAACATTCTAGTGACAAATGAAGATGTCAGAAATGACTAGAATTGTGCCAAAATCATCATTGAGAAAACATAAAATAGCAGAAAATAACTTATTAAAAGAGAAGATAAAATCTTTTCCTAAACTGCAGATGAAAGTACTGTTCAAATTGTATATCAGAGCCTATTCACACGGCGGAGCTGTGTGCATAGATCCTACATACATACAGAATCCATGTAGTTCCATCCTAGATATTCCTTGTACTGTTGTGTGGTGCTTCCGTATGGGGCGCCGTCAGAGAGATATTCAACATATTACGATATCGGATGAGACATGTCACAGTTTGTTCAGCTAGATTCCATCAGTAAACACCTCGGAATGACTCCATATGAGATGAGAGGCATACAGAGTTACATACAGGCATACAGAGGCTCATTTATATGCAAAGACAATCAAACGATTGAAAGATTGACAGTTCTAGTGATCACTTTTCATAAAGTGCTAATGGACACCAATGTCCATTAGCAGTTTATTACCTTCATTTGCATGTAAATGAGCCTTCAGGAGCTGTTTGCAGAACACAGCAGGTAGTCTGAGCTCTCCACACAGCTCCTTTGTTCTCGCATGTGCTGTGCGCTGAATACAATGCAATCTCTGACAGTCCGTGGAGAACACAGCATGTGGTCTGTGGTCTGTGTTATCTACTCTCCAGCTTGGATTTTAAGCCCACCTTAAAATCATTGTTCAGCCAAAGAGTAAGTGATAGTAGCATTTACACGCAACGATTATTGCTCATATGTCATCATTTGAACGAATTTTGAGCGATAATTGTTGCATGTAAATGGGTCTGTACAGTGTGGCCACATAAACTACTATGGGTGTTGTATTGGGTTTTATGGAGCAAAAACTCCAAGCTCATGCAGAGCCATAATGCAGCTAAGCATTGCTACAATCAGTAATTAATTAACACAAATAGCTTTTTTGTAAAATTATATTTTATGTTTTAAAACAATAAATATCTAAAAATTGGTTGATCTTCCATCTAATTTTTTTTTGTAAAGTGATGCTGAATTTAATGTACGAGGAATATGGTGTAGAGTGTGCATTTATCCTGCTGCCCTGCAACCAGGTTTTGGGGTGTTTTTTTCATTCTTTTATAACTTACTGACCTCAATTGTTTAATCTGACACATGCAAAAACATGCGTAAAGTTTATTACCTAATTTACTGTATGAAATGGGTTACTTTAAAAAAATAAAATAAACTTCGTACCTGTCTGAATTGCTTAAATATTACATTTCGACAGCAAGAATAAAAGCCAAAAAGCTGAACAGAGCAGGATATCCATGTCTTTCCTAAGTGCGTCCGTTGACATATTGTGAATGTGTAAATGAATATTAACTGATATGAAGCATGGGTGAATGACTTACTTGGCAGGGATTGTGGTGGAAGCCTGGTTTGACAATGACAAGTGATAATGTATTATTCCATATGGTTTATTCTTCTAGTTTTAATTATTAAAACGCATTAAAACAAGTACACTCAGCAGTTTTTATAGCAGTTTTTACAGCCCATGGAAATAGTCATTTAAGAGAAATGATTTAACTTATTAAATATGTAAACCAGAAAATGGGCCTAATGACGCAAAAACAAGCATTGTGCATAATGTCATGTAGAGCTAAATTTGTGGACAGTCAATACACTGAAATTATAAGACTTTGAATTTAACAGTGCTCCCAAATTCTAGGAATGAATGCCCGAGGAAATCAGTATGTGATATTCAATTCTGATAGTTCACCACTTCAGGACCACCCATAGACTCTATACATTTAGGCAGTCCTCATCTATCCCTACAGGGTCTGTTTAAAATGTCCCTGCAGAGACTCCCCTTAACGCTTTGCAATCCAATTTTGGATTCAGGGTTTCCTAGGGGGCTTTCTCCTTCTGCCATTATACAATGGCGCCATCTGCTGGCCAGAGCCAGTACTGCAGTATGGGATATGCTGGAGAGGCCCCCGACAACAGAGCGGCCAGTAATCTACAGTAAGAATACCCTGCCGGACGTCTTCCGACATCGGAGCTGTACAGCCTTTAATCAAAATGTCTTTAGACGTCAGACAGTGGATTGGAAAGGGTAAAGCCCCCTTGCTGTGCAGCAGAGTCTTATGACAGCTAGGATCCAAGAGCTTTGCCTGGAGACCAATCAGCCTGCTTTTCAGACATGTGATCGTTGACAGCCAGTCACAGCCATCATAGTGAAAAAGCACTGCTGTGCCCTCCCCTTCATCTCAGAAGTCAGGCATCTTATTGACCAGCTTCTCTGCATGCAACTCTGTGACCCGGCTGTTCCAAGAGTACCGAGGCCACACAGCTTTGCCCAGAGATTCACAGAGACTTACTTGTGGGCATGTGACTAAAGTAACAGCAAGTCACAGCAATCACAGTAAAGTATAGGTTTTAGTGTAAACTTTCATAAAAGTTTTTTTTATTATCCGCCGCTCCTCACAGTCTGTAGAATTATTACACACACAGTAAGTGTATGTTCACATAGTGGAATCAGAACCAGACTTGTCCGCAAGGATTCCACAACTTGAAACCGCAGCTGAAACCTGCAGTTAAGCTACATGTTTCTGCTGCAAACTTTGCCATGGATTTGTACAGGGATTTAACTCTGTCAATTGACAAAATCCGTGTGTGGAATTTCCAATGTGATTGTACGCAGATGCAGAATTGCGTCAGAAATATTGCACACGGATTTTGCCCATTGACAGGGCTAAATGCGTGTGTAAATCTGTGGTACAAATATGCATCTTAGCCACAGATTTCTGCTGCAGTTTTAGAGGAGGGATCCGTGCAAAAAATTTTTTTTTCAAATTCTGCCGAGTGAACTTGCCTGAGATGGTGTCTGGAATGTCCCAATAAAAGTGAGAATCTGGGATCCACTAGGTCAGTGATGGCGAACCTTTTAGAGACCAAGTGCCCAAACTGCAACCCAAAACCCACTTATTTATCACAAAGTGCCAACACGTCAGGGGTGGGGCTTATCACAACGTATGATTTTATCCCCGTCATTCTAAAAAGGAAATGGGTGCTTCAAAATAGACAATGTGCAGATTTTGACTGCTTTTTGGATGTGGAAATACTGCAGAACGTCCTCAGCGGAAATTTCTGTGAAAATTTTGCAGCATTTCCGTATCCAAAAAGCAGTCACAATCTGCACGCTGTTAATTTTGAAAGAGCCCTTCCCATTTCCGCCACATGTAAACATACCCCAGCGGTAATAGTCACATCTCCCATAGCAGCCCCCAGTATAATAGTGACATCCCTCAGAGCGCCCCCCGCGGTAATAGTGCCCCCGCCCACAGCGGCCCCCAGTATAACAGTAACCCCCCACAGCGGCCCCCAGTATAACAGTGACCCCCCCACAGTGGTCCCCAATATAACAGTGACCCCCCCCACAGCGGACCCCAGTATAATACTGACCCTCCCACAGCGGCCCCCAGCAGTAATTGTGCTTTCCACAGCAGCTCCAAGCTGTGACAGTGCCCCCCTGAGACCCATATACTTACCCCCTTCTACTCGTGGAAGCTCCTCTGCCCGTCGCACTGCCAGCAGCGCTGATCGCAGGTGCACACTGTGCTGTCAGTGTGTTGCCGGACGTCTCCGCCCCCAGCTCTCGCGGAACCTAAGAGGAGACATCAGGGGAAGGGGAGGCAGATCCTGGCTGCACACTGACGTCAAAATGTGTGCCGGGATCAGTGCCGCTAGCAGCGCAGTGAGTGAATACCGGCAGGGGAGCCGTGGCTATGCGTGCCATAGGTTCTTTTCTGTGTCCTGTGTTTGACTCATGATGCACACTAGGGCCACCTGTAGAATTTCTAAAAACTGCAAATTCAGGGTAATAAACATTGAGATTTTTCCAAACTAAACGTAAACTATTTTTTACTAAGCAATATTACTTTGAAAAGGGTAATCGTCTAGTCATTTATTAGTTAATTTAATCAAACAAGAAAACCAATCTAATTCTGTCCTTATAATAAAAGACTCCCATGGTCTTACAGAGGCACATAGTATTACAACCCATTTTAAGGAATACTGCACCAATTTAGTCAACTCCTCAAGTAATAAATTTGTAACAGATGTTCTTACTTACCTAAAAGGCCTTATATTCCCAACTCTTTTCATTGAACAGGATGCCCATATCAAACTGGAGGAAGTCCAGTAGGCCATTACAGACAGGGCATTAAAAAGATTCCCTGGGTAGAATGGTCTTCCTATAGGAGGTCTGAGATATATGAACCAACTTTCCCCATTATTAGAAGACACACTATGACCGGGCCTTCTGGAGGATTCCCTCCCATCTTCCTTTTATGATGCTGCTATTATAGTAATATGAAAACCCAGTAAAGTTCCTACTGATTGTGGCTCCTATTGTCTAATCTCAATAGTCAATGTGGGCTACAAGAACCTAACTAAAGTCTTAGTTATTCTCTCTATCATTCATCCCAACCAAGTAGGCTTCATGCCTGGTGAAACCACAACTCTAAATATCTGTAGGGTTCAGACAACTATTCAACTTGGCAGACTATATGATATGCCTTGGGCTCTGGCGTCATTAGATACAATGAAAGCCTTCGACTCACTAGAATGGAATTTCCTGGAAGCTTGTCTTCTTCACTTTGGATTTGGCCCTCAATTTTTAAAATGGATTAAAATTATATATAATTCCCCAAAATCTAACGTTATAGTAAACGGTATCCCATCAACTATTTTTTCTCTTTGAAATGGCAGTCGTCAAGGTTGTCCCCCATACCCTGCTTTATTTTCCATCACCAGACAGACCCTGGTTATCCGATTATATTGTACTCCTACTATCACGACATTTGCTGCGGAGGACGGGAAAGCATAGTGAGTAGAGATGAGCGAGCATACTCGCTAAGGGCAATTGTTCGAGCAGGCATTGCCCTTAGCGAGTACCTGTCCGCTCGAGAGAAAAGGTTCGGCTGCCGGAGCGGGTGACAGGTGAGTTGCGGCAGTCAGCTGAGGGCAGCGGGGGGGGGGGGGAGAGGGAGAGAGAGATCTCCCCTCCGTTCCTCCCCGCTCTCCCCCGCAGCTCCCTGCCCGCCGCCGGCAGCCGAGCCTTTTCTCTCGAGCGGGCAGGTACTGGCTAAGGGCAATGCTCACTCGAGCAATTGCCCTTAGCGAGTATGCTCGCTCATCACTAATAGTGAGGCTATATGCAGATGATATGATCCTTTACCTTCAAAATCCAGAGAAATAATTTTCCCAAGCTATAAGACACATAGATTCCTTCTCTCAATTTTCTGGGTTATGTATCAATTGTCAAAAATCTGCTATTATGTACACAGCCCATGATCCTTTTATCTACAGATATGGCCTGTTGGTGGTCTCCAAATTTAAATACCTTGGAATGACTATGGTATGTGACCATGAAAACATGGTTGTAGAGACCATTACAAGAACTTATCAAAAGGAAATTTAAATTATGCCCTAAATTACCCCTTTTAGTAGCGGGATGTATAAACCTAGTCAAAATGGTAATACCGCGTAAATATCTATACACCTTGCAACATATGCAAGTAATAGTCCCAAGGGAGAGTACCTAGATGGTGAGTGAGGAAACTCAAAAGGCTATTTATGCTACTCTGGGTAACATGCAAATAAGGGAGATGGAATAATACCTCCACAGTGCCACCTATTGGCAGGCAGCATTCCTTCAAACCAAAGTTAGACTCTTTATACAAGCTTTGTAGCAATGACTGGGAATTAAAAGCAAAGCCAGACTCCATGCATGGGCAGCTGTTTCAGGGTAGACTTGTGTAAAGAGTCTAACTTAGGCTTGAAGGAATGCTGCTTTCCAATAGGTGGTACTGTGGAGGTATTATTCCATCTCCCTTATTTGCATATTACCCAGAGGAGCATGAATGACCTATTGAGTCTCCTCACTCGCTGTCAAGGTGTTCTCCCTGAGGAGAAAATATAGTGCTTCTGACCCCTGTCCCAGGCCTTTCACTAGCAAAGTCAGACTACTACTACACTGTGATAAAAGGCAAATACCCTGAAACAGCTGTCTGTGCATGGAGTTTGGCTTTGCTTTTAATTCCCAGACATTATTACAAGGCTTGTATAAAGAGTCTTACTTTGGCTTGAAGGAATGCTGCCTTCCAATAGGTGACACTGTGGAGGTATTATTTCAGCTCCCTTATTTGCAGCAATCATCCCAACACACTTCTTTCAATCCTTTAACTGTCTCCTTACCAAATTTATCTGGGGCTCATCTCACTCTAAATTAAAACTCTCCACCTTGCAAACACCTAAAGACCAGGCCGAGATGGCTCTGTCAGACTTTCAGCTTTACAACCTGGCAGGCTAATTGCGAAATATACAACCATGGTTCATAGGTGAGGAACTGCCCATCACAGATCATTATTTGGCAGGGATGGTGGCCAGATCATTATTTGGCAGGGATGGTGGCCAGATCATTATTTGGCAGGGATGGCGGCCGGCAACAATCTATTATGTTTTTTAGAACGTCTGTAATACACCAAACCTTCCAACACAATACAATTACATAAAATATCTCTATCTATATGGCACACCACCAAAGCCATTTCACATTTTACAGACACCATGTTGGATCTTCTCTTATGGAATTAATACCAGATTACCAATACTAAGTTGAGATGGGAGTTGTTGCACTGAGAGATGTTTACAAAGTTAACATACTTGTCTCATTTACCCAGTTACCTGAGGACTTACAACTCCAATTCTTTAGGCACTTCCGACTACACCTTACTCTGAATACTCAGACCTCTCCCCTGGCTTTAACCCAGATTTTGAAATACCCCATAATAGGTATACTTAAAGGGGTTGTCCCGCGCCGAAACGTTTTTTTTTTTTTTTTTTTAACCCCCCCCCCCCCCGTTCGGCGCGAGACAACCCCGATGCAGGGGTTAAAAAAACAACCCGCACAGCGCTTACCTGAATCCCGGCGGTCCGGCGTCTTCATACTTACCTGCTGAAGATGGCCGCCGGGATCCTCTGTCTCCGTGGACCGCAGGGCTTCTGTGCGGTCCATTGCCGATTCCAGCCTCCTGATTGGCTGGAATCGGCACGTGACGGGGCGGAGCTACACGGAGCCGGCATTCTACACGAGCGGCCCCATAGAAGACTGCAGAAGACCCGGACTGCGCAAGCGCGGCTAATTTGGCCATCGGAGGGCGAAAATTAGTCGGCTCCATGGGAACGAGGACGCCAGCAACGGAGCAGGTAAGTATAAAACTTTTTATAACTTCTGTATGGCTCATAATTAATGCACAATGTACATTACAAAGTGCATTAATATGGCCATACAGAAGTGTATAGACCCACTTGCTGCCGCGGGACAACCCCTTTAAATCTCAGGGACCTAAAGGCCTAATTTCAATATTCTACACACATTTACACAGAAAAAATAGTTAAAAATTGAAAATCTGAAAAAAAATTGAAATATTTAAATTTCACCTCTACTTTGCTTAAATGTGGTTTTAAATACTTTGTTAAGTGCAGTTTTTATAATGCGGTGATTCATAAGGGGTCTGTAATACGCAGGTCCCTCAAAACTGAACAGGACCCTGAAATAATTGAGTTTGGGAATTTTCTTCCAAATTTTAAAAATTGCTGTCATACTTGTAATCCTTGTAACATCCAGGGAAAATAAAAGTAAAAAAAATGATGCCAACATAATATAGACATATGGTGATTGCGATTTATTAACTATTTTTTCAAAATTTTCTCTAAATTTTGGATTTGTCTTCTAAATAAATGCAAAATCTACCAGCAAGAATACCATGGATATAAAGCAAACTGTGTCATGAAAAAACATTCTCAGAATCACTTGAATAAGTAATAGAATTCCAACATTATTACCATATAAAGTGAAACATGTTAGATTTGAAAAATTAGGCTTTGTCACATAGGTCAAAACTGGCAATTGGTTTAAGGGGCTGCCCAGACTTTGGGACTTTTGCTATGGATGGCTTTCCCTCTCGATAGGTCAGATTGGTGGAGGTCTACCAATCGGGATCCCCGACGATCTGCTGATCCCCAGGGCTGCTTTCAGTGCAGACAGTGTTGTAAGCAGATAGTGCTGTCTAAAGCGTAATGCCCGAGTTTAGTACTGCAGGCACAGCAACTATTGAATTCAGTGGAAGCTGTGTCTGTAGTACCAAATTGGGCTACTGCCATGTTGACAATTATTTCTGCTTCCAGCGTAGTCCTCAATTGGCAGAACCCCTGCTGAACAACCTATCCTGCGGAGAGCACATTCTGAAAAAGTGTGTACATACATACATTTCCTGAATCACGCCATGCAAATAATTGAAGTAGTGGACATATTGATTAAACAGAAGTCATTAATTTAAGGTTAGAGACATATGAAGTGACACTAACATGGTTGTGATTCAACATACAACAGTGTGGTTATGCCAGAATAACAAGCTATCACCTATCCAGAGGATAAGGGATAACTTGCTGATTGGTGGGGGTCTCACTCCTGAGACCCCCAGTGATCCCAAGAACAGGGGGGCCTGTGTCCCCTATCCTCCTCACTGAAGGGCTTACTACATTCCCCACAGAGAGGAGGAGACTGAATGGAGCGCTGGTCACGCAAGTGCACTAAAGCTCTATTCACTTTTAAAGGGGTTGTCCCGCGCCGAAACGTTTTTTTTTTTTTTCAACAGCCCCCCCGTTCGGCGCGAGACAACCCCGATGCAGGGGTTAAACAAGAACACCGGACAGCGCTTACCTGAATCCCCGCGCTCCGGTGACTTTTTACTTACCTGCTGAAGATGGCCGCCGGGATCTTCTCCCTCGGTGGACCGCAGGGCTTCTGTGCGGTCCATTGCCGATTCCAGCCTCCTGATTGGCTGGAATCGGCACGTGACGGGGCGGAGCTACACGGAGCTACACGGAGCCCCATTGAGAAAAGAAGAAGACCCGGACTGCGCAAGCGCGTCTCATTTGGCGATTAGACGCTGAAAATTAGACGGCTCCATGGAAACGAGGACGCTAGCAACGGAACAGGTAAGTGAAAAATTTCTGACAACTTCTGTATGGCTCATAATTAATGCACAATGTACATTACAAAGTGCATTAATATGGCCATACAGAAGTGTATAGACCCACTTTGTTTCGCGGGACAACCCCTTTAATGAAACTGCCAGAAATATCCAAGGGGCAAGCACTCAGATATTTCCATCAGCCCCATTGAAATGAATGGATCATTGACCACATATGTCATTCTGACATCACTGTGGGGGAAGACTCACACCAATCAGCAACTTAGGGGATAACCCGTGATCCTGGTACAACCACCTCAAGTTGATGAAGCAGCCACATGATTTTTTCCGGGAAACAGCAGTTTGATGCACAAAACCGCGCAGTATTACAATCATCTGCACAGTTTTGTGGGTGAAAGCGCTGTTTTGCAGCAAAGTCATGTAGCCACTTAACAATCATTTTAAAAATCATGGTGACTGTGTTTTTCAGCCACGTCAGTACTGCTTCATGTGTAATTAATTACCCTTAAGGCCCTTTAACATAGGCCAAAGATTGTGAATGAGTGGTCATTAGAGCACTTGTTAACTCAACCATTGCCCAGTGATGAGCCGATGAATGAAGGCATTCGTTATTCAGCTGATCGCATTTTTGTGCAGCCTGAAAAATAATCGTTCTCGGAAGTACATCTTCCCGGGTGAACTGGCGTGGTGATACAGTCAGTAATTAAAGTGCATATGCAGATGAGCAATCATATAAAGGATCGTTCATCCCAATAGAGTTTAATTGGCCTGGGTAAAAAAAATCTGAATCTTTGTAGAGTCACATGTGCACACTCTCCCATAGACTTGAGTAGCAGAGCATGCGCACAGAACTCTGAAAAGACTTGGAGTTTTGTGCCAAGCCAGACTTCAGAGGGGGACGCCAATAGATCACGGACAGGTTCCCTTTAACCCTTTCCAATGCAATTTGTATTCTGGTTTTCCTAGGGGGCTTATTCTTTTTCTGCCATTATACAACGGCACTATCTGCTGGCTAAAACCAGTACTGCATGAGGTGACACATTGGATAGGCTCCAACAGCTGGGAGGCTGGCAATATACAGTAAGAGAACCCCGACGGACGTCTTCCAACATCGGAGCTGTACAGCCTTAAATCATAATGTCTTCAGATGTCAGACAGTGGATTGGAAAGGGTTAAAGGGGAATTTCGAGTATTTAGTATTGATGACCCATCCTCAATCCAGGATAGGTAATCAATAATGCATTGGCGGGAGTCTGCCGCTCAAGATCCCCGCCAACCAGCTGATACTTCAGTGCAGCAGAGCTGGATGTCTGCATCGGTGGTCAGAGCTGGAAGTATGATTGAAATCAATGGGAGTGATGCCTTCTATTACATTTCCAGCTGTGATTGCAATGAGGAGACAAACATGTAATGAAAGGCATTGCTGCTCCCATTGATTTTAGTGCAAGTGAATCTTTTCTATTACACTTCCAGCTCTGACCACCGATGTGGACGCCTGGCCTAGTTGCACTGACAGCAGCCGGAGGATCAGATGATCAGGGGAGATCCCTGCTGATCAACTATTGATGACCTACCATGAGGATATAGTCAAAAAATAGCTAGAGCCAGTAGCACACACCAATAAACCAATATTCATGTGGAGTGGATAGTCTAGAGCAAGATGCCAGTCTTGAATGGGAACGGACCCCGATCCTCAATTAAATCCACATGAATAAAAGTAGGCAGCATCCACAGCGCATAATAGAATAAAAGAAGACTTTATTCCCCCAGGTCCATGACAGTGACATTTCAACCTCTGCTAAGGTCAAGGATAACTCATCAATAGTAAATGCCAGAATCTGGACTTAAAATCTAGAAGCCTAGATGATGTCATGCACATAATGAGAAGAAAATAATGATTTCACAATAACTGACTCAAAAGTAAAAACTGTCCTTCTGTATCTGCAATATCCTCCCCAATTCAATTAGGCACGGTACATTTTTTAAGTCTTCAACCTCCAGCTTCATACTTATGAAGCTTCTCTTGTGCACTTCAAAATATAACTAAAAATCCGGAACATAAACACAAGTTACTGGAATTGATATATGAGGAGGAATTCTTCTCTTATCTCTAACCACAATAGAGATATTTTGTCTCTCCATTCTTTAGTCTTTACAAGCAAATGTGCAATTTTATTCTTGCCACATAGCACTAGAATCAGAAAGTCTGAATGCCTGTCGGGTGGTAGTCCCACCATCAGGCAAGATGGCTGAAAAGATGTGCATCCAGTGTTAGATTGGACATAACAGTGTAAGTACATATGCATGCCTCTCTGTGGGCAGAGTGGGAAAAAAAAGAATTGCACCATGTTGGGAGGTGGGTTATTTTTACGACATTCATGTTGCTGTAAAAATAACAGGTCTTTATTTTGTGGGTCAGTACAGATACAGTGATACCAAATTTATATAGTTTTTCATATATATTAATACTTATAGGAAAACATAAAATACCATTATTGATATACATGAAAAAATCTTTATTTTACTTATTTCTACTTTTATTTTTATTAATCCCCATAGAGGGCTTGAACTTGCAATCATCTGATTTCTTATACAATATAACTGTTGCGGCTTGTTGGTCGTGACAGCATCATGGCATGGGGGCCTTGATGCAGGCCAAGACCTGTCACCTTGTTATGCAGGACAAGGGTTCATGCACCCTTTGCAGAGACTGCTGAGTGCTGTCTCTCTTTGCTGTATGGATGCATGCTGGATTAGTCATGCCTGGGAGAAGGTTGGAGGTGGGGTTCTCTAATTGCTCTGCCAGTCGTCAGGTGTAGAGTAGCTTTATATTCTCACCCCTCCCTTTGCTCAATGCTGCTTATTCAGCTCCATAGAGGAGTATTGGAGTTTAGAATTCCTCTGTGCTGGGTATACTGCTACATCCAGATAAGTTGCTGTGGTTTACTTTTCAGTTCAGATTTCTGTTTTGCTTTGCTATTTGGTTCGTATCGCTGGGGGTCTCTCTAAGGTTAATCACGGCCCAGGAAGAAGATGATAGGGCCTCCTCTATCGAGGCAATTACTCCGCTTCTAGACAAGAACCCTTCACCCTCCTGCTAGGTTAGGGCCTGGCTTCCTTCTCCCTGGAGAGGTGCTACTGTTCATTGTGTTTGCATTGTATACAAAAAATACTGTTGTATGTTCTTGGCATATTATTCTTTATCGCACATTCAGTAAAGTATTTATTGTTCAACTGTACTTGTGTAAAGGCCTCTCTATCACCAACGTCATAATTCACACCTGTCACCTCTCACACCAGTTTTACACCTGATTAATCTGCATACCAAATATTGCTGGACTAAAGATCATTCTACAAATCCTCCCAACCTGATATGTAGGGGTTGTCTATATGATACCTGGAGTTTAAATTAGATTTTCTGCTAAAAAAAATCCCTAAAGTTTTACGACATCTAGATGGTGTTAGACCATAAACTTCACTTGATGATTCTACTCATGTATGTTGGTCATGTTGCACATTGTAGGTGTTAATACTGAGAAAGCAGGAGTCTCTAGATAAAGATTGCTGCTCTTTAAAACTTAATTGTCTTTGACGAAGCCTTCTATAGTATACCTCACACGTATTCTAAATGCCATATTAAATCAAAGACGGTAATTTGAAATCCTGTTTTTTTAGAAGCTCCGTTGGATGCTGTAAAACTAAATAGACTCTATTTAAGCCATCAAAGATACATATTTAATATTATAATTGAAATAAAAACAATGTTTACAATTTGAAGACACCTTGATACTGCGGGAATCTTTCTTGGCGCCTGTCCCAGATCCGCGTAAGAACTCAGTGGGTGAGACATTGACTCTGAGGACAAACATGTAAATGACTTTCTGCTGAATAGCAGAGAATGTGGCAGAGATTTGCATAATAGTCAGTACATAGTACAATGGCTGTGTACTCGGTAAAAGGAAGGATAGGCGGATTATTCTCAAAGATCATTGTCTAAACTGGTACATTTTGTTTAATATATATCTATTTAGGGCTATAACTACAAAACAAAACTACTTTTACATCATGGGATAGAAGAAAGTGCCATATAGTATATATTTACATAATAGCGCATCTGAACCCCATAGCAACTGCTAAAGTTATACTTGTGCATGCTATCAATTTTGAATCCTTTCTTCTGTGGTTATTTCTGTTAAAAAACTCTGCTGATCTCTGTTCCATATAAGAAATCTTGGCTTTCCCCTTTTTTAAAGACATCACAGAAGGCGGCCATACTTATTAGTATACTGATACATACCACAAGTATGAGTATAGACACTACAGCATGCAGGCAGGCAATTTGCTATATAGAGAAACATGTCTTGGGTGAAATATACTGATGAACAACCACTCACATACCTACCACATATTGGGTGGGGCTATTTAGTATTATACTTGCACATAGATAAGATAGACAGGGTACCAGTCGTCATTTTTACTGTAGCAGGCTGGTTTTAAAATGCTTGGCAGGGAGTTCGGGGTCTTAGTACCAGTATGGTTCAAGCTGTTATGAGAACTCACCGGATGAATAGGTAACCTGATCAGGGCACCAAATAGTGGAGACACACAGTGTAAAGCCCACTGATTTTCTCTGCTCAGCAAGGACATCCAGTAATGGAGAGTGCCAGTAGTTCAAACCATATCACAACCAGGAGTGATGCTAATTGTGATATAGAGACTGGTGGGGCGTCCACCATTATGGCTACAGGTGTCTTCCATTTTTGTACCACTGTGATATCTCATTCAGGCCTTGAGTAGTTATAACTATATTCTAAGTTTCTCAGTCCCCCCTGCGTTTTGAATATTCACATTTAGAAAGGCAATTGTCTGATCTTACTCTGGACCAGAGTGAATAAGCCCCTTCCATTCTTCCTGCCCTTCTGGCTTCATTTGTCTGTTTAGTTTAGAATTAGGACGAGGATACCCAATTGTGTGACCATGTACTTGTTAATAAAGTTTAAGGAAAATCATTCAACTAGGAGCTGGTTTCTCACAGACACTCTGGCTCCAAGAATCAAATTAGGGAAAAATCTTTTAATAAGGATTATTGGTCATGTGAAGGTCCTAGCTTGATATGAATCATATTTTTGGAATCGAGCAGGCAAGCTGAATAAAACACATCCAAACTCATTGTGGTATGAGCCACAGAATACCCCCAAATGGTATATCCCCGTACTTGATTATAATTTATGTGTTTAATATCACTGAGTAAATAAAATCCTGACAAGAAATATGCCAGGCATATATTCCCGATCGAAGGATCTCCTGCAGAGATATGGCCGAAATGGGGAATTATTGTTTTTCACAGGTACATATGCATTTACCTCACCCTTCTCTGAATGACCTCACAGGGGGCGTGGGAGGTGTGTTCTGGGGAAACTTTAAAAACTGGCGGGTGAGAGAAACCAGGTGTCAGACCTTGGGAGATATGCCACAATGTAAGGACTTTCTCATTTGGTTCCAGTGATTCTGCACAATTACAACTTTGGGATGAACATTCCAAATCTCGTATCTTTATTTCCTTGTTTTATTTTAAGTACTGTGTATTGTGTATACCTGTAAACCTTATCTCCACTGTAACATCTTTTTCTGTATATTTTTGTATATATATAAATATTTAGCACTGTTAGTCTTTTTTAGAATAAATCTGCAATATATTAGTCAAACCTTGTCCGTTTTAAAACAAACCATAACTCCAAAGATTGTGTTAATAATTCATAAGTGTTGGTTCCAATTTACCTGGAAAACAAAAGCTGGTGGTGGCAGCCAGTGGGTGTGGGTATTGTAGATTGTGGGGGTCATTAGACTGGATCAGGTGGTAATTTGAGCTTTTATCCTGCATGTGTGCCAAAGCCTGGGAAAGCTGGGTACAAATCCGCCTGGATTCTAATGACTCCATGCTTGCAATTCTGCTAGAGTGATTGATCGAGACCCTGCTATGACGAGTGTTTGCAGCGGTGTGAGCATTTGGAATAGTCAATCTGTGGCAAATCGGTGATAGAAGCGGGATCGATCGGGGTCTCCCCATCTCTCTCTTCTCCCATCTGTGACACCAATCACATGAAAACAAGAAACAAAAAAGGCAACAAGCACTTAGGGAACAAACCAGAGGGCTTCACGATAGCAAGACATAAGAGAAGTCATTAAGACAGGGGTTTCCAGTTTATATAAGAACCCCTCAATCCAAGTTTTTCAGGTTAAGAAAATCACAGTGACATCTCAAATCTAATTATCCATTTATTAATGCAGTATAATAATTATGTATTAAAATATTTAAAAAACAAATGTTCAAGTAGCCTTTAAAAAAAACTGTCTGCTTAGTACCCTGTTTCCCTGAAAATAAGACATACCCTGAAAATAAGACATATGATGATTTTCCAGAATTTTTGAGGATGCAAAATGATTTTTCAGGCTTTTTGAGGATGCTTAAAATATAAGCCCTACTCCAAAATTAAGCCCTGCTAACAATCAATTTAAAAAGTCAATTTAATTAGTGTCCAGGCAGCTATACATGTAAAAAAGTTAAACCTTTTTGAACAAAAATTAATATAAGACACTGTCTTATTTTCAGGGAAACACATTAGCTGATATAGATATTCAGGCACATTGCTTGCCACTGAGCCTACTCCTAATATGATAGGACGACCGTGGGTTGATGTATATTTTGAGGTAATATCTACATCTTATTATATTACATTACACGTCCCTTAGTAGAATGTCTGCCCTTCTTTTTAAAGTTGAACAAGTCCCATCACACTTAATAATCTAGTCGCTTACCTTTGAACCCTCTCCAGCATTCCTAGAACGTTTTTACAATGTGAAGCCTGAATCCTCTACTTAGGATGTGGCCTTATAATGGATTTATAGAGGGGCTATATTACATTTGGATTATGGGATTAGTAGATTGTTTCTCTAAAATTACTGCTTCGTGTACAGGGATAGTTCCTGCTCTTAAATTGAATGGGATATCATTAGAATAAATAACATAAGCAACAAGGAAATACGTGACAAAGGCAGACACAATGATGGAATACTCTAGACTGCACTTTTGGGTATCGAACGTTGGAGAATGAAACCTCACAGTTATTACACCAATATTTAAGAAACAATAAGAAACAACAAGAGGCGAAGTTTACTTACTGTACTAATAAACTATCTACTTACTACGGTATGATTCACAATTGGGAAACAGTGACTCCCACTGATGATTTTCACTTAGCATGACTTCTTGTTAGTCATTAATGAGTTTTATAGGACATAGAGTAGCAGGAAATAGAAGATCATTTAAAGGGAATGTATAGACAATATGTTTTTTTACTAATTAAAAGCTGTTTTTCCAATGTGTTTCATTATCTGACCGTAGATTTTCTTATTCTATTGTCTGTATATGACTATGGGGGTCACCATCTTGCCTGAGCTGCAGTTAACATTTATGGGGACTTTTAAGAAAGCTTTACTCCAGAAAATTGGAGTAGAAAAGTCGCAAAATTTGAAACAAGTGCTGCTTGCGCAATAATTTTGCAACTTTTCAACTTTCTGCGCCAGACTTAGCACTTTCATGGAAAGTAGGTGTGACTTGTCTGGAGGGGCGTGGGCTTCCCGTACCAAAAAATGTATGCATAATTTATACCAGAAACTGACATAAATTATGCCAGAAATGTATGTCTGATCAGGACTGGGCATACATTTTGTTGATGTATAGAGTTGCGGAGATATGCTTAATACTTGTATTAAGTGCACCATGCGCTAGGGGAAATTTAGTAAATTTTCCCTTAAGGCCGCTATCACATATGCATTTACAAAATGCCGCGTCTAAAACCGTGGCGTTTTACCGTGTTTTTGTGCTGCATTTCCAGATGCATGTTACAGTGTTTAACAGCTTTTACTAATGCACCTCATCATTGTGATGGGTCTTGGGGTGGGATAACAAGCAATAAAACAGGTAGCGCTATAAAATCGCTAGTCTGGAAAAGTCCATTGAAATGAATAGAGGCATTGTACAGCGGTTTAATTTATATACATAGTATTGATGATTAAATTAATTTATGTAATAACTAATTTATGTAATAAATTAATGTAAGGGTTCGTTCACGCACAGCAGAATTGGTGCAGATTTTTTAAAGCAGAAAATAAGTGTCAAATTCCGCATTTCACCACTGGTGCAGATTTTAATGTTTATCCGCAACAGACTTTACCCCTGCACTTGAAAATGTGAAATCAGCTGCAGATCCATGTCAAAATCTGTACTAAGTGGTATGGATTTCAATGCAGATTTTAGCACAGATTCAGAGCAAAATCCACAGCGCTAAGTGTTCTGCAGAGGTTGGTACGGATTGCCACCAAAATCCGCTGAGTGTGAACATACACTTATAAAGTAATTTCTAGATAAATTATTAGAAATGAACCCTACACTATATAATCACCTTAACTAACTAAATAGTATAAGTGGTTTTAAGAGAAAGGGTTACTTTGGAGTTGAAGGGGTTGTACAGTTGTGAACTATTGAAGGCCAATTCTCAGGATTAGTCATCAATAGTAGATCAGCGTGTGAGCACTTTCCTTGTAGCATTACAAACTCACACAGTCCTGAACCCTACAGCACATTGGACTAGTGTCCACAAGGATAGAGTCTCTTACAGGTCCTGGATTATGGTTGGTGACATTTGCAGGTCCTTATTTTAGCTTGGTCTACAGCCTTTCATGGTGCACATGGCTCTTTGCCCCCAGGCATATGCTCAGGCAGACCTCAAACCCGTTCTCTGATTCATTTACGGACTGGTACTCATTGGGGCTGAGACCACCATAGTCTCAGGACTCTGTGCAGACAGCTTTCGCACTGCTCTCATCTGTTCTCACCGGCATCTTTGCATAGACCTCTCCTTCCATGTGCTGGTGCCCTACTTGTCTGTTCGGTCATCTTTGGCCACAGTTCAGTTACTGCAGCCTCAGTGACCGCTCTGACTGGTCCCCCTTAGCCTTCACTCTCAGTCTTCATCTGCACAGGCCCTTCTCACTGTCCCTTCTGGTCACTTGGGCCCTTGCTCTCCTGGCCCTTGGTCACTCTTAGACCTCTCCTACCCATTTTGGCCCTAGTGGTCAGCTTGAGTCATTTTTGACTCTTCCTGTACTCTCTGGGCCCTTTCTGGGCCATATAACTCACTGGCCCCCCGTTCTCATGGGTCTCCCTGCTGGGTACATGCAGAGGGCCCAATTACACTGGACCCTTGGCCATACCCCAATAGGGAGACACAACTGCACACATTTGGAAAATTAATTTGACAATTTGAGCTATACACTTAGGATGTGGCTAAAAATGTGCTTTACATGTTGCAAATTGGATCCATTTGGTTAAAAGTGGAAAAGATATAGGAAAATTAGGACGCTGTACTGCATCCCGTGGGTTCACATATTTACATCAGGCACACTCTGAGAAAATATTCAGGAATGAATATTGTGGTGATAACATTTTCTTGAAAAACCCACAGCTTCCTTATAAAGATATGTTTTCCTTTCAAATTCTTTACGTCGTTATCAGATATAATGAAAAAAGAGAAGGCTGCATGATTAAACGCATAATTGCTGGCTGGAAAGAAAATCACATTCCTCTGAGGCAAAAGAATCAAGGCGGCTGTGGAATGTGATATTACGCAAATTCATTGACTGAGCATTGTTCTTGTGCCCTACATTGTTTTACTTACGTCTACAAAGTAATTTTGGGTCAAGAATCGGGCCACTGGATGGTGCTAAAAGCAAGGAAGGTTTTTTTTTTCAGGGGGCTTCAATAGAAATTAAATTACTTTTTCTCAAAAATCACTAGCAACACTACAAGAACTTCTCAATACAGACACAGAAATGTCACATACTTAAGGTGCCCATAAACTTTTAACAACTGTTGGGCAAACAATCGTCGAACACACGAACCAAAAAAAAAAAAGCTCGGCACCCGGCGCCCCACATATAAAAATGCTGGAGTCTCCCATTGTAGTCAATGGGGTTCGTTACTCGAGTAGGTCTCTCGAATTTTACGAAAAGCTCGAATAACGAGGACCCGAGCATTTGGGTGCTCACTCATCTCTACATAAAACCTGAAATGTGCCTTCCATTCAGACAAAAAAAGGTCTCCGACACTATAGGCTACTGTTGATATGCCTATAAAGACATACTCACCTCACATAGGTGCATTGATTCAGATTTCCTCTTCTAGATAAAACTCCAAAATCACTTGGATCTACTGAAAAAAGGACAGTTATTAAAATGAAAGCTTTTGCAAGGAAAGTGTACTATAAATGACTGACCCTGTCAAGCTGTGAATCAGCCGGATCCACTAGAGCAGGAGGCCCTCCTACAGACCTCTCTCCCAATATGGCACATGGAGAGGTTATCTTTATGTGACAACCTTTTTATAACTTCCTTCATACACACTTAAAGGGTTTCTATTTAGAAATGAGTGAACGTACTCGTTTTGAGTAATTACTCGATCGAGCACCGCGATTTTCGAGTACTTCAGTACTCTGGTGAAAAGATTCAGGGGGCGCCGGGGGGGGGGGGGCGGGGGGAGGCGTGGTGGCGTGGGGGGTAGCAGCGGGGAACAGGGGGGAGCCCTCTCTCTCTCCCTCTCCCCCCCACTCCCCGCTGCAACCCCCCACTCACCCACGGTGCCCCACGAATCTTTTCACCCGAGTACGGAAGTACTCGAAAATCGCGGTACTCGGGCGAAAAAGGGGCATGGCCGAGTACGCTCGCTCATCTCTATTTCTATTCATCATGAGTAATGTTCATTAAAGTTTCGGTCTCCCCCTGTGAAGAGATATCATCAAACAGGAATTATGCTCACCGAACAAGTACTTTTTCAGAGAGCATAAAGCCAAGTAAATCTCAGATGGTCACAATGAGATCACATGACCCACTTGAGAAGGAATCTTCAGATACAAAGGCCAACTTTTCAGGGGCATAAGCGCATCTAAGTGGCGCATTTTCGCAATGGGCATTTTGTTTTTGTGCGCACCTGTGCGCATTTTACTGTATTTTTTGTTTGCATGCTCCCATGGATTTCAATGGGTACTTGAGTTAAATTAGTTTAATATGTGCTATGTCCGGGCAAATAAACATACTGCATATTTTTTTTGCGTAAATGACATGCATACGCTAAAAACAGCTCAAATCAATGGGTTCTATTCACTGTGTATTCCATGCGCAAATTTACACTGCGTAAATGTGTTTGTGTGAATAAGCCAAAAGGAATAACTAAACAGGATACAAAGTGATTTATATATACTGGATAAATAATTACATAATTAATGAAAAAAATTACCGGAGAAGCCCTTTAATATCTGCAAAAAAATTGCCCAACTATGGTATCTACTTAGAGGATACTAATGCAAGTTCTTGATGCATATTTGATCAAAGTAGTAAGCAAATCAGCCTCATCAAGGCGACCCTTATCTAGATGGGGACCTGCACTGACAGACTGTCCTCTCTTTGGGTGTAGGCTTTCAAATGCATCCCGAGAAAGTGGGATCCAGCTATATACAGTACTCTAGAAGACATGGGGCAGTTGGGGAAATATGGTGCACCACTCATGCACTTAGCAGATAGTTATGACTGTTTAATTTGCGATGGACCAAATATTCTTTTGACTAGTCCAGGCTTTACCAAGCTTTCTCTTCTATGTGCTTCTAGTAGAGATTGGTAATAACTACCGGTAGTTGGGCCATGATTACTGCTACATGCATAGTTGTCCCCTACTTTAGTCTGATTAGTTATGCAGTGATATGGGAACACAGAATGGATCATTGTATGACCAAGTGAATTTGTTATTGTGGTGCCTAGAAAATGTGGGTGACAGGAGCTGTAGTGGGCGTCATGGTTATTGTCACTTATTTACTGGCAGAGGCGTAACTTGAAGGTCCTGGGCCCCAGTGCAAAACCTGTAGCAGGGCCCCCAACTATAATGCTTTATTCATAGTACTGGGCTCCCTATATAGAGATGAGAGGCCTTATGGGCCCCCTAAGGCTTCTGGGCCCGGGTGCAACCGCATCCCCTGCACCCTCTATAGTTACGCCCCTGTTTACTGGTATTTTGTATTTTAGAGTACAGTCCTATATCTTTAAAAATATCAGCTTAGTTATTACCTACCCAGTAATATTATATGGTGTAAATCTGGCCTTTGGATATCTGTGTTAGAAATCTTCCAAAATGGTTTACAACATTTAGTCCATGCAAAATGTCATATAATTGTTTTGTGTTAGTGGAGACTTGTCTACATTCTTGGTGGTGATAAGTATTATTTAAGAATGTAACCTATCTTGAAATATGCTTCAGCCGTCAATCATTAAGGGCATTGTGAAGATCACTTGCATGCACATGTCAAACATAAAAGACGTGTACAAGTTTTCATCTTAACGACTTACGCACACAGCTATAGAAGATGCACAGATTCATAACTTGCATAAGCCCATCCACCTTTCTGCTGATGAAGAAAAGTGGCACTAGGTCAAAGAAACTTGCAGCTTTTAATAATGTCTTGGTCAATGCCAAAAGTTGTTCCATATGTAAAATGCAGAACAAACCAATCTCCAATGCAGAAGACTAAAGATTTAAAGGGAACCTGTCATGATCTTTGAGCCCCATAAGGCTCAAAGGACGAAGAACAGGGAGTCCGTGGAATGGTGTTTGATACTCACTGGGTGCCACAATCCAGCACTGTGTCACCATGAAGTTGCCGTACACACACAGATTGACTTTTGTCACCCCACTCGGTGTGTATCCTCTTCCATAGAGATGAATGGCAGAGCACAAGCACAGAGTGGGCTGAAAAAAGTTACTCTGTGTGTGCGGCAACTTTGAAGTAACAGCGCTGGAACAGAGTGTCCAGTGAGTATCAAACACCATTCCATGGACTTCCTGTTCCCTGACCTTTGAGTCCATGATATAGTTTAAGGGGCTCAAAAATCATGACGGGTTCTCTTTAAGTTGTTATATCGCCTGCCAAAGCTTTACTGTACGTATGATTATGCTGAATGTACAGTACAGTGCACAGATGGACTCAACCAGATGAGCAGCCATTGTATGACTACAGTATATCACATGACCAGATGAACATGATGTGGATGGTCATTGCCAAGTATAGATGTATCAATTCCTAACCTTTATGTAAACTTTGTTAAGGACACCAATTTCTTATTATATAAGTTTAATACTTTATCGCGACATGATGGCAAAACCATTGACAAGCTGCAAGCCACATCACAACCACTGGGTGGTCACACAGACTCATACAGCATAGACATCTCCTGAGAGAGTATCACAAAACCACGGTGTTATTTTACAATACAGGTCATCTTGCACCACACATGTCCGGATATGTCAAGTCAAAAGATAAGGTAAGGAAAGGCACATTTGATGTTGAGGTTTTGGAGCAAACAATCCTTTCTCCCCCTGTGGTCCCACATACTGTAAATGCATGGCAGAGTCTAGGGCTCCAGCCTCACATTTCATTTTCTTCTAATCCTCTTGCACCACTTGTCTCCTCTACCCACAAATCTAAATGACAGTGAGATAAGCCTTTATCCCCTTAACGACCAGGGTGTTTCGTACCTAAAGGACCAGACACTTTTTAGGGGTTTTACTTATGTGGTGGTTTCGCTGCCCTATTTTTTTTTTCTTCAGATACCAGATTCAGATGTTTTTCTTTTGATTACAGGGTGTATATGGTGACAGCTTTGGTTGATGTCGGCGATGCATCATTTTTTTTAATGTATATATTTTTATTTTATTTTTTTACTTACTCTTGGATTTTTTAAGACTTCTGGGGGTAATTCACATTGTCTTTTTTTTTTTCAATTTCACACTTTTCCACTGTAGTTAGGGCATCCATAGCAGCCCCAGTTACAGGAGAAAACATCCCCCTGTAATAACAGTAGTCACTAACAAAGCAGATCAGGGTCTGCTAGGGTCCTGCAGCTCTGCTATAACAGGGAAGACCCTTCAGTCTTGTGATTGCCTTGTCACATAGTGGAAGTAACACTTTTACTTTTTAATACATAGCACTCATTGAGCGCTATGTAGCTGGGAAAAGAGAGGGCAGAAGCTGTTAAAGACTGCTTCTCCCTTCTCCTCTGGATCCTCTACTGTGTCTGACAGCTGTGGACCCGATCTGCTCCTGCTTGATTGCAGGAGCAGAGGCTTTAATTCCATGCCATACATCTGCTAGTATATTTACCGTGCTTGGTCCTTAAGGGGTTAAGAGGTTCTAATAGATGATAGGGCCAATGCACTTCTTCACTATATGGAATTTGCACCCCAAGTTTTAATTGCATTACAGTCTAAATAGGGTGGCTCAATCCACACGATGTAGAATTGCACAGAACCCTATTTACAAAGGCAATTAATATGTAGGAAGCTATTGAGTCCCTAGATTGGTCAGAGCTCGTGATAGCAGACATTCATCTATAGCTCTGTTGTGAATTAGTGTATGTACTGCATTAATTTCAAAACATGTGGAATTGGTTTATTGGATAAAAGTTCATACAAGTTCATAAAATCTGACATATAATTCAGTGAAATGCAGTCTGACCTGCTGATCCACTTCTCACAAGTCAGTCTACAAAGGACTTGAATGGACTGGAGAAGACTATTAGACAGGATTACTGTCTGCCTTGGGGTGACAGGTCTTTATCAAATACCTGGAAAATGCATCTGGTTAGCAAGCAGGTTTTATTCTACAGAACACAGCTAAAGGTCAGTATATCAGTACGTCATCGATACTCAGGGCAACTTTTTTAAAAGAAAACTATCTCATATTAAAGGGAACCTGTCACCTCCTATGAGTTACGGTGCTTAATAGGATAGGGATAGTGAAGTGCGGGGCCGATTTCCAGGGGTCACACACATAACGGGGAACCAGATAGGTGTAAGAAGTACATCCCCGAACTCCACATTCCCTGTTGTATAAGCACCACAAACTAGTGGTGCTTATAGAAGGCGACAGGTTCCCTTTAATATGGGATAGTTTTAACATTTGGAAACAGATATGTGTGTGAAAAACAAAGTCAATTACATTTAAGTGACAAAATGATTTAGATTTGTGAGGACCAATTATTTCTATCTGTCTGTCACATCAGTAGAAAAAAATACCATTGCAATTTAGTGCATAGTCAGCTATTTACAGTTAAAAGGGTATTCCCATCTTGTACTTTTCATGGCATACAGGAAATCTAAAATTCTTATAGATGCAGGTCCTACTTCTGAGATCCGCATGCGGTAACCAGCATGGTCAAAAAACTAGGATAACAGGCAAGCGGGCAATCTTTCTGCAACCCCTAAGTTACAAAGCAGTGTAGCTCACTGTGATATGGTATTACCATAACTCCCATTCACTTCTATGGGAGTTAAGGAAAACCAGTGCAGCATGCTCAGCTGTTTTCATATTCCTAGCCACCCTGGCCGTGGTGTACAGATGAGTATTGTCATCTTGGCCATGGTGGGCTGAGATGAGAAATACCTCTTTAATCCAGTATACTCTTGCCTCACTAAAAACCCCTAAAATACATCTGATAAATCTCCCCAAGTTTGTTTTTTTGAAGATAGATAGACAGAGAATAGTGGATAGTGAATTGATAGAGAATTAGTGAAGAAGAAATCCTGTTTTCTCTGTATAGTATATACAAAACATGATCGACCACCTCAGAGATAACTGGAAATTAGTCACACAGTCTGGAGCCGGGAAAACTGGTGACAAATGCAGGATACAAGTCACATAATGGCCTGATTCTGTGTTTAAATAAAAAAAAAATCTTGTTATTTTTAGAACGCCAACTTATTCCGCAGCGCTTTCAGGTAATTTTTAATTATTACACCCCAACAAGTTGGGTACTTATTTTACCGACCTCTGAAGAATGGAAGGCTGAGTCAACCTTGAGCCGGCTACCTAAATTATGCAGGGATTGAACCTTCAGGTCGTGAGTGAGAGTTTAGGATGGCATTTCTGCAGTGTTAACACTCAGCGCCATGTAAGGCTCTATTCCACCTGTTCATACATCTGGCAGCTTATTCTGAAAAGTTATCTAAAAGTGCAGGTACGCTTTAACACTTTGCTTACTGAACTGATTTATTGTGACTATCCGATACAACTTTCCTTGTTTTCTGACCTCACAAACTCACACACAGACATGCCCAGCACGACTCAGCAGTCCACACCTGTGTATCATTATATTTGGGAAGTAGCGAAATATGGATCTGCAAAAGTAACGCTTCAAGTGACCAGACAACCTAACAATTTCTTTTTCCAGATTTAATGCTTTTTGTTCAAATTTTTGAAAACAGTATTGATCTTTCTTCATATTTTTTACATCTTCCTCAGCATGTACCTAGTTGGCCTAATGTGTCAGATATAGTGAATGCGATCTTGGCTGCACAATTCTTTTACACCACAACTACAATGGCAGATGTCATTAATTCCCCTAGTTATGAATAAGGCACATGGAAGCATATGTATAAGTTATCTGCATTCTCATGAAGTGCGGAGATGAAGTCATAGCATTATGGCTCAGACACTAGTTAGGGAGTGGTGTTTAGTTTATATACAAAGCTTGATTGCAAACTTCACCACAAGCCATTATCAGTCTCCTAAATGCATTTTCCGTTATTCTTCTATGTGGTTTTCATGCATCCTGTACAGTTTGCACATCTCTGAGTTTTCCCTCAAATGTAAGGAACATCTGGATAAGACTGTCTTAGTTTTGCATAAAATATTTACTTTGATCACATAATCTACAGATAGTCCCAAACAAATAAAAGTGACTGATGACTACTGTGCTATGCTTGTAAAGGGGATGCGAAAAAGTTAACACCAATTAAATAGCCACTTGTTATTGCTGACGGTGTGCTTGTAGAGATGACGTGATATAAAAGAGTTAGCTGGAGAAGTAATGTAAATGCCAATGTTTAGGGAAGGAAGTAATGTGAACGCTAATGTTTGATAGAAGAAATGCCATAGCAAATTGTTGCAAAGATACTAAGGGTTTATTGTGCAATTCTATTGTCAAATGGAGAATGTTATAAGGAGTCCAGGACCAATGTTTAATGTATGAAGGCCAAGGTTTAGTTTAGAAATGCAATGTTGATAGTGTGTGCATAGTTGTTAGGGCCTATGACACATTGCAAGACTTTAGTATGTAGATGCTCATGTGAATTATATGACTGCATGGGTATACACTGTAGCATATGGTAAAAGTGTATAATGCCACTGATTTATGTAGAGATGATAGAGCTGTGAGTGATGCAACTGACTGATGCTTATTAGAAACTATGCAATAACGACTGATGGTTACTATATAGACTAACAGTAGTTTCTAACCAGGCAGTTAATTAAACATGATAGTCTCTGTTGTGGCCTGTGTGGATGGTGTATGATTTGGTCCCTAACCCAACCATGGTGGTCATGTTTTTGGTGCTCTTCAAAGGCTATTATACTGGGTGAAAGCATCTTATGGATGAAGCAGAGGTCACATTTAGCCTCATAGGGTGGTGTCTGTGGAGGTATAAGAAGTGGGGTGTGACGTGCGGTTGGGGTTTTCCTACATTGGTGAGATGCACAAGAATGTGTGTGAGGACCAACCAGAAGATGGATGTGGGCTACAGTCCTGTGCCATGAGAGATGTACCAGATGCCTGATGAGGAAGAGGCTGGGGGCAGATTGAGAGTCCGACCTAAAGAAATTCCTGGAGCCTCCTGTCTTTAGGAAGAAAGTGCCTGGACAGCTTGGACAGTTGTAGCTGTTTGTGGACCTGTTGGATTGCCTAGTCCAAGAGAGAGAGAGAGACTAGCATCGTAAAGACTGTGAGGGTCAACCAGTCAGAGATGAGTTGAGGGTCTACGAGGTGCACAAGACCAGATAATTAACCAAAAAGACTAAAGGTACTATTACACAGGATGACTGTGAGGCACATAAGTGCCCGATAGCCATACCACAGACTACCACCCGACTGTTGCTCCTGTACTTTACACAGGAGCAATAGTCGTTCTCTCAATGGAGGAAAAGCAGGCCGGAGATTGTTACGACCCACCTGCTGTTTACATGGCCTGACCGTCGCAGATTTTTTTTTTTTTCAGTAAAAGCCATGTAATTCCAACAAGTTATCGATTTCTCGCTAATTGCCTTGGCGGCAGCCGAGTGTACACAGATCGACTATTGCCCAAATTTGGTGTTTCCAACAATAATTCAGGAGGTAATTGCCCCGTTTAAAGGTACCTTGAGTAACTAAAGAGACTTTGCTGCTAAAGAAATTGTATATACAAGCATCTGGGAATATTAAGCAACTGAGAATACAAATAACCATGTTGTATCCCACATGGGCGGTGATGTTGAGAGTGTATTGAAAGTACTGAATAGAGAGTTGATGTGTATATGTAAAGGAACTGTAATAATATGGCATTTATTGTGTAGTTATGAGACTGGACTTCATTCTGCAAAGGCAGAGATTCCAAGGACTGTGTTGCAGAATGTTCCAGATTACATGGCCAGAGTACTCAAAACTGCTACAATGTTCTGCCATCTATATACCATTTAAATTGGTCATCCTGTTGAAACGCGTAAGATTTGAAGTGCTTGTACCATTTATCTATATATATAAAGACGAAAGCCCTCACTGACTCACTGACTCACTGACTGTCGCCAAAAGTTCTCCAACTTCCCGATATCCCAGAAACATGAAATTTGGCACAAGCATAGATTATCTCCAAAATAGGAAAAGTAATTAGGTCCCAACTCGATTATTCAATTCTAGCGCAAAAGAATTGGCGTCGAAATTTAACGTACATAATCTAAATCTCTCGCTTCCCAATGTCATAGAAACTTAAAATTTGGCACGGGTATTGATTATGTCATAAATAGGAAAAACTAATGGGTCCCAACTCAATTATTCAATTCTATGCGCAAAAGAATTAGCATCCAAATTTTACGTACGGAATGTATTTTTCTCACTTTCCGGTGTCATAGAAACGTGAAATTTGGCAAGAGCATTGATTATGTCATAAATAGGAAAAGCTAATGGGTCCCAAGTCGATTGTTCAATTCTAAGCGCAAAAGAATTAGCGTCCACATTTTACGTTTGAAATCTAATTCTCTCACTTCCCGGTGTCATAGAAACTCGAAATTCGGCAAGAGCATTGATTATGTCATAAATAGGAAAAACTAATGGGTCCCAACTCAATTATTCAATTCTATGTGCAAAAGAATTAGCGTCCAAATTTTACGTATGGAATGTAATTTTCTCACTTTCCGGTGTCATAGAAACGTGAAATTTGGCACGAGCATTGATTATGTCATAAATAGGAAAAGCTAATGGGTCCCAAGTCGATTGTTCAATTCTATGCGCAAAAGAATTAGCGTCCAAATTTTACATATGGGATGTATTTTTCTCACTTTCCGGTGTCATAGAAACGTGATATTTGGCACGGGCATTGATTATGTCATAAATAGGAAAAACTAATGGGTCCCAACTCGATTGTTCAATTCTAAGCGCAAAAGAATTAGCGTCCACATTTTACGTTTGGAATCTAATTTTCTCACTTTCCGGTGTCATAGAAACGTGAAATTTGGCACGGGCATTGACTATGTCATAAATAGGAAAAGTTAATGGGTCCCAACTCGATTATTCAATTCTAAGTGCAAAAGAATTAGCGTCCAAATTCTACGTATGGAATCTAATTCTCTCACTTCCTTATGTCATTTTATATAAAGAAAACGTCGAATGGTTACCTCCACGTGGTGTTTCCTGGGTAACGCAGAGAACTATGCAAAATGGTGAACATATTTTTTTCCTCAGTATCTCTAAAGTAACCACGACTTCATAAGATTTTCCGTGTAAACACAAGATAAACACCAGTACCAAATTAACTCGGGCGAAGCCGGGTATATCAGCTAGTTCTTGTATATTACTTAAAGGAGATGTCTCGAGGAAGCAGTTAATTTTTTTTTTTGCCCAGTCCCCCCCATTAAACATACATTACAAAGCCCCCCTGTAAATGACATTTCTAGCTGGTTCGTACTTACCGTTCCAGCGTTTCAGCAACTTATAAAAGTTTCCTCAAGATGGCCGCCGGCTCTTTCCCCGTCGCTCGCTGCAGCCCGACGTGCGCGCTCCCGAGACGCCGCCAGCTGTGTCTCCATGGCAACCGGACGCATCGCAGCCGCCGACCAGACGCCCCGCAGCCGCCGACCAGACAGCAGGTAACCGGCGCTAGCCCCCGGCTCCCCAGCGCTAGACCCTCAGCCCAGGTGAAGGCCCCGGAGCCCAGCGCTAGGTTCCGGAGCCCAGCGCTAGTTCCCCCGGCCTAGCGGCAGCCCCCCCCGGCCTAGCGACAGCCCCCCCGGCGCAGCGGCAGCCCCCCCCCCGGCCTAGCGACAGCCCCCCCATCACAGCGACAGCCCCCCCGGCGCAGCGGCAGCCCCCCCCGGCCTAGCGACAGCCCCCCCATCACAGCGGCAGCCCCCCCGGCCTAGCGACAGCCCCCCCGGCGCAGCGGCAGCCCCCCCCGGCCTAGCGACAGCCCCCCCATCACAGCGGCAGCCCCCCCGGCCTAGCGACAGCCCCCCCGGCGCAGCGGCAGCCCCCCCCGGCGCAGCGGCAGCCCCCCCCGGCGCAGCGACAGCCCCCCCGGCGCAGCCCGGCGCAGCCCGGCGCAGCGGCAGCCCCCCCCGACCCATCACTTACCTGGGAGGCTTCTCGGGGCTGCTGGGCTGGGCTGGGCTTCTCCGCTGGGCAGCTCCAGTTTCTGCACCTTCCTCTAACAGAGGATGGTGCAGAATGGCCGCTTCAGCGCGCTCCCGAGCAGTGACAGCTCGTCTGCGCATGCGCAGAAGAGCTGTAGCGGGGAGCACACTGAAGCGGCTCGTGCTGAATGGAGAAGACCGGACTGCGCAAGCGCGTCTAAAAAAGCAAGCTGCCAGCGAATTTAGACGGAACCATGGAGACGGGGACGCTAGCAACGGAGCAGGTAAGTGGAATAACTTCTGTATGGCTCATATTTAATGCACAATGTACATTACAAAGTGCATTAATATGGCCATACGGAAGTGTATAACCCCACTTGGTTTCGCGAGACCACCCCTTTAAAGTGGCCATACTGTTAATACTGTATACAACTAAAAGTGACTGAACTGCTATTCAGCTGCCAGGTAAAGATGATTATAACTTGTTGCATTATCTGCTTCGTCTCTTACAACTCCTGCATGGTGCGACCCCGCACCCCCCATCCTCATGTATAACACATTGTAGGCCATGTTTAAATGTGTATGTACCAAACTTCTGTGACTACAACTAGCCAATACTTAATAACTACTACAGTGACATTCTTATAATCAACTATTACCTAGGAGTTAATTAGTTTAATCTACTTTTGGCAGAGTTTAGATGTAATGACCACGTTATGCTTATACTTGAGAAAATGCATTCATATCAGCAATGTGTTAAGGAGATTATATGTTATTATGACTAAGCACTTCTCTAATAGGAGTATTACCGTATGTGTAGTCCATTCATTCAAGTTACTTTCCTTCAACGTGTCATTTATTATAATTTTTAATTAGAAAGCCTTTCATACTTTCTAACAAGTGATTTCCTAGTATTAAGGTTGGTTCACATACAGCATCTTCCTGTTTTTGCAGTGTTTCGGCAGCAAAAAACCGCTGCAGTCAGATGTTAGCTGTTGGTCAATAGGAAGCTAGGAAGCATATTACACACATTTTTGTAGCATTTTTCCTTACCTGTCTTACATTTTTTGGGGCCCATGGCTATTTTTCCCAAAATGCTGCATGTTCTAGGATTGGTGTTTATTTCAGTGTTTTTTTCATAGATTTCTCTTTAGGAAAAAAAGGCTTGAAAAAAACATGCATCTATAACTAAATGTCAACCAGAAAACTCTTTTCAAGCATAGTAACATAGTATGCTAGGCTGAAAAAACATAATGTCCATCCAGTTAAGCCTCTTCCCTTGTTGATCCAGAGGAAGGGAAAAATCCCAATGAGGCAGAAGCCAATTTACCCCTTTTTGGGGGGAAAAATCCCTTCCCAACTCCATAATGGCAGTGAGAATAATCCCTGGATCACTGTTTGAAAGTTCCTACCTGACTCCAAGTCCGGCAGTCAGAAGACACCCGGATGTGGTTTTTGAGGTGGAATTCACTGTGGAAAATTCCTCGTCAAATTCCACCATGGGAATATACCATTAGAGGCAAAAGCCACACGGAAAATTTCACACCGGATTCCGCTGTATGAACATAGTAGGGTGGGTCGCTACTCATGGGCTCATGCTGTGTGTTTGCCCCTCCAACTAAAATTTGCTAGCCAGTCCCTGCATAGATCCATATGGTTTTTTGTGTCTTTTAGCAAAGGATATGTGAAATATGGAGAGTACAGGGATGGTGATATGTGCTGTCCAGCTTTTTGCATTCCCATTGACTTAAATAGGTGAGTTTATTCCGCGTTTCGGCCCAGAATAACATGATGTTCTCACATGGGCCATGTGTCTGTGTGAAAAAATGAATGTGTGACTTGGTACACTGGCTACTATCGGTCCTTGTGCTGTCTGAGTCTAGTCCATTGTAGCCTTGGACAGCACAGAGATACAAAAGACGCTTGTGTGAATTAGCCCTTAGTGTTGTAACCTATAATAGATACAGCCTACTTGTTCTATCCCAGCCAGACAGTACTTAAATAAGGAGTATAAAATCGTAACATGCTCCAAGAGATTATACATGATGAAGATATTCTTACTTAGAAGCATTGCCTCTATGGGAGAATATCTTCATAGCACAGTGCCACATGGAAGCGCCATACAGCAGTATACAGAATGCCTACAGCTCCACAGTTCACAGCTTTAGGCCTGTTATGCCATTGTTCAAGCTCTGTGCACCTGACTATATGTATATACCTACACACATATATATGGACTCAACTATCCAATGCACTCTAAAGGCCAATGAGAGTGGAGATGGATCCACCAAATGTTTATTGAGCGAAGCTGAACTGCAGGAACCCAAGAAGATACAACTCCAGATCCAACACCGCACCCCATCACTGCTGTACAAGTAATATTACCCAATTCGTATTGCGCAATGCTGAAGTAAACAGCAAACCCTTTGTTCTTATGCTTATTAATAAGGACTCATTTGCTCACGACTTCATACACGTTTGCATTTGCTGCCAAAAATAACAGAAAAGCAAAATACCTTTATTCCCATGGATGAAACCAACAAATTACACTATAAATTACACAATGTCCCACAATTATGGACAATAAATCAATTTGGTCGAAACTATGAAGGAATACATGGCCTACTGCGGGATTTACACTATTGCGTGTTATGTAAAAAAATAACGTGTCCCCATTTGCACTACACCATATATGTATATTGCCTCACTGCTTGGAATATAATGCACGGGTGGAGCAATCATTATCACACACTTTTTTATGCTGTCAAGTATTTTAGTATTACTGTTCCGGGGCTTAAATGGGTTGTCTGGTTACTGGACAGCATCCCTTTAGTAGGGGTGTCTGTAGTAAAATAATAAACCGAGCAATACTTACCTCTCTGTGGGCTATGGGTTTTTGCTATTGGATGGACGATTCTGATCCATGAATAGGACCAATTTTTCCATAGGTGTGTATGTGCGAATAGCCCCGTTTACTTTAATGGGTCCGTGTGCAGTCAGTTACACACATGAGCAGCACACGGACCAAAAATAAGCCCATGTGAATCAGCCCTAAACATCTCGATCAATTACCCATCTCAACTAATCAAATGCAGGTAACTCACAGTGTCACGTCTTTCATAATGACAGCAAACCGTCTTCAAAGGGGTTTTCCAAGCAATGGTGTGGCCTTCGGACAGGCCATTATTGCGCATGTATTTAAAGACTAAACCATGATGACAATGGTTAATTAATATATTTGCACATGAAAATTAGGTCACGTCTAAACTAAATAGCTCTAATATTGGTAATACCTTTTAATCATGCATCTGTTACTTTGTTGCCAACTTCTAAATCCTCTCTCATACCCGGCTTTGTTATGTCTCTT
Organism: Eleutherodactylus coqui; assembly: GCF_035609145.1. Classification (NCBI taxonomy): domain Eukaryota; kingdom Metazoa; phylum Chordata; class Amphibia; order Anura; family Eleutherodactylidae; genus Eleutherodactylus; species Eleutherodactylus coqui. Next base: position 64,991,219 of record NC_089844.1, on the reverse strand, counting down.
AGGGCTCCTTCACACGAGTGTATGCATTTTTACATTCGCACGTCCGCGCCGTAAATTTGCATGAATAGACCATTTTCGGCAATGAGGGCAGAGATAATTAGCGCTTCTCGTCCATTCACACGGGGTGCAATGTTTTCGCGAAAAAATACGTTGACGCTCGGAAAACCCTTGCTTGGCTTATGCACGGTAAATTCGCCCACGTGAACGAATGCAGTGGAAACCCATGGCTCAGATGGTCGCATATATTAGCCTGGTGTGAAAACACGGCGACATAGGCGCGTATATGCACTCGTGTGAATAAAGCCTTATACTTTGGCGCTCAAAACTGTATAAAATACTAACTATAGAATTTGTGCTGTATGACAACAATAATGAATGGTGATGAATGGGGCTGAAAGATTTTTATAGCTTCTTACAGTCTGTAGGAAGAGTGGGGTCACGTCCGCGCGGCACGAGAGCAGCCCGCCCAGCACAGACACGGGGCAGCATTCACACTGAAATGCAGAAAGCACACACGATACTATGCTGAAACAGACTGCACCACGCCAGGCAAAAGTAGATGGAGAAACCTGTCCCTTACAAATCAGGGCAATGGGGAACCTCTGCCTAAAAGCGGGGTAGGCGTCTTAATAAGGCTTCTGGAGAGATGCACTAAACATGGCAAGGAAACTGTGTAAAGACTTGCAAAAGGAAAGAAAACCCGCACTTAACTGAATGTGGAAAGCTTTCATCCAGGATAGAGGTTGCACCCTGCTCCAACTACCTCTCCAACTGAACTGAAGGAAGCTGCAAATGGCAATCGCAGACAGACATAAATCATGACTGACAAATGCCCAAAACACTCACCAAGCATTCCAGCATGTATAGATAGATGGAATTGAAGTGAATGGAGCTGCAGATCATCTGTGAGACTTCCGCTCCATTCACTGTTTGGGACCCCATTTTCAGGATCAGTGGGGGTCCTTTGGATCGAGGATAACTTTAGAAGTTGTCACAACCCTTTAAAGGGATGCAATCAGAAGAGTGCAATCAGAAAAAGACCTATTCCTTAAATCAATTTTTTATGTTAAACATTTTTCTCTAAATTTTTCATGATTTTTAAGAAAACTTTTTGAAGTCACAGTGTATATTTAAACAAAAAATCCTAATTCCTTCTGTGACCACTAAACCTAGTAATAATTAGAGATGAGCGAGCACCAAAATGCTCGGGTGCTCGTTACTCGAGACGAATTTTTCGTGATGCTCGAGGGTTCGTTTCGAGTAACGAACTCCATTGAAGTCAATGGGCGACTCGAGCATTTTTGTATATCGCCGATGCTCGCTAAGGTTTTCATTTGTGAAAATCGGGGCAATTCAAGAAAGTGATGGGAACGACACAGAAACGGATAGGGCAGGCGAGGGGCTACATGTTGGGCTGCATCTCAAGTTCCCAGGTCCCACTATTAAGCCACAATAGCGGCAAAAGTGTCCCCCCCCCTCCCAACAATTTTTACTTCTGAAAAGCCCTCATTAACAATGCATACCTTAGCTAAGCACCACACTACCTCCAACAAAGCACAATCACTGCCTGCATGACACTCCGCTGCCACTTCTCCTGGGTTACATGCTGCCAATTCCCCCCCACGACCCAGTGTCCACAGCGCACACCAAACTGTCCCTGCCCAGCCTTCAGCTGCCCTCATGCCACGCCACCCTCATGTCTATTTATAAGTGCGTCTGCCACAGGAAAAGCAGGCACACACTGCAGAGGGTTGGCACGGCTAGGCAGCGACCCTCTTTAAAAGGGGCGGGGCGATAGCCCACAATGCTGTACAGAAGCAATGAGAAATCCAATCCTGTGCCACCTCCATCTGAAGCTGCACACGTGGGCATAGCAATGGGGAACCTATGTGCCACACACTATTCATTCTGTCAAGGTGTCTGCACGCCCCAGTCAGACCGCGTTTTTTTATAAATAGTCACAGGCAGGTACAACTCTGCAATGGGAATTCCGTGTGCACCCACAGCATGGGTGGCTCCCTGGAACCCACCCGCTGTACATAAATGTATCCCATTGCAGTGCCCATCACAGCTGAGGTAGTAATGTCGTGCTTAATGCAGGTGGTCTTCGGCCCACACTGCATGCCCCAGTCAGACTGGGGTTCTTTAGAAGTGGAAACAGATGCATTTACAACTCCCTGTGGACCAACAGCATGGGTGGGTGCCAGGAAGCCACCGGCGGTACATAAAAATATCCCATTGCAGTGCCCATCACAGCTGAGGTAGTAATGTCATGTTTAATGCAGGTGGGCTTCGGCCCACACTGCATGCCCCAGTCAGACTGGGGTTCTTTAGAAGAGGAAACAGATCCATTTACAACTCCCTGTGGACCGACAGCATGGGTGGCTCCCTGGAACCCACCGGCGGTACATAAAAATATCCCATTGCATTGCCCAACACAGCTGAGGTAGTAATGTCGTGCTTAATGCAGGTGGGCTTCGGCCCACACTGCATGCCCCAGTCAGACTGGGGTTCTTTAGAAGAGGAAACAGATGCATTTACAACTCCCTGTGGACCGACAGCATGGGTGGGTGCCAGGAAGCCACCGGCGGTACATAAAAATATCCCATTGCATTGCCCAACACAGCGGATGTAACGTCAGCTGTAATGCAGGTGGGCTAAAAATTCATTTGATTACACTGTAGGCGAGGGCCCACAAAAATTGCTGTATCAACAGTACTAATGTACATCAGAAAAATTGGCCATGGCCAACCAAGAGGGCAGGTGAAACCCATTAATCGCTTTGGTTAATGTGGCTTAATTTGTAACTAGGCCAGGAGGCAGCCCAGTTAAAATAAAAATTGGTTGAGGTGAAAGTTTCAACGCTTTAATGAGCATTGAAACGTATAAAAATTGTTTAGAAAAATTATATGACTGAGCCTTGTGGGCCTAAGAAAAATTGCCCGATCGGCGTGATTATGTGAGGTTTCAGGAGGAGGAGCAGGAGGAGGAGGAGGAATATTATACACAGATTGATGAAGCGAAAAGGTCCCCGTTTTTGATGGGGATACAGAACGATGCTTCCATCCGCGGGTGCAGCCTACGTATTGTTTAGGTATCTCTGCTGTCCGCTGGTGGAGAAGAGAAGTCTGCGGAAATCCAGGCTTTGTTCATCTTGATGAGTGTTAGCCTGTCGGCACTGTCGGTTGACAGGCGGGTACGCTTATCTGTGATGATTCCCCCAGCCGCACTAAACACCCTCTCTGACAAGACGCTAGCCGCAGGACAAGCAAGCACCTCCAGGGCATACAGCGCGAGTTCAGGCCACGTGTCCAGCTTCGACACCCAGTAGTTGTAGGGGGCAGAGGCGTCACGGAGGACGGTCGTGTGATCGGCTACGTACTCCCTCACCATCCTTTTACAGTGCTCCCGCCGACTCAGCCGTGACTGGAGAGCGGTGACACAGTCTTGCTGGGGAGCCAGAAAGCTGTCAAGGGCCTTAAAGAGTGTTGGCCTGTCTGTGCTGTACATCCTGCCTGATCTCCGCGCCTCCCCTGCTACCTGGCCCTCGGAACTGCGCCTTCGGCCACTACCGCTGTCGTATGGGAATTTTACCATCAGTTTGTCCGCCAGGGTCCTGTGGTATAGCAACACTCTCGAACCCCTTTCCTCTTCGGGTATGAGAGTGGAAAGGTTCTCCTTATACCGTGGGTCGAGCAGTGTGTACACCCAGTAATCCGTAGTGGCCAGAATGCGTGTAACGCGAGGGTCACGAGAAAGGCATCCTAACATGAAGTCAGCCATGTGTGCCAGGGTACGTGTACGCAACACATGGCTGTCCTCACTCGGAAGATCACTTTCAGGATCCTCCTCCTCCTCCTCCTCCTCCTCCTCCTCCTCAGGCCATACACGCTGAAAGGATGACAGGCCAGCAGCATGTCTACCCTCACCAGTGGGCCAAGCTGTGTCTTCCCCCTCCTCCTCATCTTCCTCCTCCTCCTCCTCACCGCGCTGAGATATAGACAGGAGGGTGCTCTGACTATCCACCGACATACTGTCTTCCCCCGGCTCTGCTTCCGAGTGCAAAGCGTCTGCCTTTATGCTTTGCAGGGAACTTCTCAAGAGGCATAGCAGAGGAATGGTGACGCTAATGATTGCAGCATCGCCACTCACCACCTGGGTAGACTCCTCAAAGTTTCCAAGGATCTGACAGATGTCTGCCAACCAGGCCCACTCTTCTGAAAATAATTGAGGAGGCTGACTCCCACTGCGCCGCCCATGTTGGAGTTGGTATTCCACTATAGTTCTACGCTGCTCATAGAGCCTGGCCAACATGTGGAGCGTAGAGTTCCACCGTGTGGGCACGTCGCACAGCAGTCGGCGCACTGGCAGATTAAACCGATGTTGCAGGGTGCACAGGGTGGCAGCGTCCGTGTGGGACTTGCGGAAATGTGCACAGAGCCGGCACACCTTTCCGAGCAGGTCTGACAAGCGAGGGTAGCTTTTCAGAAAGCGCTGAACCACCAAATTAAAGACGTGGGCCAGGCATGGCACGTGCGTGAGGCTGCCGAGCTGCAGAGCCGCCACCAGGTTACGGCCGTTGTCACACACGACCATGCCCGGTTGGAGGCTCAGCGGCGCAAGCCAGCGGTCGGTCTGCTCTGTCAGACCCTGCAGCAGTTCGTGGGCCGTGTGCCTCTTATCTCCTAAGCTGAGTAGTTTCAGCACGGCCTGCTGACGCTTGCCCACCGCTGTGCTGCCACGCCGTGCGACACCGACTGCTGGCGACGTGCTGCTGCTGACACATCTTGATTGTGAGACAGAGGTTGCGGAGGAGGAGGAGGGTGGTTTAGTGGAGGAAGCATACACCGCCGCAGATACCACCACCGAGCTGTGGCCCGCAATTCTGGGGGTGGGTAGGACGTGAGCGGTCCCAGGCTCTGACTCTGTCCCAGCCTCCACTAAATTCACCCAATGTGCCGTCAGGGAGATATAGTGGCCCTGCCCGCCTGTGCTTGTCCACGTGTCCGTTGTTAAGTGGACCTTGGCAGTAACCGCGTTGGTGAGGGCGCGTACAATGTTGCGGGAGACGTGGTCGTGCAGGGCTGGGACGGCACATCGGGAAAAGTAGTGGCGACTGGGAACTGAGTAGCGCGGGGCTGCCGCCGCCATCATACTTTTGAAGGACTCCGTTTCCACAACCCTATACGGCAGCATCTCCAGGCTGATAAATTTTGCTATGTGCACGTTTAACGCTTGAGCGTGTGGGTGCGTGGCGGCGTACTTGCGCTTGCGCTCAAACACTTGCGCTAGCGACGGCTGGACGGTGCGCTGAGAGACATTGGTGGATGGGGCCGAGGACAGCGGAGGTGAGGGTGTGGGTGCAGGCCAGGAGACGGTAGTGCCTGTGTCCTCAGAGCGGGGTTGGATCTCAGTGGCAGGTTGGGGCACAGGGGGAGAGGCAGCGGTGCAAACCGGAGGCGGTGAACGGCCTTCGTCCCACCTTGTGGGGTGCTTGGCCATCATATGTCTGCGCATGCTGGTGCTGGTGAGGCTGATGGTGGTGGCTCCCCGGCTGATCTTGGCGCGACAAAGGTTGCACACCACTGTTCGTCGGTCGTCTGCACTCTCAGTGAAAAACTGCCAGACCTTTGAGCACCTCGGCCTCTGCAGGGTGGCATGGCGCGAGGGGGCGCTTTGGGAAACAGTTGGTGGATTATTCGGTCTGGCCCTGCCTCTACCCCTGGCCACCGCACTGCCTCTTGCAATCTGCCCTGCTGCTGCCCTTGCCTCCCCCTCTGAAGACCTGTCCTCAGTAGGCGTAGGAAACCAGGTGGGGTCAGTCACCTCATCGTCCTGCTGCTCTTCCTCAGAATCCTCGGTGCGCTCCTCCCTCGGACTTAATGCCCTTACTACTACCTCACTGATAGACAACTGTGTCTCATCGTCATCGGCCTCCTCACCCACTGAAAGGTCTTGAGACAGTTGCCGGAAGTCCCCAGCCTCATCCCCCGGACCCCGGGAACTTTGCAATGGTTGGGCATCAGTCACGATAAACTCCTCTGGTGGGAGAGGAACCATTGCTGCCCAATCTGAGCAGGGGCCCGAGAACAGTTCCTGGGAGTCTGCCCGCTCCTCAGAATGTCTCATTTTCATGGAGTGAGGAGGCTGGGAGGAAGGAGGAGCAGCAGCCAGAGGATTCTGAGTTGCAGCAGTGGACGGCGCAGAACTCTGGGTGGACGATAGGTTGCTGGAAGCACTTTCTGCCATCCACAACAGGACCTGCTCACACTGCTCATTTTCTAATAAGGGTCTACCGCGTGGACCCATTAAATGTGCTATGAATGTGGGGACGCCAGAAACGTGCCTCTCTCCTAATCCCGCAGCAGTCGGCTGCGATACACCTGGATCAGGAGCTCGGCCTGTGCCCACACCCGGACCAGGGCCTCCGCGTCCTCGGCCGCGCCCACGTCCTCTAGGCCTACCCCTACCCCTCAGCATGCTGTATTACCAGGAATGCAGAAACACAACACTGTCATTTAATGTGCTGCTTATTGGCCTGTGGTTGTAGGCTGAGTTCGCTTACGGAACGCCAGGAAATAATTTTGCGCAAGCCTGCTGTAACACTTAGCTGGCTGCGTATTTATTTGGAGAACTACAACCCGCAGCAGACACAGACCCAGAACACTGAGCAGAGTGACAGGCAGGCCAAATAGTTTTTTTTCAAATATTTTTTTCAAAAGGACCACTGTGTATATTCAATCTATATATGTCTTCTGGCCCTGCCTACACAATTCTGTCCCTGATGTGTGTGTCACGGAACTGCAGTGTTGCACTGTTATTAAGTGCAACAGAGCGGTGATTTCAGAGCCAGGAAATAATTTTGCGCAAGCCTGCTGTAACACTTAGCTGGCTGCGTATTTATTTGGAGAACTACTACCCCCAGCAGACACAGACCCAGAACACTGAGCAGAGTGACAGGCAGGCCAAATAGTTTTTTTTCAAATATTTTTTTCAAAAGGACCACTGCGTATATTCAATCGATAATATATGTCTTCTGGCCCTGCCTACACAATTCTATCCCTGGAGTATTACTGCAGGGCGCAATGCTCTGCACGGCCGATATACCAAAAAAAAAAAAAAGTGCAACACTGCTAACTGCAGCCTCCACACTACTGCACACTGTTAGATGTGGCCCTAAGAAGGACCGTTGGGGTTCTTGAAGCCTACACTAACTCCTAACACTCTCCCTGCCTAACCACCACTTCTGTTCCTGTAGTATTACTGCAGGACACAATGCTCTGCACGGCCGATATAGCAAAAAAAAAAAAATGTGCAACACTGCTAAAAGCAGCCTCCACACTACTGCACACTGTTAGATGTGGCCCTAAGAAGGACCGTTGGGGTTCTTGAAGCCTACACTAACTCCTAACGCTCTCCCTACAGCAGCTCCAACACTATAGTACTGTCCCTCAGCTATCTCACAACGCATCTGAGGCGAGCCGCGGGAGGGGCTGATTTTTATACTCGGGTGACACCTGATCTCCCCAGCCACTCACAGCAGGGGGTGGTATAGGGCTTGAACGACGCAGGGGGAAGTTGTAATGCCTTCCCTGTCTTTCAATTGGCCAGAAAAGCGCGCTAACGTCTCAGAGATGAAAGTGAAAGTAACTCGAACATCGCGTGGTACTCGTTACGAGTAACGAGCATCTCGAACACGCTAATACTCGAACGAGTATCAAGCTCGGACGAGTACGTTCGCTCATCTCTAGTAATAATCCAACACTTCCTGTTGTGCGAAGAAAACGTCTCAGCAGTCATTTTATTATCATCACAGGCAGGATTACACTGTAAAATAACACCAATATATAATTTGTACATCACTCTGAGCTTAAGGGTGCTTTAAAATGATTGTTTACAGATAATATAGGATCTGCCATTGACAATAGGTGAAGGTCACAGCTCTCCTCCTCCCCCTCTCTGCACAATGACCTCTGCATAGAATGCAAAACATGCACACAACATTCTCCCATAGAAGTCATTAAGTTCCTTTTAGTCTATTGTGTCTATAATTTGCAAGGCTGCTATACAACACAGGAAGTGTCAGACTATTATTAGGCTTAGTGGCAAGTGTGAAAACTGCAATATATTAGGATATATGTTTAACCTACATGAAAACTAAAAATAAATTCTTCAAAATGTTTTAAAAAGTATGTTTAACATAAAAACTTGATTTAAATGATTGATAATTTCCGACACATTCCCTTTAAGGCTTCAACAAAGTTAGACATTTCTCCTGTAAGGCTTATTCACATGAGCGTATATCGGCTGACGTTTTCACGGCCAGGCCGATATACGTTACCATGTCATGCACAGGCTCTTTGTATATGCCATCAGGCGGGTAAAGATGGCTCACCTCCTCTCTCCTTCCATCCGTCTGTTTGCAGTGGGAGGGGGTGGGACAGGGGAGGAGCTAAGCTCTCACCCCCTCTCCCTTGTCCGCAGCCAGCAATGGGAGGGGGCGGAATGAGGAGACAGCTTAACATAGCTAAGCTGTCTCCCCCTTGCCGACTCACCCCCTCTCTCCTCCCCTCCTGCTGTTTGCAATGGGAGGGGGCGGAGCTAAGCTCTAATCCCCTCCCTTTGTCTGCAGCCAGCAATGGGAGGGGGGGCAGAGCTAAGCTCTGCCCCCATTCTGACCCCTCCCATTGCAAACAGCCGGAGGGAAGAAGAGAAGGAGGAGGGAGTTTAGCAGTCACGCTGCTAAACTCCCTCCCACCTCCTTCTCCGGCCGCTGGAGTCTATGGCAGCAGCCGTAGTCCGGCCAGAAAGATCTTTCCTGCCCGCTGTAAAAGTGCCCGGCCGGGCACTTTTACCCTGCGGGAATACGCCTGTGTGATCTGATGCATTGGAATCCAATGCATCAGATGGTAACGTATATCAGCCACCCATGAAAACGCCAGCCAATATACGCTCGTGTGAATAAGCCATAAATCTGATAGGGATATTAGCTGTTAAATATCTGCAGTATATATAGATACCAGAAGTATAGGTCCATTCCATCTGTGGTATAAACCCTACATTACTAGAGCTGGTCATACATGACAAGTCTCCTGACTTCCCCCAACATGCACATTTGGATCCGCAGATATCATATTCCTAGGGCTGTTTGCTTTGCATACAGCAACTTTTAAAGCTACTGTGGATTTCCAGAGACAACAAGTCTTTGTTCTTGCAGTGATCGGTGCTGACCAGACTTTGCAACAGAAAAAGTAACCTGGCACACAACAAGTACATTGCTCACAAATACAAACAAAGAAGTAAGCTCCTTTGTGAAGAGTAAACTCCAGGCTTTCAAACCGGTAGTTGCAGAGGAGTATTGTGATGCTTTAAGCTTCTTAATAAAGTAAGTGGACGGGGAGTAAACTGCAAATGAAAAAAACAACAAGAACAGACGAAAATAACGAGCCCCGATAAGAATGCGAAAAGTAACTTAGTAAATAAAGTAGCCCCGGTAAGCTTTATAGAATGGCTGCCTCGCCATGAAGACCCCTTGTGAAATTAAATCTGTTGGCCCAACTTCCAAAACTTCTGGCAATGTTGTTACCAAGGATAGTTGCCACTAATTATTATTTCCCCTGCGGCCGTAGCAGGAGGTGAGAAGTAATACTCTGTTTCCCTGAAAAGAAGACCCTGTCTTATATTATTTTTTGCGCCACAAAAGGCACTAGGTCTTATTTTCAGGGAGGTCTTATTTTACTTACCTAGCAGGTTCAGTCTACGTCCATCACACCATTCTCCAGAGGTTTGCACTGTTCTTTAGTCCCAGACGCTCGTAGATCATCATTTCCCAGTTAAGGGATTTATAAATCCCGCCTCCAGGAAGCAATGGCTGTGATCCGTTCTCGAGTGCCACAGCTCAGCCAAACAATGCAGCACTGGGTGAACCAATGCGATGGTTGTGATTGGCTCATCAAACGCTGCATTGATTGGCTGAGTGTGGCGTTCGAGAACCAATCACAGCCATCGCTTCCTGGAGGCGGGATTTATGAATCCTGTCAGATGGAATTGATGATGTACTAGTGGCTAGGACAGGGAGGACTGCCGGAACGGCACAAACCTCCGGAAAGTGGAATGAGGGACCCGGGCCATGCTGCAGTACATGTAGCATGGCTGGGAGCATCAGTGCTCTTTTTTTGGCGCGCACAAATGCACATACTTTACACATGCAAAAAGTACTGTAAAATACGCTGCTGAGCGCACGAAAAAATCACTCTTCGTTCTGTAAAAACGTGAGGCTCGTGCGCAAAGCTTGGCATACGCTCATGTGAAGACCGGGGTACCTCAGGTGTTGCCTCTGGATTCGTCACTAAGCTAAACCAGTGTGTGGCAGAGTGGATCTACATCAACAATATGCACTCCCGTAGGTATGGATAAAAGGATAAATCATATAAACAACCAAGTTAAAACTTCTTGGATCACAGTGATATACTAAGTAGAAAATGTTTCACAATTGCTAAAAACGTTTCAAAAAGTGACATATTTTGGAGTATGACTCATTACCTCCCATGAACAGCCACATATTGATCCCTGCTGAGGGGAGCGCATGCCCTAGGTTATTTTCTTCATTGTGGTATATCCACGTCCTGATTTAGTATCAGGTACGGCCAGCTAGTGACTGTGGCAGACCCTTTGCACGTTTCCTTAATGTATGAACGTGTTTCTGCATTCAGCACAACAGAAGTGAGCATTCAACTGATTGGAATATTAACGTTTGAGAAATACTTTCCAAGGAAGCGCTCTGCTTTTTTTTCCAGAGCATTTTTTTGTATTATCGATCTCTTTAATTTCTGATATCACATTGGATGAACTGTAAAGGTAATATATGGGGAATGTCCCGATTGACTGATCTACTATCAAAATTGCTCCTTGTGGCCACTAGGGGCATTTTTAATTGATTGGTTTCATTGTTTGTCAAATTTGAAAGCCTATAGTGTCCTCTCCCGCTCATCAGTGTGAAGTCAAGAACCACTAGAAGACCAACAGAATAAAGTACAGTGGACTACAACAGATTCGGTCACATCTAAAGAGGAAGCCAAAGTGCAAATGGTGAGGGGAGGATTAATTACTGGAAGCTTTGCTTTAGCTACTGCCATTAAAACTTTATTTCAAGTGACTTAACAAATAGTTATTTGTACTGTCTGTCTGGATTCCCAGAGGTCAGTCATGCAATGGTATAGATTAATATCTTGCCCAGTCATGCAATACTTAAACCATCCCTCAATTTTTACCTGCTTACTCGAGTTAGATGTGATCTTGTTCTCGGTCCTAAAAAGAAGAAAAATCCAACAACTTGACCGTGTAAAATAATCAAAACGTCTTTATTGAGTATCAAAAAACATAAAAAAAAGTGCAGAGATTACCCCGTTCTCATGTTTCTGTAGGTACGGTAATAAATTGGACTTTTGTGCCTCACTGGAATGTCAAATTGCATATACATTTGCATGGGTGTTGGATAAAACACAAGACCTTTACATATGCTTCATTGTAGATCACTTCACAAAGCAGAGCTGATCAAAATTCTTCTTTCACAAGTGTAATAAAAATTACCAGATGTAAACCAGTTAAAATAAAAAAAAATAGCAATACTTGTAACTTTAACCCCTTCGGTAACCAGCTTATTTGTTGCCTTAAGGACCAAGTGATTTTCATTGTCGCATTGCAAGAGCCATAATTTGATATAGCCATATGGGGTCTTGTTTTGGGGGGACGAGTTGTATATTCTAATGCCACCAATCTGGTATAGATTTAGGCCGCCTGCACAAGGGCGGAAATCCCGCGGCGGTATTTCCCGCGGGATTTCCGCCGCTGAAAGTCTGCATAGGAGTGCATTACAATACGCACTCCTATGCAGACGGCCGCGGTTTGGCCGCGCGAAATCTCGCGCGGCAAACAAATCGCGGCATGTCCTATTTCTGTGCGGGGCTCGCACTCACCCGGCCGCCGGCTACGGTCTGCGCATGTGCCGGCTGCGCGGCAGGCGGCACATGAAAGAGCCGGGGCCGCCAGGCACGGGTGAGTACGCGCTCGTCACTGCAGGCTCTCGGGTGGGGTCCCGCGGCGAGAATTCTCGCCGCCGGTTCCGACCCGCTCGTCTGCAGGCGGCCTAAATGTATTGAATATGTTTTTTATTATTTTTTTTGGGAGGGACATGAAAAAATGTCAAGTGCCGGCCAATCACAGCTGGCGCTCGAAAAACCAATCACAGCCATTCTGTGATGTCATTCACTAAATGGCTGTGAATGATCGAGCACCGGATTTGATTGGCCAGCGCTCGATCCAATCACAGCGCCTAGTTACACAGCTCTGACGGCGGGGGAATTGAAAATCGAGCCAGGGAGATGACAGCGGGGAGAAGTCTGAAGCAGCTTGCTGCACCGCCGGGGACAGCATCGCGCCAGGGACACACATGCCGGCTGAGAGGTGAGAATATAAGCTGAGGTAGGCTTTTTCAGCACATTTTTTTGTGCTGAAAAACTCGGCTTATACTCGAGTATATACGGTACTTAAGAGGAGACTCTTATTTTTGACTGCCTTTTTGGAGCTATTTACCACTGGCCAGGATAAACCATATATTGACTCTGATAATTCTATATTGCACACACAATATTAAGGACACCCCTATTTGTAGTGTACGGACCGAGTTATAGTGTTAATCAAACTATAGTAAACTGCATTGTATTCAACTAATACTGTTGTGTGTTATTGCCATATTATCCTTGATTGGACATTCAGTAAAGCATTGTTTGTGCAACTGAACTAGTATAAAGCCTTCCAGCGTCACGTTCTGCACCTGCAAACACATCTCATTTATTATTATTCAAGCAGAAAAAAGTTCCATAAGTTCATCATACACCAGCTGCATCATCTAATTTCAGTTGTGCAACTTGTAGTGTCACTGGTATTGCACAACTATAATTATAGTGTAAGCAGTGAAACTACTGTTCATACATAGCATCAGCACAGTGCAGGGGTAATCACTTGGCGGGCGTTCACACAAATCATATAAAAGCTGCTCTGTCCTGCTTGTGAAAGTGCATGGCAGACTCAATGTATACTTCTCCCTTGGCTTATATATGCTGCACATCAAAGCTTCTGCTCGTTCATTCAAATAGTGATATGATGTGGTCAGAGGCGTAACTTGAAGCTTCTGGGCCCCAGTGCAAAACCTGTAACAGGGCCCCCAACTATTATGCTTTATTCATAGTACTGGGCTCTCTATATGGAGAAGAGAGGCCTTATGGGCCCCCTAAGGCTCCTGGGCCCGGGTGCAACCGCATCCCCTGCATCCTCTACAGTTACGCCCCTGGGTGTGATCAAACAGTAAGATTGCTTGTTTTCTGTCAAGTAACCTTCTTCTTCTTCCTTCACTGATACTATTTAGTGTTCCATATAATTGGACTGAAAAACTCTAAGTGGAGTAAAATGGAAAAAAAAATTTTTTGGTGGGTCTTGTTTCGATTACTACGATATTAAATCTCTAGTTTTTTTTTTTTTTTTGCTGTACTACTTTTAAAAATAGAATATCTTTGGAAAACAATTTAATTTTTTTTCTGCCGCCATCTTTTGACAGCCATAATTTTTGTATTTTTCCGTCGACATAGTTGTGCGAGGGCTCATTATTTTGAGGGATGCCCTGTAGTTTCTATTGGTTCTATTTTGGATTACATGCTCCTTTTTGATCGCTTTCTATTAAATTTTTTTCTTGGAGACGATGTGACCAAAAAAGCGCAATTCTGACGTTGTGTATTTTGCTTTTCTGACGATGCGTGGGATAAATAATGCATAGACCTGAGTTTTACGAATGCAGTAATACCAAATATATATATTTTGATTTTGATTTTTTTTATTAGAAATATGGGAAAATGTTTTTTTTTATTATCTTGTATTTCTTTAATAGTAAAACTTTTCTAACTCATTTTAAACATTTTTTAGGCCCTATAGGGGATTTGATCACTCCTACAGTACAATGTATTGTATTATACCACAATCTGATAGGCAATCTATCTGCAATGGTAGCCCTGGGGGCCATCAGAAGGCCCCTGGCTGCCATGACTACCAAACAGCACCCCGCAATCTCAACATAGGAGGGCTGTTCAAGAACACAAAAAAACGATTGAAGCATTTAAATGCTGCGATCGGAATTGATGGTGGCATTTGAAGGGTTAACGGCAGCAATCAGCATGCACGCTGATCGTGGCTGCAGTAATAGCTGACAAAGACAGCCAACACCAGCATTACATGGAGCAGGATGACTGTACGTCATGGAGTGTTAAGGGGTTAATTCTTGTGCATTACTGACTTTCCATTAGGCTGATTCCTCATGGACGGCACGATATCGACACGAGAAAGGGAAACAGGGAAGACAAAAGACAAATTGGAGGGACACCATTAAGAAGGACAAGGGAATTAACATCAGTGAATTAAAAGCTGTAGAGAAAAGAGAAGCATGGAGAGGACTGGCCTACAGAGTATCCAAAAATCGGACACGACTGAACGGATAGAATTGGAAATTAGAGTTGGTGAATACATTTGTGTATGGTTCAGCCTGCAAAATGATTCTCCACCAGACGATCATTTGTTCAACAGTTATTCAGCCATTAGACCTTTTATCTAATGTATATGGCTACCTTAACAAAGGCTCATACATCGACTGATATTTGTTTTTCTCACTTCTTAGTAATCTGTAGTTTAAAAATAATCTACTTTTGCTATACTGGACATTATCTCTGCATGCACTGAATTCCTGGTGAGCCTGTGACATACTTGTGTCTATACATGACATCCAATTTGAAGAGGTAGAGCTGCAAGGGGAGGAGAGAACAGCAGTCTTAACCAATGGTAAGACAGGAGGTATTTTTCCCTGAACTTGTGCTGAGACAGGAGGTGTGTCTCTCTGAACCAATGGTACGACAGGAGGTGCTTTCCCTGAACTTGTGCTGAGACAGGAGGTGTGTCTCTCTGAACCAATGGTAAGACAGGAGGTGTGTCTCCCTGAACCTGTGCTGAGACAGGAGGTGTGTCTCAGGCTATCACAGACTCCCATTAAACAATGTAGCTAAGCTGTAGTCACAGATCACAGCGGAGACCTAACAGAGTTGTGATAAAAAGCAGCCAAGCAGCATGAACTTAAAAAATAAATAGCAGGTAAGCATCAGCGATAAATGCTGACTTATATCTCATATCTTAGGTAATAACTTCACCGATGCTTTAAGGCACGGATATTGGTGTACCATCCTACATGCACGTATTTACTGAAAATATTTAGCAACATTCTCGTCATTGTCAAGTTCAGGTTTTGCAGGAAGATAGAGATAAATGATAAGTAGAAGCCGATTTTGCTCAGGATACGGTTGACTAACCTGTTATCGTATATTTGATTTGCTAGTAGACATTTACTTATCTTTTCAATGTTCTGCGGTATGCATTTACCAGTTGCATTCTGTTTTTTACATTGCGCTTGACTGAGTCATGTCAACAACATCTAAGTTGTTTGTCTTGACAAAAACTGTCCTGTACTTTGTCTTGCAAAATAGTTTTATGAGCTGCCAATGTTGCAAAGCTATAAGTAAATAATAGAAACAGACACTGAAGGAAATGGTTGATTTTTTGTTAAACCACAAAAATGCATTCTTGTCCTTTTTATATTTACAAATGAGCAGATTTATATGTTTTTTTCCCATTTTCTGGACCTTAGTAATTACTCTTGAAACTCACTACTGTGTGTAGTTGTACATGTTTAAAGAGCTAACTAAAATGTGCATGATAAAGAGGCACTTCTTCATGTTCCAATCTGTCATTTATTTTATAATGTCTGTAATGAGACAACACACACTAAATGGCCACTTCATTAGAGATCCCCATCTACCCTGTTTCCCTGAAAATAAGACATACCCTAAAAATAAGACACAGCGTGATTTTACAGAATTTTTGAGGATGCAAAATGATTTTTCAGGCTTTTTGAGGATGCTTGAAATATAAGCCCTACTCCAAAATTAAGCCCTGCTAACAGTTAATTAAAAAAGTCAATTTAAATAGTGTCCAGGCAGCTATACATGTAAAAAAGTGAAACCTTTTTGAACAAAAATTAATATAAGACACTGTCTTATTTTTGGGGAAATTGTGCACTATTTTGCCCACAGGAGTCTTACCTCTGTACATTGTGCAATGGCAAGGGTTGGTGCTGTAAGCTGCGTATCATTCACTTCAATAGTATTCAACTTGCAGTACCGATGTAGGCCACTGTTCAATGTAAAGAGTCTGGATGCTTTTTACAGCAAAACAGCTACAAATGGGACACCCCTTGTAGGGCAAGCACAAATAAAACAGATCAGCTGAGCTACAATAGAAGCAGGAGTGGAGTGAAGAAGTCATACATATTTTTTGTCTGCTTCCCACCATGTCCTTCTGGACCTTTTGGCATAGCCAAGGACATCTAAAAATGTCCTGCAAATGCCATGTCTGTACCTACAGAAGAGTTGAAGTAATTCTACTTGGATTGTATAATCAATTCTATTTGCAGTTGTAATAGAAGCTCTACTGGTATTTCATACACCACTTCATTATACTATGATTAAATTATATAAAGCGAGATGATATTAATTGGCCATTGGAGTATTATTCATATAATGCTTTCTAGAAATGATTTCATAATAATAATGTAGCAAGAGGGATCAAAATCCTATCAAACCAGTTTCTCAATTCTATAATAACATTTCTGCCAAACATGTGCTCTGCTTGTTTCCTTGTGTTTTATCAATCGCAGAACATAACTTTCTCCAATATACTGACTTCCCGCTTCATTTGTCATTCACCCATTAGCTTACAAGAATAACAGTTGAGTTACCTCTAGGACAGTATTTATGATAGGGTCTCATGCAGCTGCCACAGTGTGTTCAAAATCCCCAAGGCAGTTTGGTTTACAATTAAACATGGTTGTTCACACATGTAACAGTTGCAGCCAATAGGAGGTCCCAACACCGTCAGTAACATCCCATAAACATGCGGAGGGCTCTACATTAGACGCCCATGTGACATGTTTAAGGAACGTAACTAGGTCAGAAGATCGGTGATGTCGGATGCTGTGGTGCCGGAGCATCAAAACGATAGTCCAGCGCCACAGTAAATATATTACTAGAATACAGTTTTGAGCAGTTGTTTTCAGCATAAATCCCTATAAAAGCAGGAGCAATTTTACAGGGGTCGCTGCAGGTAATTTTACATAAACACCGTTATGTAGCATCAATGTACATAACAATGAGTAACTTTGTAAATACATTACATTACTCATCTAGTACTGATCTGCAGCTCCAACATTCTTACAACACAAAGTCTGCACTGGTGACTTCATTCTGCAGCTGTTCCATTGCATTAGAGAATCACAGGCATAAGTGCATTTATGCGTTCATCTGCACAGCATATTTGTGCAATGGCTTTTGCGTATTTTACTGTACTTTTTATGCGTGCAAAAAAGCATGCAAGCATGTTCCCATTCATTGAAGTGAGCAATTATGTTAATTAGTTTAATATGTGCTATATTGATGTACAAATGTACTAAAAAAAAAGAGCATGTGGCATATTTCCTGCGCAAATAAAATGCACACACAAAATACACTTATGTGAGTGAACCAATTGAAATCAATAGGTTCTATTCACTGCATATTGCACATGCATTTTTCATGCATAACACGCTGCAAAATAAGAGCATAACTATGCATACGCTCATGTGTATCCAGCCTAAGGCCTCGGTCACACTGGTGTTTTTTCGCGGGATTTGCGAATCACATGACGGATGCGCATCCGCAAATTGCGTGACCGGGGCCGACGATTCGCTGAAAAATCTGCAGCTAGCAGCGTTTTGGCGAAACGGCCCAGCGCTGCCCTCTAGGAGAAGGATGTTCGCCCATTGAATTCAATGGAGCCAGCAATACAGCCGGCTCCATTGAAAGCAATGGACTGCCGGCGAGCGCGGGATGAATTTTTGGGAAGGGCTTAAAAATATAAGCCCTTCCCTGAAAACCATCCTAAAATGTGTAAAAATTTTTTAAAAAGTATACTCCCCTTTTTCCTGCAGCCGGAGTTCAGCTGCGTCCGGCCGGCAGTTCTTCTGAACTGCTCTGTGTAGTATTCAGCAGGCGGGGATATAAAATCCCCACCTGCTGCATGGGCTGCCTCTGATTGGTCACAGCCCTCACCAATCAGAGGCAACTCTCTCTCACCTATTCATGAATTCATGAATGGGTGAGTGAGTGCTGCCTCTGATTGGCTGAGCGCAGGAACCAATCAGAGGCAGCTCTCAGCTGTCATTCAATAGAGGAGAACGATCTTTAAGTATATGTTCTCAATGGGGTCGGCGCTGCTGCCGCCAGCCCCATTTAGCACATATATAGAACGCAATGATGCGCAGAACGCAGATAGGCGCGTTCTGCGAATCGCTGTGTCCTATAATTTATCGCACATCCGCATAAAAAGCGGACATGTGACCGATCCCATTGGGATGCATTTGGTCTATAGATCTGCAGATCGCAAGCGCGTCTGCAGATCGGACCAAAAAACGCTTGTGTGACCGAGCCCTTAGGGATTTGTCTGTCTACAAGCTTAGTGTTTTCAATAACAGCCAACAGAATTGTGAATGCAACTCTGAAGTATCGTCCTGACGGTCATTTAGGATTAGTGTAAAAAGGTTGTGCAATATATTTATAATTTGCTCACTGTCAAGGTGATAGCTACACTTTTAGGGCTTATTCCGACGTGTATATATCGGCCGCATTTTGTTGGCTTTTCCAGGAGTCTGGGAGATCTCCCCCTTTTCAGTGAGTCTCCTTGACATTCCAGGGCAATTGGCGAGCAGGGGTACCCCTAGCTTTTCTGTTGCCTGAGGCAAATAGCAAATGGACATTACATCACTGACGGCAAAAAAAGCTTTCATAGTTAGAATACAGACAACAGGCTTGACATCTGGTGTACTACTTACTGCTGGAAGCTGAGCATGCTGCTTGATGCTCAGATGTCTATTGAATGCAAGACAGGACCGGACTGGGATTAAAAAACAGCACTGGCACATAAACCTCACCAGCCTGCAATATCGCCTGCCCGGGAAATAAAGTGGCATGCAATGCATACTGTGATAAATTTTGCTTTACTTTTTGAGTTGAAAGTATAATTGGCTATTATCTTTTGGGTAAATACAATAAATGGGGACTTCTAAAAATTTTTTAAACTCAGATCTCACCAGCTTGCACAGAACATGTGATGGTGACTAGTGTCACAATTATCAGGAGCAGGTGGTTTCAAGGGTGTGACTCAAATGATACGTATGAAATGCCCACGGCCTAGCATGCCATAGAACATTATCATTGAACTAATAATCCAATAAAACAATACTTCAAGTATAAACTATTATAATCATTAATACTAGAACAGCTCAGTACATAAATACAGCACCCGAACCAAGCTCAGTACATAGATACAGTACCAGAACAAAGATCAATAAAGGGAAAAACTGTAAAGCCAAGCCAGCCTCTGCTTTTTAATTTTATAGTTTTTAATACAACCTGAATAATAGTAAAGTATCTAAGACAAGAATACTACTACCCATCATCACTCTACAGACCATACAGTGACTACATGACTTATTAGAGGCAGCCAATAGCAAAATAAACAAAGACATAGTGACACGTGACATCTAATAAGCATTGTCGTTTTCTTCTCCATTCAGTCCAGACCGACATGATAACATGTCCTGTAAACAACTTGTCTTTTCAGAGGTTGCCACACACATCTTTGTCTCTTTGCTTTTTCATATCTGTAATTCCCATATTAAGATTAACTTTTAATCGTGCCGTACATGGTTTTCCCTAAATACTTGTAACACTGCGAATAACATGGCCCCGGGTAATAAATAACAAGCCGCACTGTGCCCCTGTAATGAAAAATGATCCACACTGTCCCCCTGTAGTAATAAAAGAGCCATGCTGTCTCCCTGTAGTAATAAATAGCTATACAGCCATCCTGTAGTAATAAAAAGCTATAATGTCCCCTGCAGTAGTAGTAGCTATAATTAATGTTCCCTGTAATAGTAGCCATACTCTCTCCTGCTGCAACCA
Source organism: Eleutherodactylus coqui (assembly GCF_035609145.1). Classification (NCBI taxonomy): domain Eukaryota; kingdom Metazoa; phylum Chordata; class Amphibia; order Anura; family Eleutherodactylidae; genus Eleutherodactylus; species Eleutherodactylus coqui. Next base: position 64,971,075 of record NC_089844.1, on the reverse strand, counting down.
TAATGTCTATCGTACTACCAGCCATATTGTCCATCTAAGTAAAATAATAAAATCACTCACCTTCCCCACAGTCCCGCAGCGCCTTCCATCTGGTCTCTTCTGGCCAGCATCCTGCAAAGTGGCACAAGTGGCGTAATGGCATTATCATGCCGTCTGCGTCACATAGAAGATGTTAAGTGGCGGTGCAGAGAACCAACAGTGGCTTCTGGCACCTGCTCTGCCGCTGTTAATTGTATCTGCATCCTAAAAACACAGATATAATTAACTAAAAATTCAACTGGAGGATCAGCGGGCGGCATCGGCAGCCCACTGATCCAAGGCAGCAGCACTATCTTCTAGGATTCTGCCCAAGTAGACAGATTGCCAGTCCCGACCTGTATGCAGGCAGTGGAATTGCTGCCCCCTGCATTTGGGAAGGAGCGCTGCCTAAAGTAGAGTGTTCAACTCGCCTCATAGACAGGGTGCCCCTGTTGGCAAGTATATCTTAATGCCCTTTTACACTGGTCGAATTAATGTACAAACACACGAATGATCATGTAAAGCTGCAGCTAATCAGCCGTGAATGAGCAAAATGCTCAATCATCGTCTGATGGCATGGTTTGTGCAGCTGTGCGAATGGGAATGTGCTGCTGACAGGATGAATGATGCCATGAACAATCATTTGTAAAGTCTGAATCGGCTCATTTGAATCTAGGTAGATGAGTGCAGCTCTCATTGATTGGCACTCGGAAGCAAATTACTCTATGTAAGAGGACCAATAGACATGCAAACATCTGGACATGGTATATTGATGACCTATTCTCAGGATATCGTGTACCCCTTGTTAACCCTGGTGTAGTAGCTGGCACTTGTAACTACAGGTTGGGATCTTGTTAAAATCAATGGGAGCTGTGCCAGCAGTTACAAGCGCTGGCCACTACACAGGGGTAAGAGTAGCAGCTTCTCCTCCAATTCCTGTGTATTACGACGTTGACAGCTGGTGTTCGATCACCTAATCGTCCGGGGCACTGAGTGACAGACCCCAGCTGATCAACTATTGATAACCTAACTTGACGATAGGTCATCAATAGTATTTCCCTGGAAAAACTCTTTAATATTTGTAATAATTCTTTGTATTTATCCAAATAATACTGTCATGTTGCATTGTCTAACACCAACTACTGCCAGAATTGATAGTAATGCAGTGTTGGAGTACTCCGTTAAATTTAGTTCTGAGTTCTATCATGTGTCCTAATTAATTAATGATGGTCATCATAGAAAGAACAAGAGACATCAGCTGTGTGAAGTCACTACTGTCCTCTTTCTGAATGACTAAAGGCCCATTTAGACACAACGATTATCGCTCAAAATTCGCTCAAAGGCAATCTTTTGAGCGATAATCGTTGTGTGCATTCACACAGCAAGATAATCGCTCAAAATTTGCTCAAAGGGCAGTTTGAGTGACAGTTTTGAGTGATCACTTTGCATAAGCTATTAAGAGCTTATTAGTGTGTAAATGAAGTTGGAGCACAGTCTTCTGTATACAGCTGCTATGTTCTCTGAGCGCTCAGCTGGTATTGTGCTAAGCACTCTGGGTGGGGTATGCAGGACACAGCTGGAGCGCTGCCTTCTGCATACTCCCGCTGTGTTTCCGAGAGGGATACTAGCTGAAACAATAGTATCAGTAGTATCCCGCTGAGAACTCAGCACATGGTCCTGAAAGATAAGGATGAGCGAATCGTTAACGAAAACTGCACGATGGTCACGTGCTTAGACACAACGATTATCGCTCAAAATAGTACAAAGTAGAACAAAGAAATGTATATTGTCCAATCACGGGAGACCACACCTTAAAAGTAGCAAATCATTTTGAATGTTTTAGTGCTGATGAATGAATACATTATCTATATTTGATAAGAAATGCTGATACAACAAATAAATATAGTGCCCAGGAAACGCTAAACCCCCAGTACAAGAACACACTGCTTCTACAAGCTTTGGACTAAATTGTATTAACCCTTAAATAATAGGTGTAACTTAGATCACAGCAGTAAACATATTCCTATTTCAGTAGTGGTCTAGACATTTGCTTACTTTTCGTATACAGCTCTACTTACCTATAAACAGAACACAAATACTTAACTAGAACATCTTGTGACTAAGCATTGCATGAACCATATTGCAGTGGATGTTCTTTATCTTGCAAACCAGAATCCAGTCTATTAAGTTACTCAGGAACATTTAAGACTTTGTATTGTTTGTATGGCATATATATAGACACACTGAGATTATGACCTTGCATTAATTTCCAGAACTGTAGAATCATACTTTATTTGCCAATGACTGTTTGTAGACAGTCATGTGACGCAAGTTCCCATTTATTTGTTTTTGTTATAGCTGAAAATTAGCCTGGGGCTGATTTACCTGTTAAATGATATACCGAACCGGAAACTATAAAACTCTTTTCTGTCTGTTAGATGAATGTTATCATTAAAGCATATCAGAGTTTTCAGATGACTTTTTAGAATAAGCTGCCGCGTGTGTAGATGAGGAATAACACTCTTTATGGCCATTATATGACTTGTATCCTGTATTTTGCCCCATTTTCTCCTTTGCAGAGTGTACATCTGATTCTCCGTCCTCTCAGGACTGATGAGAGTAGCTAGTGATCTGCTGTGTGTGCTATAGACTGTGCACAGAGAACTACGGAGATCTTGCTCTCTGTTTATTACACACACAGAGATAACCTCATCATGTACAGAAAGATTTGGCAGTATATAACAGTAGATCATCCCACTATTAGCTCTAATTCCAGCCCACTCAGCATATGAGTGCCCCGTCTTCCTCTCTCACTACATGCAGTTCAGTGTGCATGAGGATTCATCTTTTGTTCTGCCATCCTAGTGTCCACTTGTCAATCATGAGCTAGCAGACAGTGGACAGCAAGGTCGGGGGAAGGGGGATAGCACTTTAGAGGGATTTTTCAGCACAAAAACATTATTTTAGGTAAATAAAGTACATAGCAGTTTTTCTAATTATCACACTGGCTATTATATAAGCACAAGTTGTTTAAAAAAGTTAGTGATTCTTTAAAGGGAATCTGTCACATGCTAAAAGCACCATAAACCAAGTTATGGTGCTGTTAGGGCAGGTGACTAGGGCTAGGTGCTGTACTTTTCACACTGACCTGCTTCCTGGTTCCAGCAGTGCCTGACGCTGACTTCCAAAAATATGACTCCTATAGAAATGTATAGCAGAGTGCATACACGCGACTCTGAAAAGAGTCAGATTTTCGGTCGGTGCATGGACTCCAGCAGCGGGCAGTGTGGGAACCAGAAATCATGTCAGTGTGAGAAATACATCACTTGGCTCCCCGTCACCTCCCATAACTGCATCATAACTTAGCTTATGGTGCTTTAGGCAGGTGACAGGTTCCCTTTAAGGTTCAGTATAATATGTTACTTAAAGGCTGCCTAATTCATTTCCTTGGAGGCTTAGGGCCCTTTTGCACTGAAAGATTGCCATTCAGATTCTTGCTGAGTCATGGGAATCTGATTGATATATCCAGTGTAAATGCCAGCAGCGACTGAATGACAAATGATAATTCATTTGTTGTTCAGTTTCTGTAAGTATAGAAATCATACGACAATCGGCCTTTGCAAAATGACTGCCCGCTAATTGTGAATGGTGGCAGGTGGAAGAGGTCGGATTTGATATGCGGAATGTACGTGGGACATCCCCAAATCAAGCCACCCATAGGGATACATAGGTGTCCGCAAGGCATGCGGATTTGCTTTTGTGGATCTTTCGGTCCGGAAAACAAATCGCAGCATGCTCCATTTTTCTGTGGATCCCGCACTGACGGCTTCCATTGAAATCAAAGGAAGCCGTTCATTCCACGGCACACCCACAGCTGACACTGCGGACGTGCCGTGGATCCGCAGGAAAGCAAGGGATTAAAAAATATAAATATATACTGCACATGCACGCCACGTGCCGCTACGTATTTGCTGTGCAGAAGAAAGAAGATCTGTCTAGGACGGTGAAGACCCGCACCACATTCTGACAGGCAAGAAAATGTCCATGGCCGTAGGGTAACATAGTAATATAGTATGTAAGATAATGTCCATCTAGTTCAGCCTGTTTATCCTCCTATGTTGATCCAGAGGAAGGCAAAAAACCCCAAGAGCAGAATCCAAATAGCCCTTTTGGGGAAAAAATTCCTTCCCGACTCCCTAATGGCAATCAGACTGTTCCCTGGATCAACCCCTAATAGTTCCTACCTGCCTGTATACCCAGATTAACAATTAACCTAAGATTTATAGCCTATAATATCCTTCCGCTCCAGAAAGACATCAAGTCCCCTTTTAAACTCCTCTATGGATTTTGCCATCACCTGCGGGCTCCCGCAGGCTGTATCCGACCCACCCGTGCACATGAAGCCAAGTCAAAGGGCATCTCTCAGTTGGCAACTTTTATGATCAACTGAACGTGGTTTATATGTTGCGCTATTCAACTCTGAACAATCCCTTCCTACACACTTGCAGTGTAAAAAAATCTTATCTTTACAATTCACTGCCATTGCTGCGTTCCCAGTCACTAAAGTCCCATGCAAATCTCCCATTCTGGCAAGTTTTTACAATCACATAATACAAACCGGGCAGCAACCTGATCAATCGAAAATAGCACACATAAAGTTAATCCTAAAACCGAATAAAGACCCCCAACTACCTGAATCATATCGGCCGATATCACTAATAAATCAGGACATCAAAATACTATCCAAAATCATGGCTGACAGACTCAGTAACTATATGACATCACTGGTGGGACCGGCACAGGTAGGGTTCATAAAGGGTCGTTCGGCAGTCACAAATATCCGCAAGGTTATGGCAACACTAGACATAGCACAGCGTCGTAATACGCAGCCCCGGACACAAAGCACAAAACACAACTCAATACTGCTATCACTAGACGCTGAAAAGGCCTTTGATAACGTGAATTGGACATGGCTAAACTTAGTGCTAGACAAGGCAAACATTAAAGGCCCTTTCAGAAAATACATTGACAGTCTATACCAGAACCCCAAAGCTAGAATCCATACACCCGGCTTCATCTCAACACCCTTTGAGCTTCACAAGGGCACCAGGCAGGGCTGTCCATTATCACCCTTGTTATTCGATCTAGCACTAGAACCACTTGTACAAAAGCTAGATGACCCTAGTACATACGAAGGCATAAAAATTGGAGACCAAGAGCTTAAAATGACCCTATTTGCAGACGACATACTGTTATTTCTAGAAAAACCAGAACAACATTTAAAGACGCTGCTGAAAACCATAAAAGATTTTGGAGACCTTTCAGGGTATCACATTAACCCCTTAAAGAGCGAAATACTGGAGCTAGGCTCCCCCTGCCCACCAGAGTTATGGACATCATTAGGCTGGCCAAACACTATAGTAAAACCATACATCACATATCTGGGTGTCAAAATAGGAAAAGCCCCAAGCTCTTTGTACACATTAAACTATATCCCATTATTTGATAAAATACAAAAAGAACTGGAGCGTTGGATGCACCTCCCATTGTCCCTGCTGGGGCGATGTCATCTCATCAAAATGATGAGCTTTGCAAAACTTCTGTACCCAATGCAGACGATCCCCTTACTGCTAAAACATAAAGATGTGAAACTTCTAAACTCAGCGTTCACCCGTTTCTTATGGGTGGGCAAGAAAGCACGAATATCATTACAAAAAATGATGCTAGATAAAGAGGAAGGGGGAATGAGTTTCCCAAACATACGTAGCTATAACATAGCGTGTCTCACAAGACATATAGTGGACTGGATAAAACAAACAGACGCATATTCCTGTAGGAAAATAGAATCAAACCTAGCAGCTCCTTGGAGTCTAGTTGCGTGCCTACATACGCCAATATCCAAATTACCGGGAGACATTAAAAGATCGCAGCTGCTAAGAGACACCATAGTAACCTGGAAAGAGTTAAGGAAGGCGTTTAACCTACCTTTTCTAATATCCAAGCACATGCCACTGATAGGACATCCTGAATTTCATAGGGGACTAGATGATAAGATCTTCAGAGATTGGAGTGCATGCGGCCTGACAACAGCAGGGCAGTTCATGCATGAGGAAGACCGGAGATGGCATACACAGAAGGAAATCCATGACAAATACAAGATACCCAGCACACAATTCCTACAAATCAAACAAACCCTTTCTTTCTGTACAGACAAACTGATAAACTTAACCAGAGAAGCCCCGACCAATGATTTTGACTCGTTAATTGCGCAGGTACAGCAAACTCCTTCCTTGTCCAACATACAAAAAGCAATTACACACAAATTCAACAAAAAAGGTAAAAATAAGCTTTTTTCACAATGGAAAGGGATTACCAATGACATGGATCTAGAAAGCAAAATACTGAAGAGCTGGAATACGATCCGTAGACATGTTCAAAGTGAGGTGTGGAGGGAAACTTTTTTCAAGGTGATGCACTACGCCATATATGGCTTCAACATACCTGCAGCACCGCATAGACCTAACCAATTGGTAGAATGCCCAAAGTGTGGCGCACACGCTACTGACTTTGAACATGGCATATGGTCGTGCACATATGTAAACGCCTTCTGGACCACCATAGCACAACATATCTTGAATAAATGGAAGATAAAAATATCGGTAGACGTACAATCCATGCTATTCCACGCTGCACCACAACAGACAATGGACACGCCAGACCAACAGACAATGGACACGCCAGACCAACAGACAATGGACACGCCAGACCAACAGACAATGGACACGCCAGACCAACAGACAATGGACACGCCAGACCAACAGACAATGGACACACCAGACCAACAGACAATGGACACACCAGACCAACAGACAATGGACACGCCAGACCAACAGACAATGGACACGCCAGACCAACAGACAATGGACACGCCAGACCAACAGACAATGGACACGCCAGACCAACAGACAATGGACATGCCAGACCAACAGTCATTACCACCTTTCCTACATATTTTTCTCTTGGCAGCCAAACGGGCATTACTTAAACACTGGTTAGAACAAACAATGCCAGATGTAATGGAGGTAGAAGCACAACTCATACATGTAATGACACTAGAAAGAATAGACGTGGAGCGCAACAAGGAGAAAGGGGCAAAACACCATTTTAGAAAATGGAAACATTTTCTGGTATCGCATTTCTCAGATTCTGAGATTTCAGCTATAGTTGCTCCTTTCAAATATACCAAATGGTATCTAATAGAGGAATTGAAAGGAACATTGGGGAGACTGGCGGGACGAGAGAGAAGCTAATCTTCCCAAAGAGAACTGACACATCTGCAAGAAAATCGCAAGGATCTGACAAACAACGACATGACGGGGCAAATTGATATGGTAGATTTGCAGCATTATCTTCCCTCCCCCCCAGCCCATATTCTCCTTAATCAACTATGCTCCCACACAATAGTCTCAGGGAAAGAAATCTCTCTTTTCTTTTTTTTTTCTTTTTTTTTTTTCTTTTTTTTTCTTTTTTTATTTTTTTATTTTTTATTTTATTATTTTATTCGGAAATTATTAGCTACATGAATATGTACAATATGAGTATGCTCCATCTATGCTGTGTTTTTTTGTTAGTTAGTTTGTTTTAATTTAATACAAACAGCTGATTTAGTTTCTATATGTTACACATGGTATATACTATGTAAAACAACAAGCGTGATGTCTTTGTACTATTTTTATTGAAAAATATGCAAAATCAACAAATAAAGAGAAGTTTGAAAAAAAAAAAAAAAAAGTCCCATGCAGCGTCTTGTTGGCATTGCAGCATGCTGCCAGTGCTGTGCCATATCGGGTGACTAAGGCAGCTAATTCCTGACCTCTGTGGTGACATCACTGAATGACTGAGTAGGGATGCAGCTCTCCAGTTCCTTTCCATTTACTTGGCAACAGCTTTCTACTCAATCCTCTTACTCAAATTAGTTAGTATGTTGTTTTAGAATATTTAATAATACCTCTGTCAGGGACTGTAATTAACATGAAGTAATCATGCCTTAAAATATAAATTTGCTAGCCAAGGGCATACAACAGGGACAGACAACCGGTGGCCAATAGAAAAAACAAAACAGAGCAAATGTTGTTTGAAGGTTCTAAATTGGTCCCTCAAATCTCACCCTCATCTTCACATCCTTTCACCTTAGCCACTTAAAGAGGTTGTCCATTTGTAACCTACTGTTTATAGCCTATCATTAGGATAGGCCATCAGTAGTAGATGGATTCCCAGACCGATCTGCTTGCACACTAAGCTGATTTCTACAGGAAGTAGACAGCTCCATTCAACTGCAGTGGCCAGGCTTGATATTACATCTAAAGTTCCCAATCACTTCAATTACAATATTGCCTGTAATACCAAGCCTAGCCACTGTAGTGAGAGCCAAGCTGTCTGCTTCCTGCAGAAATAAGCGCAGTGCACAATTACACAAGGATAGCCAAAAGCTGATTGCCAGACATCTTGGGCGGCAGACTTTCAGTGATCTACTGATTGATGATTTCTGCAGTAAGCAGACATCTCCGTTCTCGCTGCAGTGGTTAAACCTGCTATTACAGGCAATAGTCTTATTGAAGTAATTGGGAACTTTAGGCTTAATATCAAGCTTGGCCACTGTAGAGGGAATAGAGCTGTCTACGGACTGCAGAAATCAGCTCAGTGGGTGAACAGATCGGTCTAGTAAACAGTTGATGGGGGTCCATCTTCTACTGATGGCCTATCCTAAAGATAGCTGATAACTAGTTTGACAGTACAAAAGATAATGATTGGGTCCCCAAGGACATAAGCCCATCTACCTATAATCCAATGCTTGAGCAAGCTGTAGTTTGACACCAGGCCACACTTCCTTGTACATTCTCTGTAACGTGATACAAATGACTCAGTCTGGATTTCTGTTTACTCTTGTTTAATAATATTGTATACACATGATAACTTCATTACGTCATTTGGGAATTATCAGAAGTATATCTCACTTGACATATGTCACTTTTGGCTTTACCAGCTGTTCGACTTAAATCAGAACTATAAAAAGATGATTTCCAAGTATTGGTTTATAGTATGTATTTCTAGCAATAGGGTTATAAATGAAGGAGTCATTAAGAAAACATGATCTGCAGAATGGGATTCAGAAGCTCAGAGATATGGTTTATAAATAAGGCCTCGGACAACACGTGGCTCTATAGTTCTAAATTATAGAAAGCACAGAATGCCTTGCCAACAAGGTGCGCTGAGATTTACTGCAGCCGATTATAGCAGATGAACCATAGATTGCTACTCGAAATCACAAAGATAATTTAATCAAAACTTTCTTTTCTCTTTTTTGGCTGTGACAGATAAGCTAATTTATAGGTATGAGGTCGCCACTAGAGATGAGCGAGCGTACTCGGTTCAGGTGTTTTTGCACTCGAGCACCGCTTTTTACGAGTAACTGACTACTCGGACGAAAAGATTCGGGGGGCGCCGAGGGTGAGCGGGGGGTTGCAGAGGGGAGTGGTGGGGGAAGGAGAGAGAGCTCCCCCCTGTTCCCCACTGCTACCCACCGCTCCACCACGCCGCCCCCCGAATCTTTTCGTCCGAGTAGTCAGTTACTCGGAAAAAGCGGTGCTCGAGTGCAAAAACACCCGAACCGAGTATGCTCGCGCATCTCTAGTCGCCACCCAAGATGACCAAAACGTTCACAGCTTCCTTAGCTTGCATTTTGCTATCCATCTGGAAATTAACACATCAAATTTGAAATGTTTTGCCCTACTGGTTTATTTAGGGCATTATAAGGGCTTCCTTGCTACCCTAAACCACAGACACTATGTACCCAAGATAGGGATGCCTGTTACCCCCATGGGTATTTCATTCTGTAGCGCTGTGGCGTTTCATAATGAATGCACTTTGAAGACTCTGAGCTGAGCTCTGAATCAGGGATGCAGGCCATGCCGGGGTCTCCCGACCCACTGCATTAAGACTGACAGCTCTCTCCCCTTTTGTGTATAGGGAGAGCTGTCCGTATTCATGCAGCAGGTGAGAAGAGTGGCCCACCCTCTGACTCAGCTCTGAGTCAAACTTCAAAGTGCACTCATTCAGAAATGTTGCAGTGTTTCAGAATAAAACACCCAGAGGGGCAAAAGACATTCCTTTCCCAGGTTCATGCTGCTCATGGTTCGGGTAGTATGAAACTGATGGCAGAATCCCTTTAAGTAAAGCCAAACTAGGTGCAAAAAGTAAAGTGTTGTAGTCCAGTAATGTTTGCTGTGGGGCCCTTGCAAAAAACCTTGTTGTACTGTCTGCGAGTCCATCTTGTGATAAAATTACTAGATAGGTATAGTCGGGGCACATGTGGCAAGTGTTCAATTATAGAAGACTTTTTTGAGAGGTATGAGCTTGTGGAGCTGTATGCCATCACAATCAGCTATATAGTTCTAGCAATCTGACAGTTATATTATACTAGCTGATATACCCGGCTTCGCCCGAGTTAATTTGGTACTGGTGTTTATCTGGTGTTCACACGGAAAAGCTTATGAAGTCATGGTTACTTTAGAGATACTGAGGAAAAAAAATATAATCACCATTTTGCATAGTTCTCTGCGTTACCCAGGAAATACCACGGGGAGGCAACCATGCGACGTTTCCTTTATATAAAATGACATCAGGAAGTGAGAGAATTAGATTACATACGTAAAATTTGGACACTAATTCTTTTGCGCTTAGAATTGAATAATCGAGTTGCGACCCATTAGCTTTTCCTATTTATGACATAATCAATGCTCGTGCCAAATTTCCCGTTTCTATGACACCGGAAAGTGAAAAAATTACATTCCGCACGTAAAATTTTGATGCCAATTCTTTAGCGCTAGAATTGAATAATCGAGTTGGGACCCATTAGCTTTTCCTATTTATGACATAATCAATGCTTGTGCCAAATTTCACGTGTCTATGACACCGGAAAGTGAAAAAATTACATTCCGTACGTAAAATTTGGACGCTAATTCTTTTGCGCATACAATTGAATAATGGAGTTGGGACCCATTAGCTTTTCCTATTTATGACATAATCAATGCTCCTGCCAAATTTCCTGTTTCTATGACACCGGAAAGTGAAAAAATTACATTCCGCACGTAAAATTTCGACGCCAATTCTTTTGCGCTAGAATTTAATAATCGAGTTGGGACCCATTAGCTTTTCCTACTTATGACATAATCAATGCCGTGCCAAATTTCCCGTTTCTGACACCGGAAAGTGAAAAAATTACATTCCGCACGTAAAATTTTGACGCCAATTCTTTTGCGCATAGAATTGAATAATCGAGTTGGGACCTATGAACTTTTCCTATTTATGACATAATCAATGCTCGTGCCAAATTTCCTGTTTCTATGACACCGGAAAGTGAGAAAATTAGATTCCGTACGTAAAATTTGGATGCTAATTCTTTTGCGCATAAAATTGAATAATCGAGTTGGGACCCATTAGATTTTCCTATTTATGTCATAATCAATGCCCGTGCCAAATTTTAAGTTTCTAAGGCATTGGGAAGTGACAGATTTAGATTATGTACGTAAAATTTCGACGCCAATTCTTTTGCGCTAGAATTGAATAATCGAGTTGGGAACCAATTACTTTTCCTATTTTGGAGATAATCTATGCTCGTGCCAAAATTCATGTTTCTACGATATCGGGAAGTTGGAGAACTTTTGGCGAGTCAGTCAGTGAGTCAGTGAGGGCTTTCAGCTTTATATATATAGATTCACAGAAAGGAGTATCTAATTAAATGCATGTATTTTGTACAGACAGTATTTTTTACAGTAGGGTTTCATTGAAATGTTAGCACCGCTTGTCTTTTTACGTAGGATTTTTTCAGAGCCCGACAGTTGTCCCAGTGATATTCGCTCCATAGATGAATGATGGCCTGTTGTTAGCATAGACTCTTCGTTGTTTGAGTTTTGTACCTACATAAATTCGAATTATCGTTCATTATTAGAGATGAGCGAGCGTACTCGTCGGAGCTTGATGCTCGTTCGAGTATTAGGGTGTTCGAGATGCTCGTTACTCGAGACGAGCACCACGCGATGTTCGAGTTACTTTCACTTTAATCTCTGAGACATTTGCGCGCTTTTCTGGCCAATAGAAAGACATGGAAGGCATTACAACTTCCTCCTGTGATGTTCCAGCCCTATCCCACCCCCCTGCAGTGAGTGGCTGGGGGGATCAGGTGACACCGGAGTATTAAAATCTGCCCCGCCCGCGGCTCGCCACAGATGCATTCTGACATAGATCAGGGACAGTGCTGCTGATGCTGCTGCTATAGGGAGAGCGTTAGGTGTTATTTTAGGCTTCAAGAACCCCAACGGTCCTTCTTAGGGCCACATCTGACCGTGTGCAGTACTGTTGAAGCTGCTTTTAGCAGTGTTGCACAATTATTATTTTTTTTGTATATCGGGCGTGCAGACCATAGCGTCCTCAGTCTGCAGTCATTGTACAGAGTATAGGGGCAGTACTGGTGAGGCAGGGAAAGAGGGAAAGGTGAAAGAGATATACTGTCTATATAGGCAGTGGGCTTTTTCAAAAAAATTGGGGAAAAATACTATCTTTGGGCTGCCTGTGACCGTCTTCAGTGTACTGCGTGTCTGCTGGGGGTAGTAGTCCTAATTAATATGCAGCTAAGCGTTACAGCAGGCTTGCGCAAAATTGTTTCCTGGCTCTGCTGTGCCCGTTACATCACCGCCGTCATAGCGCCAGAGGGAAACAGTATACAATAGATACGCTGCATACAGTATCTGTCTGGTGTTTCAGCTCACCATTTTAAAAAAATTGAAGCAAAATACTTAAGGCCTACCACTGCCCTTTGGCCACTTGACTGCTTCTGCGCTGTGAATTCCACTAGCTCAGTCCTACGCACCTACGTCTCACTGCAGGCGTGCGCAAAATTGTTTCCTGGCTCTGCTCTGCCCGTTACATCACCGCCGTCATAGCGCTAGAGGGAAACAGTATACAATAGATACGCTGCATACAGTATCTGTCTGGTGTTTCAGCTCACCATTTAAAAAAATTGAAGCAAAATACTTAAGGCCTACCACTGCCCTTTGGCCACTTGACTGCTTCTGCCCTGTGAATTCCACTAGCTCAGTCCTACGCACTTACGTCTCACTACAGGTGTGTGCAAAATTGTTTCCTGGCTCTGCTGTGCGTTCCGTAAGCGAAGTCAGCCTCCAACCACAGGCCAATAAGCGGCACATTTAATTACAGCGTTCTGTTTCTGCTCTACTCGTAATACACCATGCTGAGGGGTAGGGGTAGGCCTGCTGCAACGGGAATGTTACTGTGGCCTGTCTTGACTGCTACTACTACTGAAATGGAACTAATACTGTGCTCCCCCTATACTGCTGCTTCGGAATTGTTACTAGGGCCTGTTTTGACTGCTACTATTACTGAAATGGAACTAATACTGTGCTCCCCCTATAATGCTGCTAGTGATATGTTACTGGGGCCTGTCCCTAATGCTACCGCTGAAATGTTACTAATTCTGGGCTCTACCTATACCGCTGCTAATGCTATGTCACTGGGGTGTGGAAACGGAGGCTTTCCAAAGACATGATGGTGGCGAGGCCATTTCCCACCAACGCATTGGTCCGTCTGGTGGCAGTTCAAGAATTTCAGCACGTAACCCAGGAGAAGTGGCAGCGGAGTGTCATGCAGGCAGTGATTGTTCTTTGTTGGAGGTAGTGTGGTGCTTAGCTAAGGTATGCCTTGCTAATGAGGGTTTTTCAGAAGTAAAAATTGTTGGGAGGGGGGGCCCACTCTTGCCGCTATTGTGGCTTAATAGTGGGACCTGGGAACCTGAAATGCAGCCCAACATGTAGCCCCTCGCCTGCCCTATCCGTTTCTGTGTCGTTTCCAGCACTTTCTTGGGTTTTGCAGATTTTCACAAATGAAAACCTTAGCGAGCATCGGCGATATACAAAAATGCTCGGGTCACCCATTGACTTCAATGGGGTTCGTTACTCGAAACGAACCCTCGAGCATCGCGAAAAGTTTGTCTCGAGTAACGAGCACCCGAGCATTTTGGTGCTCGCTCATCTCTATTCATTATTTAATTGATGCTGGCATTTACACTGAGTGATCACTGTTTAGATTCCATCGATCCAGCAAGAATCTGAATGATGAACGGCCCATGTAAAACGACTCTTTTACACGCAACGATTATCGTTTCAACGTCTGAACGAATTAACAAGTTTTTTGCATAAAATGTTGAACATTTAAACATACAGATAATCGTTTGAAATTCTCTCCATTTTTCTCAATAGCTAAAATAGACACTGGTATATGTTTTGTGCTCAGGTGGCAGTGTGTTTATACGAGGAAACTCTGGCTGGTAGGTTTTTAATTAGTGTAAAGATAAGCCAGTGTCTTCAGCCGGCATGAGTAAACAAGTAGTCATTGTGTTTTAGCACAGCAAACAATCATCCCTCCCCTCAAGTCCTTCAGTCTTTCAAACCGCTTAACAAATGCCATTCAAATGAAGTGAAAAATAAACGAACTCAGGACTATTTTTAAGCAGGTTGAAACTCAGTGATAAGCAACAAGTGAGCGAATAGCGTAGGATGACCGCGCGTTTACATGTAACAATTATCGCTCACTTTCGCTCGTTTGAACGAATTTTGAGCAATAACCATTGCGTGTAATTGGCCTTAAGTCTCAATAGGTCATCTGAGGCTGGACAGATGACTTTGGTTTATCTCTGCTTTCTCTTCTCCTGCTTGCTCCTATCAGCTCATTTATGACCACAAGACAGTTTATCTTTATTGTCCTCATAAATTAGCTGATAAAACCTGTACAGGAGAGGAGAGATAAGAGTAGTAGATACCTGGAACAAACATCCAGCAGATGTGGTTAGAAAATCAATAATAAGGCCTGAGTCACATGGACGTATTTGCATGCAAAGTTTTACATGCGTAATAAGGAGAGAATATAACAAATTAATTTCAATGGGTTCGTTCACATTTCCTTATTTTGCACATGCATTTAGGTCGCGCAGAAAAAAACACAGCATGCTCTACTTTTCTGCACATTTGTGTACCAATGGTCCCCTGAGCAATCAGTGACGTGTGCGTAAATGGGCGCACAATATGCAAAAAGGTGTGTAATACGCTGCGTAACTCCGCTGGAAAAAGAACACTTCTGGAACTCAGACAAATTAGACATTTTAATCGTTGAGTCTTGGTTTATTGTGTGCAAATGAAAGTACATACCTTGCAGGTGCAATAAGTACAGTGAATAACACTGATACAAGCGCAAAAAAGCATAGTTCATTCCACCAAAACGCTACGCTCATGCACGTTCAAATATGCATACGTTTGTGTGAATCTGGCCTTAATGGGTTCAAGCTGCCTGTGATAAGCATATATACAGTACTGTGCAAAGGTTTTAGGCAGGTGTGGAAAAAGTGCTGCAAAGTAAGAATGCTTTAAAGGGGTTGTCTCGCGAAATCAAGTGGGGTTATACACTTCTGTATGGCCATATTAATGCACTTTGTAATATACATCGTGCATTAAATATGAGCCATACAGAAGTTATTCACTTACCTGCTCCGTTACTAGCGTCCCAGTCGCCATGGTTCCGTCTAATTTCGGTGTCTTCTTGCTTTTTTAGACACGCTTGCGCTGTGCGGTCTTCTCCCTTCGGCTCCGCTCGGCAGCATCTGCGTTTGGCTCCGCCCCTTGTACGCGTCATCGCGTAGCTCCGCCCCCATCACGTGCCGATTCCAGCCAATCAGGAGGCTGGAACCGGCACACGTCATGGGGCGGAGCTACGCGATGACATGTACAAGGGGGCGGAGCCAAAACGCCGATGCTGCCGAGCGGAGCCGAAGGGAGAAGACGGATCTGCGCAAGCGCGTCTAAAAAAGCAAGAAGACACCGAAATTAGACGGAACCATTGCGACGGGGACGCTAGCAACGGAGCAGGTAAGTGAATAACTTCTGTATGGCTCATATTTAATGCACGATGTATATTACAAAGTGCATTAATATGGCCATACAGAAGTGTATAACCCCACTTGATTTCGTGAGACAACCCCTTTAAGAATCTGAAGTTTTAATTTTAATCAATTAGCAAAATGCAAAGTGAATGAACAAAAGAGAAATCTTAGAATCTTAGAATTCTAGGTACACTTGCATACAGTTTTTGAAGGGACTTGGCAGGTAGGTTGTTCCACACATCTTGGAGAACTAGCCACAGATCTTCTGTGAATGTAAGCTTGCTCAAACCCTTCATTTAATCCCAGACAGAGTTGAAGATGTTGAAATCAGGTCTCTGTGAGGGCCATATCATCACCTCCAGGACTCCTTGTTCTTCTTTATGCTGAAGATAGTTCTTAATGACATTGGCTGGTTCTTTGGGATCATCCTGCTGCAGAATAAATGTGGAACCAATCCTATTTGTCAGCATTGAGGACACCATTAATCCTGACCAAATCCCCAACTCCATTTGCTGAAATGCAGCCCCAAACATGCCAGGAACCTCCACCATGCTTCACTGTTGGCTGTAGACACTCATTACTGTACAGCTCTCCAGCCCTTTGTCAAACTGCCTTGTGTTACAGCCAAACATTTAACATTTTGACTCATCAGTCCAGTACACCGGCTGTCATTTTTCTGCATCTCAAGTTTGCTTGGCCGACCACTGCATCTACGGTCCTCAGTGCTGCCTGTTTCTTCATACTTCTTTACAAAAGCTTGAACAGCACATTTTGAAACCCCAGTCTGCTTTGAAATCTTTCCTGGGAGAAACCTTGCTGATGCAGAACAACTAACTTGTGTGTGACCTGTGACATAAAACTTCCACAACCTCACATTTGTAGCAGAGTTTGGCTGTTCCTCACCCAGTTTTATGCCTCCTACCCAGCTATTTCAACCTATATATGAAAATAATGACCTGTTTGGTATAATTGGTTAATTATACACCTGACTATAATCCTACAAATCCCTGACTGGAAGTGATGATGTGGCCCCCACAGAGCTCTGATTTTAGCATGATCGAGTCTGTCTGGGATTACATGAAGAGGTAGAAGGTTTTGAGCACGCAGACATCCACAGAAGATCTGTGGTTAGTGTCACGTACGCAGGGCGAGGGCGAGGAAGGAAAGGCTCTTAGGTTGTGGAGTGACTGGTACCCAACTTTCCAGACTCCTGAAAAGCGACCATGAGCCACAGCCACAACTCTACAGCAACCCACCTGGCCCTGCACTTATTAACAATTTGTCCCTCACTGGACAAGAGGAGAGAGGGGAAGGGACGATACCTATCGATCCCACCTCTGGTCCTCAAACACTCTGCAGTATTGCAAGCTGGCAGTCGTTAGAATACAGGCTGGTTTGTATCTAGCGTCCCCACACTTCGGCACGCATGCGAAGCGGAAGCTCAAATCACCCACCTGATCCGTTCTAACGCACTCCAGAGCTCTACAATATGCATACAAAACGCTGCCACCACCAATTTGGTTACGGTAAATTGGAACCCGATTTATGACTTATGAATACAATCTTCGGAGAATATGGTTTCGTGTAACACGGACGAGGCTCACTAATTAATTTAAAGTTTAATTCTCAAAGACTAGAGCAGTGCTTATTTACAGAAAAAATACGAAAATGATGTTACAAGATAAATGGCAAGAGACTTACATATGATATCACAAACAGTAAAATAACAGGGATTAAAAGAAGAGAGTTACCATTCTGTGGCGTGGAGTCGCGCCAGAACTGCGGACCAGACCTCACGTATAGTGACCTCCAAGGGGCTGACCCTGAGCACACATTTGTGTGCGATTTTTAAACTCTCACTGGGGTAACTCCCACATAGTTCCTTCCAGCCCCCATGGGGGTTGGCTCATCTTGGAACACTAATTCCCTGAAATACATATTTCCTTCATAACTCCGTGTGGGTGTGACCCACCATGAAAATATGTCAACGATGTTTCCTGTTGTGATTTTACGTGTGTTTTGAGCCCACGCATGATTAGTTTTGGACGCATCTGATCCGAGATACGCAATCCTCGGTTTCTGAGTGTCGTGCAAATGCGGGAATCCCTGCATCTTATTGGCGGAGATGCAACGTTCCACAAAATATCCTCGTCCACGGGCTGCGACGTACAGATCTTTCATAACTCCTAAATTACATTTTCCTTTGTCTTACGGGCACGTTCTTTTGTTAACTTTGCCTCCAAAAGTTATCAGGTCAGTTACGACCATTTGGACCAGTAAGGGAGGGAAAGAGCTACTAAGGTGTGAAGCCTATTTCCTCTCCTTATTTCCTAACAAACATTTGCTGGCTCTGGCTCCAGAGGGGCTGTAGGACATCAAAGACCCCCTGAGGGAGATGTGTCAGGCTCTTTGAAGCCTGCTGCTCACAGCTTCCTACAGCACTCCGCTTTCCTATATGCGGAAAGGCATCTAAACCTTCTTTCTACAAACTGTACAAAATGACTGACAGACTACAAGCTCCACATAACAATGCATATCTATTAATCACATATCTTTATCTGTCACTCTGGTATCTATCTACCCTTCTAATCTCTATCTAGTAAGGGGGAAGGATGTCAGCTCAGCTTTTCTAGTGTCCTGAACGTCAGCTGATTGATACTGGACAGCTGGGGGGACACTTTATTCAACTCTTTTTACTACACCTCCCCTTTTTAGAGTGGGTGTAGTAGGTTGATCCCACAGATCGCCTACGAAACCCACCTCTACTCCGCTCTGCTGGGACAGAGCAGCCTTCAGGGATGAAAAGGAACACTCCCAATTGGTGGTCCAGCTGACCAACTGTAGTTGATGCTCTTTTGTCTCAGGTATCTGCCAAAACCTTTGGTGCAGATCCATGATAGTTATGTATTGGGCCTTGGCCAGCCAGTCCAATAGCTCAGCGAGGCGGGGCATCGCATAAGCTTCAGACACAGTGATGACGTTCAACTTGTAGTCCAGACAGAACCGGGTTGTCCGGTCCTCCTTTGGCTCCCGGACTACAGAAGAGGCCCATGCACTCTGGGGCTTCTGGAAGATGTCCAGGTGCAACATCTCCTCATTGTCCCACTTCATATCTGCCTGCACCTCTGGGGAGACTTGGTAGGCAGACTGCCTACCCGGGGGATGGCTTCCAGTGTTCACCTGGTGAACTGTCAACTGGGCCACCCCTGGTTTCCTAGTGAAAGCAGACATGAAGGGGAGTAGGCCTTCCTGCAGCTGGGACCGCTGGCCCCCAGAATGCTGCAGGCTGTGATCTGTGTCCCTGATGGATCCGTCCACCAGCGGGGTGGCTAGCAGATCCACATGGATATTACCTTCATCGGGCACAGAGAGAGGTTCCCTCGTGAGGTCCCTCAACACCCCCAAGCTGGCATCAGAATGCCCAGTGGCATGAAACTCCTGGGTGTGAGCAGCCAGGGGGGATTTCAAGTACAGGACCCCACTGGGGTCAGACAGTATGTCAGCTGGATTCTGGGGGAATGCCACCTCTTTCAATCCAACCGGGCATACTTCTGGGTCAGCGTTGTTTACTGGTCGGCTTTCACCTGCCGCATCACACCATGCGATGGTACGTGCAGGCTCTGACCGAGCACAATTCACATTGCTGTTATTTCTTGGACCACTGTCCATACTTATTACCAGAGATATGGGGGAATCCTCTGTGACATCACACATAGTTGTGACATCACTGAGGACCACAGTGTCACAGGACACCTCAACATTATTAGGCTGCGTCAGTTCAGTGAGCTCAAGAGTGGTGCACATCGCGTCGTCGCTGCCACTGCTACACCATTCAAGAGCATCACCAACCTCCGCAGGAACACACATGACATCAACATTTTTATTCATAGCAACAATGACTTCATAGTTGTGCATTTCATCAGATCTTAGCAAAACATTGGAAGGCAGGTCATCAGATACCTCCACCTCCCACAAATCCCTCCCTGCACCCATATCGGGATCCACCCGGATCATAGGCAGGGTAGGGTGGGTGTCCCCAATTTCCATCACAGTCACAGTCCTTTCAGGAATCATGTCCGTGGGGGACACCAGTTCAGTGTGCATGATGGTCATCTCTGCATCAGTATCATGCAGCTCCATAGTCACAGTCTTTCCTACAGCGATGGTTTGCCAGTTGCCAGTGTCCTTTCTACTACCCCCACCTGCCCGGATAATACCTGCGGCAGGCTCAGGAGGCTTGGAGAAGGGGGATGTCTTCACGTCAGGGCAAGTGGCGCTGACATGGCCCACTTTGTTGCAGGAAAAACATTGGCGTGTCTCCCTATGAGACTTGGAGGGTGGAGAGGGAGCAGACCCCCCTGACGATCCAGGCCAAAGGGGTAAGAGTTGGTCAGAGTCACTGTTCTGCTTACCCTCTCTCCAGCTGGTTTCAGATATCTGAAGATTCGGTCTCTGGTCAGCGACGTAGCTGTCCGCAGCTTTGGGGTCACAGTCCAGAACACACTGGCGGATGTCCTCCGTACCAGTCTCCAGGAACTGCTCCTTCAGCATGATATCTCCCAGGTCCGCAGACTGGGTGATGGGTTGTCCCTTGGTCCACTTCCGGATCAGGGCTGCTTTGATGACCTCGTAGTCACCATTCTGTTCTTGGGGCACTTCCATAAGCACCTCCAGGGCCTTGCCCGTAAGCCCTGGGGTCAAGTACCTGGCCCATTGCTCGGTGGGCAGCTGGTACTGGTGGCAGACCCATTCAAAGTCCCTCAGGAAAATGTCCAGGTCTCCGTCTTCCTCTAGAACAGGGAAGAAATCTCGTTGTGGTTGCACATTTCTCATGCCGTTGGACTCACATGACCGTGCTCTTAAAATCTGTGCGTCAAGTTCGGCCATCCGCAGCCTGTGCTTACGCTCAGCTTGGCGTTCTGCGGCTTCTTGCTCTGCGGCTTCTCGCTGTGCCTGGCGTTCTGCGGCTTCTCGCTCTGCCTGGCGTGCTGCGGCTTCTCGCTCTGCCTGGCGTTCTGCGGCTTCTCGCTCTGCCTGGCGTTCATGCTCTGCGATTTCTTGCAGCTTGCGAACAAATTGCATGTACCGCTTAGGGCTCTTTGCACTCAGCTGTTGTAGAGCCTCTCGGATAGGCAAGTCAAAGTTCTCTTCTCCGATGGAGTAATCCATCTCTGTATCGGGGTTCGCTGTGGTTTGGTGCGAGAAATCGTCTTTTCCCAGCACCTCGGTCACCTGCCCCTTTAGCTTAGCGGCCTGGCTTCTAGTTGCCATTACCGCTGTTGCTTTGCCAAATAAAAGATAGAATAGAAAACAAGAAGAAAGGGAAGGGGACTGTCTGGGGATATCGTAAGTCTCTTACACAAAAAGCACTGAGTGAAACCTCGTAAGAAGGGCACCAATCTTCGCAAAGACTGGGTGCTTCTTTTCGTACAAGGACTAACTGCTTAATCCTGGCACGAACGTGTTAACGTTATCCCACCGCTGCCACCAATTTGTCACGTACGCAGGGCGAGGGCGAGGAAGGAAAGGCTCTTAGGTTGTGGAGTGACTGGTACCCAACTTTCCAGACTCCTGAAAAGCGACCATGAGCCACAGCCACAACTCTACAGCAACCCACCTGGCCCTGCACTTATTAACAATTTGTCCCTCACTGGACAAGAGGAGAGAGGGGAAGGGACGATACCTATCGATCCCACCTCTGGTCCTCAAACACTCTGCAGTATTGCAAGCTGGCAGTCGTTAGAATACAGGCTGGTTTGTATCTAGCGTCCCCACACTTCGGCACGCATGCGAAGCGGAAGCTCAAATCACCCACCTGATCCGTTCTAACGCACTCCAGAGCTCTACAATATGCATACAAAACGCTGCCACCACCAATTTGGTTACGGTAAATTGGAACCCGATTTATGACTTATGAATACAATCTTCGGAGAATATGGTTTCGTGTAACACGGACGAGGCTCACTAATTAATTTAAAGTTTAATTCTCAAAGACTAGAGCAGTGCTTATTTACAGAAAAAATACGAAAATGATGTTACAAGATAAATGGCAAGAGACTTACATATGATATCACAAACAGTAAAATAACAGGGATTAAAAGAAGAGAGTTACCATTCTGTGGCGTGGAGTCGCGCCAGAACTGCGGACCAGACCTCACGTATAGTGACCTCCAAGGGGCTGACCCTGAGCACACATTTGTGTGCGATTTTTAAACTCTCACTGGGGTAACTCCCACATAGTTCCTTCCAGCCCCCATGGGGGTTGGCTCATCTTGGAACACTAATTCCCTGAAATACATATTTCCTTCATAACTCCGTGTGGGTGTGACCCACCATGAAAATATGTCAACGATGTTTCCTGTTGTGATTTTACGTGTGTTTTGAGCCCACGCATGATTAGTTTTGGACGCATCTGATCCGAGATACGCAATCCTCGGTTTCTGAGTGTCGTGCAAATGCGGGAATCCCTGCATCTTATTGGCGGAGATGCAACGTTCCACAAAATATCCTCGTCCACGGGCTGCGACGTACAGATCTTTCATAACTCCTAAATTACATTTTCCTTTGTCTTACGGGCACGTTCTTTTGTTAACTTTGCCTCCAAAAGTTATCAGGTCAGTTACGACCATTTGGACCAGTAAGGGAGGGAAAGAGCTACTAAGGTGTGAAGCCTATTTCCTCTCCTTATTTCCTAACAAACATTTGCTGGCTCTGGCTCCAGAGGGGCTGTAGGACATCAAAGACCCCCTGAGGGAGATGTGTCAGGCTCTTTGAAGCCTGCTGCTCACAGCTTCCTACAGCACTCCGCTTTCCTATATGCGGAAAGGCATCTAAACCTTCTTTCTACAAACTGTACAAAATGACTGACAGACTACAAGCTCCACATAACAATGCATATCTATTAATCACATATCTTTATCTGTCACTCTGGTATCTATCTACCCTTCTAATCTCTATCTAGTAAGGGGGAAGGATGTCAGCTCAGCTTTTCTAGTGTCCTGAACGTCAGCTGATTGATACTGGACAGCTGGGGGGACACTTTATTCAACTCTTTTTACTACAGTTAGTTCTCCAAGATGTTTGGAACAACTCTACTGAACTCCTTAAACTGTGTGCAAGTGGATTTAGAAGAATTGCAGTTTTGAAGGCAAATATTGATGTGATTTAAGTTGGTTCATTCACTTAGCATTTTAATTTCTAAAAATAAACTATGAATACTTCTATTTTTTGAAATCATTCTTACTTTGCAGCGTTTTGCCTCACCTGCCTAAAACTTTTGTTTAGTACTATATATCCTAAGAGAAAAATAAAGATTAGGCTGGACGGTCCGCATGGTCTTTTTCTGCCTTCATTTTTTTTAAGTTTCTATTATACGCTCACCATGCTTGTAATAAAGCACAAATTAATTGCCAGGAAAGTCATAAAACATTTGTGCAGGGCATGTCTCAGCAAAACACTGTGAGAACTGAAATATCAGATGTGATATGACAATAGTCTAGTCTAAAAGGGCTCCACCTATATCTGGCAAAGGCTTTAAAACATCAACACCCATTAAATAGGTCTTAAAATAGCTTTTGGCTCAGCCCTATCCATGAAAACATTATAATAATCATTTTCAAGGTGAAGAGAATCTTTACCACAATTACAAAAAGCCATCACATCAACAGAAGAAAATCTGCATTGAGTGTGACAGACCACAGAAGAACACTGGAAAAACTGAGCTACTGTATTAAGTGATTATGTGCTGTGTGGCATGAACACACAATTACACCAAGCCTGTTACATACTTAAGCTCTGCTACTTGTTCTAATAATAAAGTGTGAAAGTTGTTAATGATTCTTAAAGAAAATCACTAATTATTCCAGGTTCTTATCCTATTTCGTCTTAGATGCACCCTGGGGATATGGAGTTTTTCATATGATAACTTGTTTGGGCAATAATCTGTCCTTTTATATCTGGTATCACAATAATAATGCTTACAATTATCCTTCTCACAAAAAAGCAAGTAAATATACACAAGTGTGTTAAAATGGTTCATTAAAAACTGGGTAAAATTTGCCTTAGGGTGAAGAGAAATTGCATAAAATAATACAGTACTTCTCTGGCAAATTCCCCTGCCATGCTCATAGCGCTCCAGCGCTACTGCCCCCTTTCACACAAATCTAATGTTTGTGTGCCCCGTTCAGATGGCATGGGCTCCGGCGCATATACGCCAAGGCCGCCATGCCGTTACCCCTTTCCCTTCCCTCCCCGGCTCACCTCCTCTCTCCTGCCCCCTGGCTGATTGCAATGGGGGGGTGAGAAGGGGTGGAGCTAAGTGCTGTCCCGTCCCACCTCCTCCCATTCCTGGCTGAGGACAAGGGGTGGGGAGGGGGAAGGGGAAATTAGCTCCGCCCTCGTCCCGCCCCTTGCACGCAGCCAGCAATGTTGACGCTATATTGGCTGGCCGGGCGCTTTTATGTCCTGGGAATACGGCCACGTGATCATAGCGTATATTGTCAGGCCGTGAAAACAGCGGCCGATATATGCGTTTGTGAAAGAGCCCACAGTCTGTTTACTTGGCTGTCATGTCTTGAGCGCATGACTGCTGCAGCCAATCATGATGAATGCCTTTTGTTACTTTACTGTTATTACTATTTTTGAACGTGTGCAGCCAACCCAAATCATGTCCCAACTTTCTAAGAGGACTTATATATGATTCTGTTGGTCAACAGTAAGAAACTGGGTATAGGAGCGATAATTTTAGAGAGGTACAAGACATTAAGGAATCAGCTCAACTTGAAACCAACATAAGCGGACACATTTTGGGACTGTGGCACCCCTTCCTCAGTTTTTGCTTGGGACACACTAAATCAGAACAAGAATAAAACCAGCGGGGAGGGGGTATTTTTTACAGATACAAATATCAGGGCCCAATTTCATATGAATCAAGTATAGAAGGAAATAGGGTTAAAAAAAAACACACACAAAAAATGTTAATCAACTTATGAATAAAATAAATGTAAAATAAAAGCAACTACAAAAATGAGTATATATTCATGGGGAAGGGGGGTTACCCCTGTACAGCCTGATGCAAAGTCCGAAGTTGATAGTCCTTCTTTATAAACCAGAGTTGATTTAGCTAAAATGATGCAATAGGTAAAATACTGTATATAGTTAAAATCATACTCATATATAAAAAAAGCACACATTAAAAAATATTGATAGTAATGGTAGAATTAGATAAAATTTACCCAGAAGGGCTATAGCCAACCTCCAGGGATAATAGATAAAACTCAGACCCCATAAAATCCGGCTAAAAACAGCAGGAGAGCAAACAGCAATCTATGCTGGATGACAGATATGAGATAGATATGAGATAGATAGATAGATAGATAGATAGATAGATAGATAGATAGATAGATAGATAGATAGAAAGATATGAGATAGATAGATAGATAGATAGATATGAGATAGATAGATAGATAGATATGAGATAGATAGATAGATAGATAGATAGATATGAGATAGATAGATAGATAGATAGATAGATAGATAGATAGATAGATAGATAGATATGAGATAGATAGATATGGGATAGATAGATAGATAGATAGATAGATAGATAGATAGATATGGGATAGATAGATAGATAGATAGATAGATAGATAGATAGATATGATATAGATAGATAGATATGATATAGATAGATAGATAGATAGATAGATATGGGATAGATAGATAGATAGATATGGGATAGATAGATAGATAGATAGATAGATAGATAGATAGATAGATAGATAGATAGATAGATAGATAGATATGGGATAGATAGATAGATAGTTATGAGAGAGATAGATATAAGATAGATAAATAGATAAATAGATAGATAGATAGATAGATATGAGATAGATAGATAAATATGAGATAGATAGATAGATAGATAGATAGATAGATATGAGATACATATGAGATAGATAGATAGATAGACAGATAGATATGATATAGATAGATAGATAGATAGATAGATAGATAGATATGAGATAGATATGATAGATAGAAAGATATGAGATAGATAGATAGATATGGGATAGATAGAAAGATATGAGATAGATAGCTATGAGATAGATAGATAGATAGATAGATATGAGATAGATAGATAGATAGATATGAGATAGATTGATAGATAGTTCAATGTACAATATACATGGATTATTTTTTATCTGGCATGGCTGAGAGTTGTGAAGCAGGGAGAGACGTTTTTCTTTGATGCTGCCACCCGGACTGATGAACATGAACAATATTAATATAACAGTTATAATTAGTCCTTATTATTAGTGGATTATTGGTGGAGTGCCTGAAGTTAGATTATTTGTTAGATAGGTTGGAGGATGGTGCATACGGCTCTTCAGTATTAGTAATTTTACTGTGATTTTTTTTTTTAACAATTTTTTTTTAACATTATCACTATGTCAGGGTGATTAGTGCTTTGGGGAATGTGGGTGTATGTGTATGGGGTCTGGT
This sequence comes from Eleutherodactylus coqui, assembly GCF_035609145.1. Classification (NCBI taxonomy): domain Eukaryota; kingdom Metazoa; phylum Chordata; class Amphibia; order Anura; family Eleutherodactylidae; genus Eleutherodactylus; species Eleutherodactylus coqui. The sequence continues at coordinate 64,944,551 of NC_089844.1, read as the reverse complement.
GTGACGGAGTGTTTTTTTTTTTTGCTTTCCTTTTTTCTCCACTTCTCTCTTTCTCCTCCTTTACCATGTAGCACAGCCGGCATTTTAAATGATATAAATAATGAATATCCTTTACCATGGTTCATCAGGTTAATATCATTTCCTGGAATGTGCGGGCTATGAGGGACAAAACTAAAAGATAGGCTATTTTTTCATCTATTAAACAATTTTAACTAGCTATTGTTTGTCTATTAGAAAACACATCGAACCAAAGACACTTGCTTCACCAATCTGTATATGCACATTCTTTTCACTCTGTGTAGTCGAGTTATTTGGGTAGAGTAATTTCCTGTTTAGTCCAGATGACTGCACGAGCGCTGATGTCACCGCTAAGGTCATTAGCGCTTGTGCAGGGCATTTAGACAGGCAGACTTCACCACCAGATGGTGGACTTCTCGCTCACCACCGGATGGCGGACTTCTCGCTCAACCGCTCACATTTTATGTAAAGCGCTGAGCAGGGAGAAAATTATCTTTTTGCATTTACACTGAATGATTATCACTCAAATTCGTTTGTTGGAACAAAATTTGAGCAATATTCATCCCAATTTAAATGGCCCGTAAGTAGAGATGAGCGAGCATCAAAATGCTCGGGTGCTCGTTGCTCGAGTCGAACTTTTCGTAATGTTCGAGAGCTCATTTTGAGTAACGAACCCCATTGAAGTCAATGGGGAACTCGAGCATTTTTGTATGGGATCGATAGTCCACATAGCTGATGACTTGTGAAACACCAGAAAACATCAGAAAGTCATGGAACCACAACAGAAACGGATAGGGAAGGCCAGGGGCAGCATGCAGGGCTGGTCCCAGCATGCAGGGCAGGTCCCACTATTAAGCCAAAATGGGGGCAAAAGTCTGGCGTCACCCCCCTAACAATTTTTACTTGGGACAAACCATCATTAGAAAGCCACATGCACTGGCACATCTAAGTTAAGCAGCACACTAGCTCCAACCAAGGACAATCACTACCTGCGGGTGACACCGCTGCCTCTTCTCCTGGGTTACATGCTGGCATTGCTGTCCCAAAATTTTCCCTGCGCAGCGTTCAGCTGGCCTCAGGCCACACACTTGCTTCATAGCCACACCACCCTCATGTCTATTTATAAATGCATACTGGATGAGGAGGAACCGGAGGCACACACTGCAGAGGGTTGGCAGGGCCAGTTAGTGAACCTCTTTGAAAGTGTGGGCTATAGCCCACAATGCTGATGACAATTGATCATAAATTGATGTACGATTATCATTTCAATCCCGTGCCACCTCCGTCACAAAATTGTCAGGAGCCGCAAACGTGGGCATAAAGGGGACTCAGGTGCCAGCACGTCTACACATCTCCACAATGCATCAGCACATACTAACACCAAAGATTGGTTGGAAGCTGGATGTGTCGCAAAAGTAGCCACCACAGGTATACAGTGACCCTGTGAAAGTCTCATGAAATCACTAACGCTTCCTGTGAATGCTCCAATCCAGTATCTCAAATAACTGTGCTAATTTGTAGCACAAAAGATAATACATGTCCCCCAGCGCAGATCCCCAGACCCCAAGCAGGAAGAGGTGGCATAATAAGGCTGAGAAACCATGATCAAGGTAGGACCCACAATACTCTGTGTGGGAAGCACATGAGCGGGCCAAGGGTCAGGCTCGGTCACAGCCTCCACCTTGTCTGACCCAAGGTGCTGCGAGTTACATAGCAATGGGAAATCCATGTGTCCCCACACAATTCATTCTGTGTAAGTGTCAGATAGCTGAACACCGCAATGGGAAAGCCTTCTTCGCCCTACCCAAGTCAGTAAGTGTATTTGTGCCAGATAGGTAAAACACTGCAATGGGAAATCTTTGTGTACGCACAGCATAGACGAGCCCATGAAACTCAAAGACAGTATTACACATGAAGAAATCAGAGTGCCCAAACATGGCAGAGTTTCACCCCGCCAAGGACCTCCACATCCGCCCATATTTATGCCTAATTCATTCTTTGTATGTGCCAGATAGCTGAACAATGCAATGGGGAAGCCTATGTACACCCACAGTATAGGCGAGCCCTCGGAACCCAGGGACAGTATTAAACAGGAAGAACAGAGAGTGCCCAAACATGGCAGAGTTTCACCCCGCCAAGGACCTCGGCCTCAGCCTACATTTCTGCCCAATTCATACTTTGTATGTGTCAGATAGCTGCACAATGCAATGGGAAAGCCTTTGTGCACCCACAGCATTGGTGAGCCCATGAAACTCAAAGACAGAATTAAACATGAAGAAAAGAGCGTGCCTAAACATGGCAGAGTTTCACCCTGCCCAGGACCTCGACCCACACTTCTGCCCTAGTCAATCAGTGTATTTCTGCCAGATAGGTAAAACACTGCAATGGGAAAGCCGTCTGCACCCTAGCCAAGTCAGTCAGTGTATTTGTGCCAGACAGGTAAACGAACGCAATGGATAGTCTTTGTGCACCCACAGCATAGGCGAGCCCATGAAAGTCAAAGTCGGTATAACACATAAAGAAAACAGAGCGCCCAAACAAGGCAGTTTCACCCAGTCAAGGACATCGATTTTGGCTCACATCCTCAGTAATCATGGGCATAAAGCGGACTCGGATGCTAGTACAGCTGTGAATGTCTCATTAAATCAGTTACGCTTGCTTTCATCGCTCCAAAGACTGGATTAACCACAAAGAAGTTCCATAGGCCAAACATGGCGCAGTTGATTCTTCCCCCCCAGGACCTTGGCCTCTGCCCACACCCTCAGTAATCGTGGGCCTCAAGTGGACTCGGATGCTAGTGCAGCTGTGAATGCCTCATTAATGCAGTAACGCTCCTTTTGTTTGGCCCAAACCACTGTCTCAGATAACTGTGGTAACACGAGAGAAAATACATGTTGCCCAGCGCTGATCCCCAGACCCCAAGCAGGAGGAGGAGGTGGTATAATAAGGCCGAGAAACCATGACCGAGGTAGGACCCGCAATACTCTATGTGGGAAGTACGTGAGCGGGCCCTGGGTCAGGCTCGGTCCCAGCCTCCACCTTGTGTGACCCAAGGTGCCGTGAGTTAAAAAGCTATGGGAAATCCATGTATCCCCACACACTTCATTCTGTGTATGTGTCAGGCAGTTGAACACTGCTATGGGAAACCTTTGTGCACCCACAGTATAGGCGGACCACTGAAACCTTTCAGCAGCAAGAGTATAGGTGAACCCCTCAAACCTTTCAGTAGCAAGAGTATAGGCGGACCCTAGTAACATTACTGTAGCAAGAGTAAAGGCGGACCCCAGTAAAATTTCTGTAGCAAGAGTATAGGCGGACCGCAGTAACATTTCTGTAGCAAGAGTATAGGCGGACCCCAGTAACATTTATGTGGCAAGAGTATAGGCGGACCCCTGTAACATTTCTATAGCAAGAGTATAGGCAGACCCCTGTAACATTGCTGTAGCAAGAGTTTAGGCGAACCCCTCAAACCTTTCAGCAGCAAGTGTATAGGCGGACCCCAGTAACATTTCTGTAGCAAGAGTATAGGCAGGCCCCCATAACATTTACAGAGCCTTTTGGGCTGCAGAAAAATTGGCAGTTCAGCGTGATGGCATGCTGTTTTAGGAGGAGGAGTAGGAGGAGGAGTAATAATATCTGAGAATCATTGGCAAAGCTAATTCCCCCTTTTTTGTAGTGATAGAGGATGCATTTTTCTCCTGTTTCAGCAAAAAGAATCATTAGGTTCCGCTGCTCTCTGCCAGTGGAGAAGAGAAGTCTGGGGAAATCCAGCCTTTGTTCATCTTTATGAGTGTAAGCATGTCGGCGCTGGCAGTTGACAGGCGGGTACGCTTATCCGTGATGATTCCCCCAGCTGCACTAAACACCCTCTCTGACAGGACACTAGGGCAGGGCAGGCCAGCACCTTCAGGGCGCACAGCGCAAGTTCTTGCCACGTGTCCAGCTTTGACATCCAATAGTTGTATGGAGCAGAGGCATTACGGAGGACGGTGGTACGATCAGCTATGTACTCCCTCACCATCTTTTTACAGTGCTCCCTCCGACTCAGCCTTGACTGGGGAGTGGTGACACAGTCTTGCTGGGGAGCCATAAAACTGACACTCACACTTTTTACTTGAGAGGTGGAGGTAGCGGAGCAGGAGGTGGCATAAAACACCACAGATACCAGCACCAAGGTAGGACCCGCTATTCTGGGTGTAGGTAGGACGTGAGCGGTCCCAAGCTCTGAGACGGTCCCAGCCTCCACCTAGTTCACCCAATGTGCCGTCAGGGAGATATAGTGACCCTGCCCGCCAGTACTTGTCCACGTGTCCGTGATTAAGTGGACCTTCCCAGTAACCGCGTTGGTGAGGGCACAGTTTATGTTGCGGGAGACGTACTGGTGTAGGGGGGGAACGGCACAACTGTAGACCGAGTAGCGCGAGACCGCCGCCATCATGTTTTTGAATGCCTCCGTTTCCACAAGCCTGTACAGCAACATCTCCAGGCTGATTAATTTGGCAATGTGCACTTTTAACACTTGTGCATGCGGGTGGGTGGTGGTGTATTTCCGCTTTTGATCCAATGCTTGTGTTAGTGACAGCTGAACGCTGCACTGAGAGACATTGCTTGATGGAGTGGAGGACCGTGGAGGTGAGGGCGTGGGTGCAGGCCAGGAGGCGCTCGTGCCTGCTTCCTGGGAGGGGGATTGGATCTGTGTGGCAGATTGTGGCACAGGGGAAGAGGCAGGGGTGTGACCCGGAGGCGGTGAATGGCCTTTGTCCCACCTTGTGGGGTGCTTTGCCATCATATGCCTGCGCAAGCTGGTGGTGGTGAGGCTCGTAGTGGTGGCTCTCCGGCTGATCTTGGTGCGGCACAGGTTGCACACCACTGTTCATCGGTTGTCCGCGCTCTCACTAGAAAACATCCACAGCTTTGAACACCTAGCCCTTTGCACGGAGGCTTGCCATGAGGGGGTGCTGTGGGAAACAGTTGGGGGAATATTGGCTCTGGGCCTGCCTCTCCCTCTGGCCCCCCACTGCCTCTTCCAACCTGTCCTGCTGCTGCACTTGCCTCCCCCTCTGAAACCCTGTCTTAGGGTTAGCAAGCAAGGTGGGGTCAGTTACCTCATCGTCCAGCAGCTCTTCCTCCAAACCTTTGTGCGATCCTCCCTTGGACTTACTGCCCTTACTATTACCTCAATGATAGACAACTGTGTCTCATCATCCTCATTCACAAAAAGCTCTTGAGACCGTTGCCGGAAGTCCCCAGCCTCATCACCCGGACTCCGGGAACTTTCCCAAGTTGGGCATCGGTCACGACAAACTCCTCAGGTGAGAGAGGAACCATTTTTTCCCACTCAGGGCAGGGACCCGAGAACAGTTCCTGGGAGTTTGCCTGCTCAGAATATGTCATTTTCATGGAATTAGCAGGCTGGGAGGAAGGAGGAGCAGCCAGAGGATTGAGAGTTGCAGTCCCTTGGCCAGGAGTAGTGGACTGCAAAGAAGACTCGGTGGTCGATACATTGCTGGACGCATTTTCTGCCATCCACGACAGGACCTGCTCGCACTGCTCTGTTTGTAATAAAGGTCTACCTCGCGGACCAGCAAATTATAATATGAATCTGGGGAGCCTCTCTCCTAATCCCTCAGCAGCCGGCTGTGATTCACCCCGCCCAGGAACTTGGCCTGTGCCCACACCCTCACTTGGACACCCGCGTCTGCGTCCACGTCCTCGACCCTTACCCCTACTCCTCATCATGGTGGATTAAGGATAGAGCAGGGCCAAAATAAATGACCCCACTGTACAGCGCTGACAACTGTGACTAATTCACCGAGACTTGTAGGTAGCAAAGACTCTATGCTGTGACTTGAAAAAATTAACCCGCTGTCTTGCGCTGATACCTAAGGGTAATTTACCGCTCACAGAGACTTGTAGATAAGAGAGGCTGTATGGAGTGGGAGAAGACTCTAAAGCCAGTGGATAGTGCTAGTAACTGCGGCTATCTCAACCCTCCAAGGAAAGGGTATTGTGAGATGCTCTCCACAGTGGCAGAGCTGAAATACTTTGTGGTGGCCTAGGAAATATTACGGTACTGTTTAGCGGTGAGGCCTCTGTCTAATGCACTGCAGACATAGAACGGTATAACTGAAATAGTTTGCAATGGCCCAGGAAATATTACAGTACTGTTTAGCGGTGAGACCTCTGTCTAATGCACTGCAGACTGAGAACGATATAACCAAAATACTTTGCAGTAGCCTAGGAAATATTAGAGTGCTGTTTCACGGTGAGGCCTCGGTGTAATGCACTGCAGGCTGAGAACGCTATAACTGAAAGGCTGGGAACAGACCTAGATGTGTAATAAAAAAATTGGTGCACTACTGCTCCCAGCCAGCCACAACTATAATGCACACGGTGGGAAGTAGCCTTAAAAAGAACCGTTGGGGTTCTTGTAGAGAGGTTCCCTACGGTAAAACATTCCCTATCTCAGCAGCTCTGTCCATAAAATCTGTGTAATGCACTGCAGACTGAGAATGGTATAACTGAAATGATTTGCAGTAGCCTAGGAAATATTAGATTTCTGTTTCACGCTGAGACCTCGGTCTAATGCACTGCAGACATTTGTGCACTACTGCTCCCAGCCAGCCACAACAATAATGCACACGGTGAGAAGTAGCCCTAAGAAGGACCGTTGGGGTTCTTGTAGAGAGGATCACGACTGTAAAACCTTTCCTATATAAGCAGCTCTGTCCCTAAACTCTGCGTAATATACTGCACACACAGAACAGTATAGCTGAAATGGCCTGCACAGCCCTAGATGCTTAAAAACATATTGGTGCACTACTGCTCCCAGCCAGCCACAACTGTAATGCACACGATGAGGAGTAGCCCTAAGACGGACCGTTGGGGTTCTTGAAGACAGGATCTTACTCTAACACTTTCCCTATATCAGCAGCAGCACGTTCCCCAACCTCTGCCAGCATACGTCTGAGGCGAGCCGCGGGCGGGACCATTTTAAGTACTCGGCAGTCACCTGATCCCGCCAGCCACTCACTACTGTGGGGGGGAGAGGGCTGGCATGTTATAGCAGGAAGTGGTAATGCCTTCCCCACATGTCTATTGGCTAGAAAATGGCGCTAAACATGCGGGGAAGGGAAATGCAATTGACTTGAGTACTGCGTGGTGTTGGTCTCGTGTACCGAGCATCTCGTGTACCCTAATACTCGAACGAGCATTAAGCTCGGACGAGTGTGCTTGCTCATCTCTACCTGTAAGTGTACCGATTCATAAAAATATCTCCTTTAAGTGTGAGTCATCTTTTATAGATTCTATGGGAAGATTCTTTTGTCTTGAATGTATTATTGTGCAAAAAATAGTTTTTGGTGGTGATATATTTCTCCCTTCCACATTCCAGTGAATATATTAAGAATGTGATGGAATTTGTGGCTATATCCCAAGCTATTTCAATATTAATTGTGGGCAATTTTAATAATTGTCTGGATCCCTGTTTGGATAGATGCAATAAAGACCCTTCTCTTTCCCTAACTACCTGTGCATGTTTTTTAATGGAATTCAATTAAGTTTATGTGATCTGTGGAGGTTGGGAAATCTGGAAGTTTGACAATACTCTTGTTATTCCAGTACACATAATACATTTTCTAGAATAGATCTTCCGATAAGTACTTCATTTATGCTTCCTTGCGTTTGTAGAGTGGAATATCTACCACAAACTGTGTCTGATCACTCTCCACTCTATTTGTCATTATGAATCGTGGGGGATTTAGTTTGGATAGAGTTTGGAGGTTAAATCCCTTTTGGTTGAACCTGTTAGAACGGAGGAGGCTCTATTGGAATTTATCAGATTAATATTGACTCTTTCTTAGTGTCTATAGTGTGGGATGCTATGAAGACATTTATATAAGACTAGCTTACCCGTCGCGCGTTGCTGCGAAGACAGACAGACATACATTCATTCGTTTTTATATATCTAGATAACAACCAATCACAGCGCAGCTTTCATGTTACCTCAGTGGTATAATATGTAACAACCAATCGCAGCGCAGCTTACATGTTACCTCAGCTTTATAATATATAACACCCAATCACAGCGCAGCTTTCATGTTACCTCAGCAGTAAGAGAAATAACAACCAATCACAGCGCAGCATTCATTTAACCTCAGCGGCATAATATATAGCAACCAATCACAGCACAGCTTTCATGTAACCTCAGTAATATAAGAAGTAGCAACCAATCACAGCACAGCTTTCATGTTGCCTCAGCAGTATAAGAAATAGCAACCAATCACAGCACAGCTTTCATTTTACCTCAGCAATATAAGAAATAGCAACCAATCACAGCACAGCTTTCATTTTACCTCAGCATTATCAATATGCAGCAATTGTCTTGCGAAACGTTCGGCGGATGCGTCATTTTGTAGTTGAACACGCTTGCTTGTAATGCCTTTTGCTTTTGTGCTTGAGATGGAAATTAAATGATCTTTGTCTGGGGGGCATAACTGTCGACGATGCTCGCACACGCACCACCTATCGTAGGATAGTTGTACTATGCCAGTAATCTTTCCATGAGTGTACTCAACAACTTCCCAAAGGTTCATGGTGATTGGATGAATGGTGTAGTAATGCATAAAGGACAGACAGACAGACATACATTCATTTATATATATATATATATATATATATATATATATATATATGACATCAGGAAGTGAGAGAATTAGATTCCATTTGTAAAATTTGGACGCTAATTCTTTTGCGCTTAGAATTGAGTAATTGAGTTGGGACCCATTAGCTTTTCCTATTTATGACATAATCAACGCTCGTGCCAAATTTCAAGTTTTTATGACATTGGGAAGTGAGAGAATTAGATTCCGTACGTAAAATTTGGACGCTAATTCTTTTGCGCTTAGAATTGAATAATCGAGTTGGGACCTATTAACTTTTCCTATTTATGACATAATCAATGCTCGTGCCAAATTTCAAGTTTCTATGACATTGGGAAGTGAGAGAATTAGATTCCGTATGTAAAAGTTGGACGCAAATTCTTTTGCGCTTAGAATTGAATAATAAAGTTGGGACCCTTTAACTTTTCCTATTTATGATATTATCAATGCTCGTGCCAAATTACATCGAGAAGTGAGAGAATTAGATTCCGTACGTAAAATTTGGACGCTAATTCTTCTGTGCTTAGAATTGAATAATCGAGTTGGGAACCAATAGCTTTTCCTATTTATGACATAATCAATGCTTGTGCCAAATTTCAAGTTTCTATGACATTCGGAAGCGAGAAAATTAGATTCCGTACGTAAAATTTGGATGCTAATTCTTTGGCACTTAGAATTGAATAATCGAGTTGGGACCCATTACCTTTTCCTATTTATGACATAATAAATGCTCGTGGCAAATTTCAAGTTTCTATGACATTGGAAAGTGAGAGAATTAGATTCCGTACGTAAAATTTGGACTCTAATTCTTTTGCGCTTAGAATTGAATAATCGAGTTGGGACCCATAAGCTTTTCCTATATACGACATAATCAATGCTCGTGCCAAATTTCCTGCTTCTACGACATCGGGAAGTGAGAGAATTAGTGGCAATGATGGAAATCAAACGATCTACGTGGGGGGGGGGGGCGTAACTGTCGACGACGCTCGCACGCGTGCCATTTATCATAGCATAAATGTACTATGCCAGTAATCTTTCCAGGAGTGTACTTAACAACTTCCCAAAGTTTCATGGCGATCGGATGAATGGTATAGTAGCGCATAAAGGACAAACAGACACACACACAGACACGCATACATTCAATTTTATATATATAGATTAGCCTACATAACTCTAAATCTTGGTATTTCATCAGGGCAATTCATTAATAAGCTTTAGATGCAGAGCAAGTATATAGTTATTTTCCCACTATTCAGTGGGAAAGGAATTGGAAAGGGATATTCTCAAGTTGCAGATCTGAGAGAGGTGTTGCAATAAATAAGCGTCTTTTTATGAAGCGTAAGATCATTGAGAAAGGGGAAGAAGAGGGTCCTTTTTTGGCTTCTATGATGAAGGCACAGGCATCATTGTCTTAAGTGGCAGCATTGAGAAGGCTTGATAGTTCTTTGGTTATAAAGGAGGATGAAATTTTGGAGATATTGTTTCTCTATTTTAGAAATCTGTATGCTTCTAAGTTAAGTGTGGATTGTGAAGATGTTTATGAATATTTGACTTGGGTGCAATTGCTAATGTTGTATGATGACCAGAGTGATGTTAGAGGCTCATTTGACACTGAATAAGTTAAGTAATGCAGTAGCAGCACTTCCTAATGAAAAGTCACTTGGGTTGGATGGTCTTCCAAATGAATTTTTTAAGCACTAACAGGATATGCTTTTGCCACATTTATTGATGGTGTTTAATGAATCATTGCATGAAGGCATACTTTCACAATCAATGAGAGATCACAGAATCTTAGAGTTGGAAGGGACCTGCAAGGTCAATGGGTCCAACCCCCTGCTCAGAGCAGGATTCACTAAATAATCCCAGACATATGTCTGTCCAGCCTCTGTTTGAAGACTTCCATTGAAGGAGAACTCACCACCTCCCATGGCAACCTGTTTCACTCATTGATCATCTTCACAGTCAGAAAGTTTTTTCTAATATCTAATTTGCTTCTAGCCTTTCCTTGTGCAAATGAGAATAGGGCTGATCCCTCTGCACTGTGACAACCCTGCAGATATTTATAGACCGCTATTAAGTCTCCTCTTAGCCTTCTTTTTTGCAAGCTAAACATTCCCAGATCCTTTAACCATTCCTTATAGGACATGATTTGCAGACCACTCATCATCCTGGTAGTTCTATTCTGAACTTGCTCAAGTTTGTCTGTGTCTTTTTTTAAATTGAAGTGCCCAGAATTGGACACAGTATTCCAGAGGAGGTCTAACTAAGGAAGAGTAGAAGGGGATAATTACCTCACGTGATCTAGACTTTATGCTTCTCTTAATACATCCCAGAATTCTGTTTGCCTTTTTTGCTGCTGCATCACATTGTTGACTCATGTTCAGTCTGTGATCTATTAGTATACCCGTCTTTTTCACACGTGCTGCTGCTTAGCCCAATTCCTCCCATTCTGTACGTGCTTTTTTCATTTTTCTTAGCCATATGTAGGACTTAGCATTTCTCCTTGTTAAATACCATTCTGTTAGTCACCGCCCACTGTTCAAGCTTTTCTAGATCTTTCTGAATCCTTTCTCTCTCATCTCTAGTGTTAGCTATCCCTCTTGGCTTTGTGTTGTTGGCAGATTTGATCAGTTTCCCCTCAATTCCCTCCTCCAGATCATTTATAAAAATGTTGAACAATACTGGGACTAGGACAGAGCCTTGTGGTGCCCCACTTGACACATTCTTTCAATTGAATGTGCAGCCATTTATGACCACTCTTTAAATACGAGCACTCAGCCAGTTGTGAATCCACCTAACAGTTGCCTTGTCAATCCCATATTTGTTCATTTTTTCAATGATTACGGTATGAGATACGTTGTTGAATGCTTTACTAAAGTCAAGATATACTATATCCACTGCATTTTCTTGATCAACCCAGTCCGTGATTCTGTCATAGAAGGAAATTAGATTAGTCTGACATGACTTGTTTGTTACAAACCCATGCTGGCTCTGGTTAATTACTCCATTCTCATCCAAGTACTTGCATACATGCTGTTTAATAATTTGTTCAAAGATCTTTCCTGGTATAGAAGTCAGGCTCACTGACCTGTGGTTTCCTGGATTCACCTTCTTCCCTTTTTTAATGATAGGGATGACGTTTGCCCTTTTCCAGTCTTCTGGGACTTCTGTTCTCCAGGAATTTTCAAAGATTATGGTGAGTAGTTCAGCAATTACCTCTGCTATGACTGTCTTAATTCCTAAGCTGATGTTAAAATCTTGGAGAAGGTACTTATGAATAGATTACATTTAGATGACTTATTTAATACATGAGAATCAGTCCGGCTTCATGCTAAATAAATCAACTGCTATTAATTTAAGGAGGTTTTATCTGAATCTTTAGACAGATCATTGAGTTTGTGGGAGCAGAACGTTTTTTTCACTTGACACTGCCAGTGTCGAGTGGAACTATTTGTGGGCTATTCTTCATAGGCTGTATTTCAGTAAAAAGTTTGTGGAATCAGTTAAACTGCTCTATTCAATGCCAGGGTCAACAGTAAGAGTAATTGGTCGTTTTTTTCTGAATGGATGGTGTTAAAGAGAGGAACAAGGCAATGGTGACCTCTGTCCCCTCCTGCCTTGGCAATTGGTCCCCTGGCTGAATTGAGAAGGCAATCACCCAATATAGTTGGATTGTAGTATGGAGAAATTGAGAAACATATCTCATTATATACAGATGACCAGTTGTTGTATGCAGGGAATGTGAGTAGATCAATGAGTCCTGTCATGTTCATCTTTTACATATTTGGTAAGATGTCAGATCTCACTATTTACTGGGGAAAATCTGTGATTCTTACTTTATATTCCTTTCTGGTGGACTATTTTATCAGTACATACACAATTACAAAATGTGAAGAAATTCAAATATTTGGGAGTTGTGGTACCCTCTAAGCCTCAAGACTATATTTCTGCCAATCTGTTTCCATTGGTACAAAAGTTTGAAGCTAAGGAATAGAGATGAGCGAACGTACTCGGATAAGCACTACTCGTCCGAGTAATGTGCCTTATCCGAGTACCGCTGTACTCGTGCTGAAAGATTCGGGAGCTGCCGCTGCTGACAGGTGAGTCGCAGCGGGGAGCGGGGCAGAGCGGGCGGGAGAGAAGGAGAGAAAGATCTCCCCTCCGTTCCTTCCCGCTCTCCCCTGCAGCTCCCCGCTCCGCAGCGCGTCCCGAATCTTTCAGGACGAGCGGGGAGGTACTCGGATAAAGCACATTACTCGGACGAGTAGTGCTTATCCGAGTACGTTCGCTCATCTCTACTAAGGAACCAACTCCCATTGTCAACAATTTGCTGGGGAAATCTTATCAAAATAGTTTGATATACTATCTATATATATAAAGACGAAAGCCCTCACTGACTCACTGACTGACTGACTGACTCGCCAAAAGTTCTCCAACTTCCCGATGTCGTAGAAACATGAAATTTGGCACACGCATAGATTATCTCCAAAATAGGAAAAGTAATTGGGTCCCAACTCGATTATTCAATTCGAGCGCAAAAGAATTGGCGTCGAAATTTTACGTACATAATCTAAATCTGACACTTCCCAATGCCATAGAACCTTAAAATTTGGCACGTGCATTGATTATGTCATAAATAGGAAAAACTAATGGGTCCCAACTCGATTATTCAATTCTATGCACAAAAGAATTAGCGTCCAAATTTTACGTACAGAATCTAATTATCTCACTTCCCGGTGTCATAGAAACTCGAAATTTGGCACGAGCATTGATTATGTCATAAATAGGAAAAGTTTAAGGGTCTCAAATCGATTATTCAATTCTATGCACAAACGAATTAGCGTCCAAATTTTACGTACGGAATCTAATTTTCTCACTTTTCGGTGTCATAGAAACGTGAAATTTGGCACGAGCATTGATTAGGTCATAAATAGGAAAAGCTAATGGGTCCCAACTCCATTATTCAATTCTATGCGCAAAAGAATTATCGTCTGAATTTTACGTACGGAATGTAATTTCTTCACTTTCCGGTGTAATAGAAACAGGAAATTTGGCAAGAGCATTGATTATGTCATAAATAGGAAACGCTAATGGGTCCCAACTCCATTATTCAATTCTATGCGCAAAAGAATTATCGTCCGAATTTTACGTACGGAATGTAATTTCTTCACTTTCTGGTGTCATAGAAACGTGAAATTTGGCACGAGCATTGATTATGTCATAAATAGGAAAAGTTAATAGGTCCCAACTCGATTATTCAATTCTAGCGCAAAAGAATTGGCGTCGAAATTTTACATGCGGAATGTAATTTTTTCACTTTCCGGTGTCATAGAAACGGGAAATTGGGCACGAGCATTGATTATGTCATAAATAGGAAACGCTAATAGGTCCCAACTCGATTATTCAATTCTATGCGCAAAAGAATTAGCGTCCAAATTTTACGTGTGGAATGTAATTTTCTCACTTTCTGGTGTCATAGAAACAGGAAATTTGGCACGAGCATTGATTATGTCATAAGTAGGAAAAGCTAATGGGTCCCAACTCAATTATTCAATTCTATGCGCAAAAGAATTAGCGTTGAAATTTTACGTGCGGAATGTAATTTCTTCACTTTCCGGTGTCATAGAAACGGGAAATTTGGCACGAGCATTGATTATGTCATAAATATTAAAAGCTAATGGGTCCCAACTCGATTATTCAATTCTATGCGCAAAAGAATCAGCATCCAAATTTTACGTACGGAATGTAATTTTTTCACTTTCCGGTGTCATAGAAACGGGAAATTTGGCACGAGCATTGATTATGTCATAAATAGGAAAAGCTAATGGATCCTAACTCAATTATTCAATTCTATGCGCAAAAGAATTAGCGTCCAAATTTTACATACGGAATGTAATTTTTTCACTTTCCGGTGTCATAGAAACGGGAAATTTGGCAGGAACATTGATTATGTCATAAATAGGAAAAGCTAATGGGTCCCAACTCCATTATTCAATTCTATGCGCAAAAGAATTATCGTCTGAATTTTACGTACGGAATGTAATTTCTTCACTTTCCGGTGTAATAGAAACAGGAAATTTGGCACGAGCATTGATTATGTCATAATAGGAAAATTATTCAATTCTAGCGCAAAAGAATTGGCGTCGAAATTTTACGTGCGGAATGTAATTTTTTCACTTTCCGGTGTCATAGAAACGGGAAATTTGGCACGAGCATTGATCATGTCATAAATAGGAAAAGCTAATGGGTCCCAACTCAATTATTCAATTCTATGCGCAAAAGAATTAGCGTTGAAATTTTACGTGCGGAATGTAATTTCTTCACTTTCCGGTGTCATAGAAACGGGAAATTTGGCACGAGCATTGATTATGTCATAAATATTAAAAGCTAATGGGTCCCAACTCGATTATTCAATTCTATGTGCAAAAGAATCAGCGTCCAAATTTTACGTACGGAATCTAATTTTCTCACTTTCCGGTGTCATAGAAACCTGAAATTTGCCCCGAGCATTGATTATGTCATAAATAGGAAAAGCTAATGGGTCCCAACTCCATTATTCAATTCCATGCGCAAAAGAATTAGCCTCCAAACTTTACGTGCGGAATGTAATTTTCTCACTTTCCGGTGTCATAGAAACAGGAAATTTGGCACGAGCATTGATTATGTCATAAATAGGAAAAGCTAATGGGTCCCAACTCCATTATTCAATTCTATGCGCCAAAGAATTAGCGTCCAAATTTTACGTACATAATCTAAATCTCTCACTTCCCAATGTGATAGAAACATGAAATTTGGCACGGGCATTGATTATGTCATAAATAGGAAAAGTTAATAGGTCCCAACTCGATTATTCAATTCTAAGCGCAAAAGAATTGGTGTCGAAATTTTACGTGTGGAATGTAATTTTTTCACTTTCTGGTGTCATAGAAACGGGAAATTTGGCACGAGCATTGATTATGTCATAAATAGGAAAAGCTAACGGGTCCCAACTTGATTATTTAATTCTATGCGCAAAAGAATTAGCATCCAAATTTTACGTACGGAATGTAATTTTTTCACTTTCCGGTGTCATAGAAACGGGAAATTTGGCAGGAGCATTGATTATGTCATAAATAGGAAAAGTTAATAGGTCCCAACTCGATTATTCAATTCTAGCGCAAAAGAATTGGCGTCGAAATTTTACGTGCGGAATGTAATTTTTTCACTTTCCGGTGTCATAGAAACTCGAAATTTGGCACGAGCATTGATTATGTCATAAATCGGAAAAGCTAATAGATCCTAACTCAATTATTCAATTCTATGCGCAAAAGAATTAGCGTCCAAATTTTACATACGGAATGTAATTTTTTCACTTTCCGGTGTCATAGAAACGGGAAATTTGGCAGGAGCATTGATTATGTCATAAATAGGAAAAGCTAAAGGGTCCCAACTCCATTATTCAATTCTATGCGCAAAAGAATTAGCGTCCAAATTTTATGTACGTAATCTAATTCTCTCACTTCCTGATGTCATTTTATATAAAGGAAATGTTGCATGGTTACCTCCCCGTGGTGTTTCCTGGGTAACGCAGAGAACTATGCAAAATGGTGAACATATGTTTTTCCTCATTATCTCTAAAGTAACCGCGACTTCATAAGCTTTTCCGTGTGAACACCAGATAAACACCAGTACCAAATTAACTCGGGCGAAGCTGGGTATATCAGCTAGTACTATATATACTTTAAAATTCTCAGTTATGAATTCATCACAATATTTTTTTTGACTCCACTTTTGTTATTCATGACACCAGTGCAAACAGAAGCGACAGTGGGTGGCTGGTCTTTAGTGATGAATCTAGGTTTAGTTTGGGCACTGATTATGGTCATGTTTTTGTCTGGAGACCTGGAGGTGAGTGTCTCAACCTTGCCTTTGTGGTGGAGTGGTACACTTCCCCTACTACTCCTGTGATGGTTACTATAGATTGTAGGCTTTTCTGAAGAGGTAGCTTTTTCAGGTTCTTTTTAGAGCTTTCCAATGTGATGGAGAGTCATGTTGGGTAGCGAGTTCCAGTGTATATGTAGCACACTGTTGAAATCCTGGGGACAGTTATATGAGGAGTAGATTAGAGAAGAGCAAAGAAGAAGGTCTTGTAAGGATTGGAAATTATGTGTAAGGAGGTATGGGAAGATTAGGTCAGAGATGTATGGAGGGGATAGGTTGTGGACAGTCTAATATGTAATTGATAATATATTAAATTGGATTCTCTGGACTAATGTTGAGCAAAGTGAAACAATTGAACCATGTTTCAGGTTAAGTTTTGCTAAAAGCTTGGTTCACTGAAAACCAAAACCTTGGACAGTTTGCCTCAGCTTAACCTGCTAAAAGAAAAAGGAGAAGAAGAAAAACGAGAAAATACACTCTTATGTAACCTAAAAGTGTTATATATGGCTTTTCTGGCTCTTAGACAGTGCTAGATATCAGTTTTAGGGGTATCGGTGAAGTTCCAGTTGGATTCAAACTAATTCGGACCAACACAAACTTTGTACCAAGATTCGGTGAACAGGCCAAACCAAACCTTTATATTAGCCGGACAGCAGAATTGAGGATAGATTGGAGGGGCGCAAGAGCATTGGATAGAAGGCTACAGAGAAGGATCTTGCAGTAGTCTAGACAAGAAATGATAAGAGCATGCAGTAGCATTTTTTAATTGACTCAAGGTTGAGGAAAGATCATATCCGAGAGATGTTTTAGAGCTAGAGGCAGCAGGAGGGGGCTTGGGCTTGTATTTTTAGAGAATGACCATACTTAACCCCTTGAGTGGCGGGTTTCCTACCACCCTGTCGTGCCCACCAGGGCAGGTTTTTTAAAATGGTCTAATCATTGAATTTCAACTAATTTTGCAGTTGCGTCTCAAAAGCCATAACTTTTTCATTTTTCCATTGACATGGCCATATAAGGGCTTGTTTTTTGCATGACATGTTGTGATTTTTTAAACAGGGTGGAGGAAAAAAAGAAATGGGGAAAAAAGAAAAAAAGGGGCCATGTCATTAAGGGGTTAAATAATGTATTAACTTCCTTCTCTGGGTCATTACCACGCATGGATACCACATGTGTGATTGTATTTTTGATTTTTTTACAAAGTAAAGTGAGACAAGTGTTTTTATTGTTTTTTTTATAATTTTATAACTTTTTTATTTTTTTATTTTTGTCCCTTTAGGGGACTTCCACAGGGACCCATCAGGACCCCTGATCACATTCCGGGGGTCCGATGGTGACAGCCCTTTACATGCTGCAGTGACAGCCCTTTACATGCTGCAGTCACATAGACTGCCGCATGTAAAGGGTTAACACAGCAGAGATCGGAGGTTTTCTCTGATCTCTGCTGTAAGAGCTGGTACCTGCTTGTCCTCTGACAGCCAAGCATTAAGCTCTCCCTGCCACAGAGACCATCGGCTTGCTTCTGACAAGCCGATGGTCTCTATGGCAACCTGTAAACAAAGCAGGAGATTGCCGATCTGCCGGCAACCTCATCTTCTGCTGGTTTTTCAAAGCCCTTGCTTTGTTCTCTGTGGGACTGTGCAGGCAGAGCACACTGTCACAGCTTGTGGCATTGTGCTCTGCCGCTCCCATAGTGATACATAGCCCGGAAATTATGCAGTTATAATATCTTATATGATATGCTCTAAAACACTAAACTAGAGGGTGTGAGGTTGCCAGTAATTGGTCCTTAAACACCTGATCTGGGAGTTTCAACAAGGAACGTCCTGTAGATAAAACAGCATTTACCCCTTGCTGACTGTTTTTAATTCCCTTGCAGCCTAGTGGAATGAATGAGCTGGCTGTAAAATGCATATCTGTGTTATAGCAAGGTTTTTCTATGTGGCATAGATTTAGTTTACTGCCCTAACCCTGTCTAAAGGCCTGGCCAAGATAGAAATGCTTGTTGCATAACCCCCTCACACACACACACCAACACAAACACACACTCTTCCCTGGCACCTAGTGTGAAAGACATTCTTTGTTGTGGCTGTCTGCTTTGGCTATCTCCTTTAATGCACAGATGCCAACTAATTGATGCCCAAGTATAAAGAAGCCTGTCTGTTGGCAGATTCTCTTCACTGCACACTTTGTAATCATTAATAAGAGCTAGTTAGTTACAGCTTCTAAAATGTGTCACATTAAACAGTTAAACGTTATTGCCCCAATTAACTGAGGTGCTTCCATTTATGTCAACTCTATATGAAAGTAGGTCAATATTTTAACTAATTAGCAATTTTAGTGCATGCACTGGCTACGTGAAAAATGTTCTTTTTCATGTGCTTAAGCCACATACTTTATGTTGCATTGTAGTTTGACCTGGTGCTCCTTATACATTCCTTAAACCATTATTTATTCCAAGAAGGTTTTGACTGTTTTAGGAAAAGGATGCATGTGCTGGCAGTTCCCGCTACTATAATTAAGTTTTACATTGCTAAAGATGCATCCAAAGGTCTACGTGCCTGGCTCTTTTCCATAATATAATTATTAGGCCTGGAATTTATATATCACAACCCTTGCAACATCTTTCTTTACCTAAAATGACAATAATCATAATCATCTTTTCATATGATTTCAGATTATGAAGGTGGGACACAATGCTGAGAATGCAGCTCTGGCACATCCCCAAGTAAGGCAATGGAGAAGGTGCATGTGCCCCTCTGCTCCATTCATTTCAATGGGACTGCCGAGCGCGTAAATTGGCTATCTCTGGTGATCCCATTGAAATGAATAGAGCGGAGGTGTGCATGCATACATTTTACTGCCCACATTGTGGGACATGCTGGGGGCTACATTCCAGGCATCTATAGGGGTCTCAGTAATTGAACCCCCAGTGAACAACAAGTTATTGCTTACCCTCTGGATAGGGGATAATTTGCTATGGTTGGACAACCCCGTAATAGGCTATGTTCACCTTTGCAGCCAATTTTTTAATGATATTATCTATCTCTTTATAACATGATAGTGGGAGACATAATCACAGTGCAGCTTTCATTTTGTATTCTGCTCGTCAAAATGAAAGGTGCTCTGTGATTGGTTGCTATGGGCAACAAAGACAGTTTTTCTTTATGAAAGTTGACATAAAGCTGACCAATTAACTGCAGGACACAAAGCAGAGTCAGAGTGCTGGTCATGTGACTTGGAAGCCAGAAGAAAAGTGCAGAATACACAACCTGGAAGGGACGAGTGACAGAATTGGATTCTTCACAGCAGAAGTCAAATTGTGATGGATTTCCCCAAAATAAAAATATTCATAATTCAATTTCTACATTTGTGCACTTTGTTTTACCACTAATGATATATGGAGTAAGGGAAATATAACCTGGAGTTCCCTCTGGGATGGTGCCGTCTCAATAACAGTGGTTGTACAGAGAGTGTCTTATCCTCTTGCTGAAGTATTATTATCAGTTGAGTAAAGTATAGCTACATTCATGTGATGACTAAGGATATATACTATAGTGGCGCAGAGTGTTAAGGCAGCAGTATGCAGTCCTAAGCTCTCGCTCATGACCTGAAGGTTGCAAGTTCAATCCCTACCAGGTTCAGGTAGTCGGCTCAAGGTTGACTCAGCCTTCTATCCTTCTGAGGTCGGTAAAATGAGTACCCAGCTTGGTAGGGGGTAAATAACCTGAAAATGCTGCGGAATCAATTGGCGCTATACACATAACAAGATTCATTATTTATTTAAGTTTAAGAACACCAACATTTTTTCAGTTTTTATTGATATTTACACAGTTTAATGACTCAAATGTACTTTGAAATGAAAGCACAGAACAAATAAACAAGTTAAAGGGGTTGTCCCGCGCCGAAACGGGTTTTTTTTTTTTTCAACCCCCCCCCCCGTTCGGCGCGAGACAACCCCGATGCAGGGAGGTAAAGAAAGCTCACCGGAGCGCTTACCTGAATCCCCGCGCTCCGGTGACTTCTCTACTCACCGCTGAAGATGGCCTCTTCCTCCGTGGACCGCAGCTCTTCTGTGCGGTCCATTGCCGATTCCAGCCTCCTGATTGGCTGGAATCGGCACGTGACGGGGCGGAGCTACACGGAGCTACACGGAGCCCCATAGAAGACTGCAGAAGACCCGGACTGCGCAAGCGCGGCTAATTTGGCCATCGGAGGGCGAAAATTAGTCGGCACCATGGAGACGAGGACGCCAGCAACGGAACAGGTAAGTATAAAACTTTTTATAACTTCTGCATGGCTCATAATTAATGCACAATGTACATTACAAAGTGCATTATTATGGCCATGCAGAAGTGTACAGACCCACTTGCTGCCTCGGGACAATCCCTTTAAGATGCATAAAAATAATGCAGGAACTTTGCTTCACTAAATTAAATCTAGATTTTTGACTCTTCAGAGTAGCCACCTCTAGCTAATATAACAGCTTTAGATAACTGCATGTTTGTCAGTTTGTGTCACACAGTCAGGAACCATTCTTTGCCCTACTTGATGTTGTACAAAGCCTTACATGATGTACCAAAGATGTCAAATTTCGATTCAGTAGTCCATAAGAACCTCTTCCACTCTTCAGTAGTCCACTGGACGTAGTCCAAACAAGTTTTTTTTTTGCAACCTTAGCAGTGGCTTCCATACTGATACTGTTAAACTTGCATATAGATGTCTTCTCTTCACAGTTGAAATGGGAACTTCTTTATTTTTGCTGCACTTAAAGATTTTGTGCTGTGAGGTACCATTCAGGCAAACTGTTGACTCTCAAAAACTGATTTTGTAGAAGCATTTGGTCTGCCAGACCTCTTCCTGTCTCAGTTTCCTCCAGTTTCCAAGTGCCTTTTGATGGAATAGGATGTGTACTGATTGCCACCTTGATATTCTTAGCAATTTCTCAGTAGGGCAGACCTACACTTCTAATGGTACCAATTGCCCGTCTATCTGTCTTCTTTGGTTAATAACCTTTTTCTTGCCATTATGAAAGCAGTGTACTCTGTCCTAAATAGGAAAACTGTCCAAATTCTGCCCTGTTCCAGCACTGGTTTTATAGAATCAGAGGGCTTGAAAGTCATCTGCAAATGTTGATACACCTGTAGGAATAGTTTGCATCTAATTTCAAACTATGATTAACTTTTTGTGCTGCAAAACAGCTGTCCTCGTGTTCCCTGAAAAAGGTCAAAATCATAAATTCTGACTATTGTTGTGTTTCAGATTAAAATTACAGATTTTTTTATGTTTTTAACTTACTATTGAACCTCTGAACCATTTCATATTTTTTGCTGGACTGTTTTAATGTAAAAAATTGAAGTGATCTAAAGCTTTTGACTGGTAGTGTATGTATGAAAATAGTCAAAGCCAGGTTTTGAATTTGCACATATACTTTCGAGATATTACAATTGGCTTTATTGAACTGCTTCTCAGTTTCAAAATAGGAAAGTCAATGGTACTTATCATAGTCTTAACTGCTTTGATGCAAACAAACATTGCAACCAGAGTTTCTTGTGGCATTATCTAATTATTAACTTACAAGTACAAATGGCTAAGAAAATAAAACAAGGCAAGCTTTCCAGACAAAGTAAATATGATTTCACAAAAAAGGGAAGGATAAAAACCTCAAGGACTCAAAATAATAAGAGTTCTGAATCATAGAGTACAGATTAAAGGGCCTTGCTATGTTCTCCCCTCTAGCTACAAATACTTCAACCATGGATAAACTTTTCCTGTATTACTTATTTCCCCTAAACCAAACATGTTTTAATAAAAAAAACTAGTTAAATCAAAGTGATGGTTAATGTATGATTTTGCATATTGAAATGGAAATCTGGTTTACTCTTTGTTTTCATCTGCATTTGGTGGCCCTTGTTAAGGGCTCAGTCACACTGGCGCATCGGCACCCATACACCGGCGCTGATGCGCCCGTGTGACTGACAGTTAGAAGACGGGCGTACCTGAAGACGGCCGTTTCTCTCCAGTGCTGATGAAAGAACACATGACTAGCAATGAAGCCGGTCACATGTTCTTCCTCCCGGCGCTGCAGAGAGACGTCCATCTTCAGGTACGGCCGTCTGCTGGCTGCAGTAACACAGGCGCCGATGTGCCCGTGTGACTGAGCCCTAAGAGTTCTATCAGGGTTTTTATAACTTTTGGCATTAAGAAGAACACAACAAACAGCAATATTCTTGCAATGAATACTTTACTCCCTTATTGACAAAGCCAGTTTGTGCCTTAATGCAGTGATACAAAGAGGGACTTGCCTAATTATTACAATGTGCCAACAGCCCATCCCTCACCTATGATGTCACCGACACCAGCCGCCAACGGAGTGCAGCTAGAAGTGCTTGTGCCAACTCCAAGGTGTCGGTTAGAAATTAAAATCCCTGGATAGTTCTTTTAATGATTAAGCCAAATTTTGCAAATCTAGTACTTGTCATTTTAACAGTGAATAACTCTGTAAAGGTTTTGCACATCGGAGTAATTCTGACATAATTTAGCGAAAAATGTTTAAAAACTGTTATCTTTTCCTATTTTCAACTGAAGTGTCTCATATAAGTACATGTGTAGTGTACAGTCTTTTTTATGAGATATATATTTTCTTTTGTTCACTTTTTTTTGGAAGGAAATTTGAAAAGCTTTTTACATTTTTGAGCAATTTAGGAGACTTAACGCCCTTTTAGACTGGCGAGTGTCGGGCAAATGACGCCCAACACTTGACCCCGCACATACTAGCTCCGTGCACATGCACGGGAACTAGTATCGTTAGCTCTCAGCTGGGTGGCTGCAGGAGATTTCTCTCCTCGCACTCCCCTGCCCCCCTCCACTGACATAACACAGCGGTCATTCAATACTGAACGGCTACTATTTACACTGAACAATGAGCGATCAGATCTTCATCCATCGTTTGTGTGGCATTAACGATGGACGATGAGCTGATCGCTCATCATTCAGTGTAAATAGTGGTCGTTCAGTACTGAACGGCTGCTATGTTAAGTCAATGGAGAGAGTCTGGGGAGCGAAAGGAGAGAGATTTCCTGCAGCCGCCCTGCCCCTCTGCTGGCCGCTCTGTGTGCGAGACAGCACTACTAGCTCCCATGCAGGAGCACGGGAGCGAGGACACACAAGAATGAGTGTCAGGCATCGTTTGCCCAACATTCGTCCCATCTAAATGGACTCTTACACATTTCACATTGTTTATTAAAATTTTGAAGTACATTTTACTTATCTGCACTAAACAAAGTTTGCTGAAGCTCATAAGTATCAGAATGATAGATATTCCCAGAAATTACCCTATTTTGAAAAATACACCCCTTAGGTTATTCATTCAGGGATGTCATAACTATTTTGATCCCAAATTTTGTTTGCAGGAGTTAATGCAAATCAGCAGAAGAGACTAATTAATTAATTTTTTTTTGCAAATATGTCATTTTAAAGACAATATTTTCTGTACAGCACACTTGGAAACGGAGATATGCACCCCCAAATTGATACCTTGTTTCCTCCATGTTTAGAACTATACCCATTGTAACTCTATCATTATGTCAGCACGCAGAGCAGGGCCCAGAAGGTAAAAACACCCAATGGCTCGCAGAATACACATTTTGCTTAAAAATGTTTCAGGCGCATTGCACACTTGTAGAGTCACTGAGCTGCCAAAACAAGGAAGACCCCTGCAAATAACACCATTTTGAAAACGTGACCCTTTCACAAATTCATCTAGGGGTGTAGTGAGCCTTTTGACCCTACAGTTTTTGATGAATATATGTAAAATAAATAGAAAAAAATCACAATTTACATTTTGTTTTTTTTAAAGTACAGAACAACATGTAGGCTTAAAAAAATCAGTCAGTAGACATATGTTACGATCAGTATAGTATAAATGCTACATTTTTTAATTTGTTCCTATTCTTTTCAATTTTTATAAAAAAATGAAAAATACTGCGGTTAAAGTAACACTGCTTAAATGGCGTTATAACTAGAGATGAGCGAGCACCAAAATGCTCGGGTGCTCATTACTCGAGACGAACTTTTCGCGATACTTGAGGGTTCGTTTCGAGTATTGAACTCCATTGAAGTGGGCGACTCGAGCATTTTTGTATATCGCCGATGCTCGCTAAGGTTTTCATTTGTGAAAATCTGGGCAATTCAAGAAAGTGATGGGAACGACACAGCAACGGATAGGGCAGGCGAGGGGCTACATGTTGGGCTGCATCTCAAGTTCACAGGTCCCACTATTAAGCCACAATAGCGGCAAGAGTGGGCCCCCCCCCCCAACAACTTTTACTTCTGAAAAGCCCTCATTAGCAATGGATACCTTAGCTAAGCACCACACTACTTCCAACAAAGCACAATCACTGCCTGCATGACACTCCGCTGCCACTTCTCCTGGGTT